>NC_140943.1:28698170-29298170 GCF_014529385.1 Adiantum capillus-veneris
TTAGAAAATAAAGCAACAAAACCAGCCAGTGAATTCTCGCTCCCTATTTCGGGTAGAACAGCACCCAAAAAAAAAAAAAAAACGAAAGCGATCTCTACGCGAGCAGCTATTCGTGTCGTGGCCAAGGAGCTATAAAAGCACCACATGTCCTCACTGAAAAGGAGTTACTAACGTCAACAAGAGAAGACTCTACCGCCAGATAACGCAAAAGATCGCGAGACTACGAAGCACGGAAATCGCTTTTCCCGCGCAAGAGCGACAGGTATCTATTGTGGATTCGCCATACGAATTGTTGTCGCATGTTTGCGTGTGTGTTTGTAGGTACTTCATCGCGAAGGAGAAGCGAGAAGGCTTCGGCCTACGCTTCGGAATTCCGAAAACGGAATTCGAAAATTGTCCGTGGAGTCTCAACTCCGAGTACAGACGAAAAAAGGATTGTGAGCTCGTCTCTCAGATTTCCCTTACGGGAAGGAACGACCATCGAGTCAGAGAATTAGAACGGAGGGGTTTTCTCCAATTCTTGTGCTTGTAAAGAGATTCTTCCTAATAAAGGATTCTCTTTAAGGGGGGGACCAGCACATCTTCTGGTCCCCAGTATTGTGTCGATCTTCTCACTCTCTCTCTCTCTCTCTATTTATTTCTCGCTATATCCTTTGGCTTCAGTATCAAGTGATAAATTCTATTTATCTGAGTATATTTTATATTGTTGTGCGCTCCCGTTTGTGATACTAGCGATTATGCCATTGGTGTGGCATTATACTAGGATGGATGTCCTGTTGCGTTTGAAAGTAAGAAACTTTCTGACACTGAGATCCGTTATCCAACGTATGAGAAGGAGCTTTACAATGTAGTCCACGCCTTGAGGAAATGACGACCCTACTTGTATGGCTCTACGTTTGTTGTATGGACAGATCGTTACTCCTTGCGCTATGTCTATGATCAGGGTGATCTCAGAGACACGAAGGCTAGATGGGTTGAGCTTATGCAAGAGTTTGACTTTGAGATCCATTATAGAAAAGGATCCAACAATCGAGTTGCCAATGCGCTCAGCAGGATTCCGAGGTTAATGTCTTGTCTGTGGTTGAAATATCGACAGATTTCTCTCTCTCTCTCTCTCTCTCTCTCTCTCTCTCTCTCTCTCCGAGGGCTATGTCGTTCCGATGGCCATTTTGGCAAGATATGGAACGAGGTCGAAGCGGGGCATGACTCGTGTACAGACTTGGGTGGTCCGGAGACCCGAGTGAGTCGTGGCGGAGAGACGAGACAGCGACAATATTCCATTAGAGGTGGACTATTGTTCAGAAATGGAAAAGTCTACGTGCCGGAAATCGATGAGGTTCGACAAAGGATTTTGTGCGAATGCCACGATCTTCCTAGCGCTGGGCACCCAGGCATTCAGAGAACTTTGGCTTTGGTCAAGCGATATTTCTATTGGCCAAGTATGCGTACTTACATAGAGAGCTATGTGAAAGGATGCACTCAGTGTCAGATCAATAAGGCAGAGCGCCTTAGGAAAGTTGGCCTGCTACACCCATTGGAAATCCCAAATGCCAAGTGGCAAAGTATTTCCATGGACTTCATTGTTGGTTTGCCAAATACTAGTCGGGGCAATGACGCCATTTGGGTTGTGGTCGATAGACTCACAAAAATGGCGAAGTTTATACCAACGAAGTCGACAGTACAAAGCCACGAGTTGGCGGTCTTATTTGTCGACCAACTTTACAAGCTGTATGGTTTGCCAGAGGATATCGTCAATGATCGAGATACTAAGTTCACTGGCCGATTTCGGCGAGATGTGTTTGCTCATCTTCAAACGAAGTTGAGTATATCGTCTTCTGACCATCCCGAGTCCAACGGACAAACTGAGAGGATGAATTAGACGTTAGAGGACATGTTGAGAGTCTATGTCTCTCACATGCAGTCTGATTGGGAAAGATATCTTCCACAGTTAGAGTTTGTCTATATTAGTAGCAAGCATTCTGCTACTGGATTTAGCTCGTTCATGCTGATGTATGGATTTGAGCCTAAATCCCCGATTGCTATTGGCTTAGAAAAAGTCAAGGAACGCAAGGCTCGTGATTTCTTGTATGACATGCAAGAAATGCTCGAATTGGCTAAGGATAGCATAAGAACGGCTCGTGATCAAGTCACTACTTATGCTAATCAAAAGAGATCTCCAAGGACTCTTGATGTGGGACAATGGGTCTATCTGAAGATACCCAAGGATTCCAAGATTATGCGAATGGGAAAGCATTATAAGCTTTCGGCTAGATATTCTGGTCCATCCTCCAGTGTTTCATGTCAACCGCCTTAAAGTAAAATTGGAGAAAAATATATGGCAAGATATGCAAACTCGATATATTCCTCAAGAACCCGTCCTTCGGGCCAAAAGGCTTATGACATGCACTTAACTAAATGGACGGGTAGGTTCGTCACTTGGGAATCAATTAGAGCTTTGAAAGCTCAGTATTGAGGACATCAATGGTTCTGAAGTGGGGAAGTATGTTATGTCCCGCTCACAAGAGAGGGGATCTAGCCCAGATGCGGTCGGGATGGGCGTCCAGTGTCCGGGCGGACATAGTGTGATCCCGGCCAGTGTGGCGTCGGCCATCATTATAGAAGGGAGGCGAAGGCCTCATTTGCAATTATCTACCCCCACTGGCAGAGTGCCAGTGGTTAGCCAACGAGGCTAGGAGTGCGCAAGGTCACCTCGAGGAGGTGAGGCCGGGTGGTATGGGACGCTCGGTCTTACAGGTGCAACGGCAGCCTCGGACATTGGCCCCAGCACGTGGAAGCTGCCAGATGGTGGCTATGGTCGGGTGGTTCGTTCGACGAGTGTCTGTAGGCGCGGTCCGTGTAGCTGGGATATCCACTCCCTGCGTTTGTTTCAGGTACCCAGTAGGAATAGCAGGGGCGACGATGGCCAAAATAGCTGCAGGAGGTAGCGCTAATGAAAAGAGGGAGTCTGGCGGCAGAATTTGCTACGCAAGAGAGAAGAATCGTAAGTTCTATTTCGGCAGATAGCAACCCCTAATTATTTTTGTTAGAGCTTTGTTTTATTTTAAGTGGCCTTGCCACTTATTAAGTGGGTGGCCGGTCACTTTTTTGTTTTAATGTGAACTTGGATAAAACTCAATAAATTTAGTGAGCTGAAAATTGATGCTACGCAAACACATTCCAGTCGTCCCCGGATGCAGTTATCACGCACGGATGCAATGCGAACACAGATTCCTCGCGGAAAGCATCTGTTCTTCTCGCAAAGCACTTTAAAATATTCCGCTTTTGAAAAAAGCTTCTCAGAAACCATCTTTATTCTTGTGCTTGCGTCTTTCTGCGTATTCATTTTTTTAGTTCGGATTTCCTGCCAGACCAATGGAATATTCCCTTCTGATGCTCCCATCAACCATCACGTGACGCATCAAGCATATCTGTTTTCCAGTCTCTCCTACCGAATTAACAATACAACCTTTCGCAATGCTTAATGTCACCCATCATATGACACATCAGAGTTGTCCATTCCTGATGGCTCTTGATAATTCCACTAGATCTACAGTTTCTAACCTTTACGGTTCAAGTGCACACAATTAAATATCCTAATTTCAATGAATAGAAATTACTTAGAAAAATAAGAAAATAGTCCATTTAGCAACATCCCTCTAGCTTCTAAACGGTCTATAGTGCTTGTACATATCATTCCAGAATCTCGGGATAAGATGCTAATTCTTGCTCGGTCATCCACTGAGCGTCTAAAGTAGAATAGTTCTTTAACTTTACCAAATACTTCCGTGTAATACTCCCGGACTTGAGTGGCCGCTCCTAATGACGAATGATCTGCTTCGGTTGGAGTATTTCTTCCGTTTCCTCAACCTCAGGAGGTGTCACAAATTGTTGACGTGTCAAGCCACTGAAGAACGGAGACAACCTGCAAATCCCGGCTCAAAGGCCTAAACCCTAGAAGAATCAGAACTAGCAGAAGTTCTCACCAACTTATAGATTCTCGGCGAGTGGGGCAAACTCATTAAAGTTTTACCAACTTATGGGACCCCGTTCGATGGGGACCCAAGTCACTAGAGGTAAAGCAGGTACACATACACACTCAAAGTCTTGCGTAGCAAGTTGATGACGTGGCAATCGTACGGACAGATTTCTGCAATTCACGTTGTTCGTGATGATGTGGCAGCAATACGGATTTACAGGTTTCGCATTGACATGATGACGTGGCAGACCGTACGGATAGTCTTGGATTTTGCACTGACAGGCTGTACAGACTTCCGCAAAACGTGCTAGTAGCTTTCTGGGTGCTAGTGCTTTTGGGACCATATGATTTTGGGTTTGAATGCTTTTCATGTAATGCTTTTCAAGGCCAAGGACCTTTAAATATGTGCAGAGGGCTCATTCTCTAGCACTCTTCTGGGTGAAGGTGCAGAGCGTGAGTACCGGCATTGTATCGAGTTCCAATAATATAAAGAAATACTGAAAGGGGCATCAAGGTTTGGAGCCAGTGCTCTATCGGGGTGGAACTCAGCAACTCCCTGTGTCGTCTATCTCTTTCAATTCAGTTGTTATTGAAGTGCTAAAAGTTTGTTCAGTCTGTTCTTTTCTGTTGGCACATGGTGCCCGTCTCATGACAGGAGGTTCCTCAACAATAGGCCGACTTGGAGACGGTCCCACATATGGCCCGAGTGTACTAACATGGAAAGCATTGTGGATCTTTCAATTAGATGGTAGCTCTAATCGGAACGTCACATCGTTCACCTGGTCAATTATATTAAACGGCCCATAATAACGATTGGAAAGTTTACCTACACCCCTTTATGAGTCGCTTGTTTCTTTAGTCTTCTCAAACCTGAGTAAAACTAATTGATCGACAATTAAGTCCAAATTCCTTTTGTGCTTGTTCGCAGCTTTCTTATGTTTTACCTGAGAGCACAAAATTGCTCTCGTAACTCGCTCATAGGCCGTGTCTAGATTCTGGACAAAGTCATCAGATGCAAAAATCTTATCCTTAGTTAAAAGGATAGGTGGAAAAAGAATCTCAAAGGGTTCTTTCCCCTTAGACGAATATATTGTATTGTTATACGCGTACTCGACAAGGGACAAATACTTCTCCCAGTCAAAATGTCCAACACGTAGGATTTCAACATGTCCAACACTGTGGAATTGGCAATCTTGCTATGCCCATCCATTTGAGAATGATATGTAGAAGAAAATTTCAACTTTGTGCCAAGATTATCAAACAAAGCACGCCAACAATTTCCAGTCAGGCAAGGATATCGATCATTCACAATAGACTTGGGCATCATGATGCTTAAAGATCTGTGCTAGAAAAATCCTAGCCATATGATCTGCTTTGATCATTTTCCTAAACTGGAATAAAGTGAGCTTGCTTGCTAAATTTGTCCACAATGGTCCAAATCGCATCATTTCCAATCTGAATCTTTGGGAGATCCATAATAAAATTCATGGCAATACTCTCCCGGGGTTGATCAGGCACAGGCAAATGTTGGAGTAACCCAAGTGTCTTATGCCGATCGTACTTTACATTTTGGCAAACCAAACATTCCCTGAAATACTGATCGATGTCTTCTTTAAGGCTTGGCCAAAAAAATATATATATTTCCAATGCTAAAGTCATACGGAGGATACCTGATGGCCCGCATAAGGCGAAGCATGTGCTTCTTCCATGATTTTCTTCCTCAATGGTACCATTGCTTGGTGTTGGTAGTAGTAATCATCGTAAATGGAATAGAGAAATTCATTCTCTCCGTTCTGTAACTTGCTCCAAATGGAGGAGAAGTTTGGGTCATTCTGATACAAATCTGAAAGTGATTCTAGTTTGTGGTGATATACGGAAGTAATTGGATTCACACTAGGCCGTCTAGACAAAGCGTCCGTAGCCACATTCTTACTCCCAGCCGTATAAAGGGTTGGGCGCCCTCATATATTCCTATTTTTTCTTGTTGGGTCGTGGGGGATTTTTCCACGCATTGCCCTACCTCCGCTTGAGCACCTATAGATGTATTGAGGGGTCTCTTGCTCTGGTAGTCAGTGGGGGGTTGATCGCCCCCTTCCCTATCTCTTGCATTTGTGTTCTCTCTCTCTCTCTCTCTCTCTCTCTCTCTCTCTCTCTCTCTTCTGCACACGCACTCACATCGTATCAGCAGCTTCAGCCTCTCCATGGAACCAGTGCTTCATCACCTACAGAGGTTCTCCTCCCAAGAAGGTGGTCAAATCTGCCAGCGTTTAGCAAAAGCCAGGCACGTGATGGAATATGGAGTTTTCTGTCGCGGAGGACCCCCCTCCACTTGCGTTTTCAGGGCAGATCTACTTGTGTTTTTGCTTCTGGCTGACAGCGCTGGCCTCTACAAACCTTCTCATCGCGAGAACCCCCTCCTATTCCATCTGCGTTTTCAGCAAGTGCAGGACAGCAGTGTTCTTTGCACCAGCAGAAAAATAAGACACCTGCGTTTTGGGCAGGGTTGCGTTTTCAGACTGGAAGCCATCTGCGTTTTCAGCCAGCAGCCATCAGCTCTGCGTTTTTGGAAAGCATCAATGCCCTTGCGTTTTCAGGCTGGGGCATCAGCGTTTTCAGTACAAGAACTTGGATCTTGCCTTTCGAAACCGGCCTTGCATCTAGTGCATTGCCGGCGAGATTCCTCTTCAACTGCTACAGATTTCAGCCATAAACACCTGCTGTTTTCTCTGTTTACAGCCCATCACGGGCAGTGACTTTGATTCACCACCATCCACAGACCCTCTGCGCCGCTCCGGACCATGTCGGGAGCGTACGAGCATGCTGAAAATCGCTGGACAGCAGCGTTTTCATCAACTCACAGTTGCGTTTTTTGGTGGACAGCAGCCACATGGTTTGTGTTTTTCACAAAGGATGAAGTTACGTCCTGCCAGGACACCATCCACTGGTGGTCCATGCGATCTCCCATTGACTGCTGCAGTACACGGTAGTTTCGACATCGGCTTGATGATTGATCATCTAGGGCGTACGATCCTTGGGAGATCCATTCATTCCAGCCATCATTCGGCGGTTGCGCACTCCAAAGGGGGTGGTCATTGGTGACTTGTGGTTTGCTATGGACACACCTATGCACTCATCAGAGGAGTTCACACGAGATATGGCCATGCTCATGGCATGACACACCTACGCACTCATCATCAGAGTTCACATGAGATATGGCCATGCTCATGGCATATGGGATCACGACATTCCCAGAGAAGATGTAAGGTGAAGCGGAATGAATGTTTGCGCTTTGCTCAAGATGAGTGCTCCGAACTGTGCTCAAGGTTCTTTTTGTTCTTATGGAAGGAAGAGCCTTCCGTTCTTAATGAGAGAATACTATGATCACAAACGAAGTGAATGGACACTGTGCGTGCAAGTGTATGAGAGTGAGAGATAGAGAAGAGAATACGACACCAGAGACGTTGTAAAACCCTCCTCCGAAGGCCCCACTCTCTATGGCGAGAGCGGTCTACATATGATTGCACAAATCTCTACAATGCTTGGACTTGCCAACGATGTCGACGACGATCAGGACGACCACGAGACGGGCTGAAATCTGGAAACTCTAAGGGCTGGAATCTGCAAATCTTCTATCTACTAAATTCTGACTCTAAGTCGATGACGACGATGCGACGACGACGCGCTGAAACTGTAAACCTTGCAGAAATTGACCGTGCGGTGAGGAACTGCTGCAGGAAGGTGAGATCTGCGAGGTTTGGGGGTTCTTCTGCGGTGTCTAAAGGCTGAAAACTGAAAACGCTGGGGGTTCTTGGGGTTCCGTCGCGGAGGATCTGCAAAAACGCTAGGGTGTGTTGCAGATGCAAAAACGCTAGGGCTGAAAATTTTCTCTGCTGTCGCCGGTTGTTCTGCAAAAGCAGATCTGTTGTGTCTTGACGACGCCGGGGCTGATCTGCTATGCACAAAACGCCAAGGCTGATCTGATGCAAAAACGCTAGGTCTTCTGTGGAGAAAATGCCAGAGTAGTCGCGGGGGTTGGTCTTGCTGAGAAGTTGCCTGTTGAGCAAGGTGCTCCTGCTGCCTCTTCTGCCAATTAGTGCTAATCTAGGTTTGCTTATATACAAACTTACTCAATTTGCGCTACCTACTTTTCAACAAAAGTCACTTAAAATAATAAGTGAAAAATGTCAAAAATAGGAAAAATAGGCTAAATGCACTGGAAAATTCCCCTGAAGGATTCTGATGGATTCTGATGGGAATGCTTATGATCATGTTGTGTGCAACCAGAGGATATACATCTACACTAAGTGACTGGGCATGCACGGTCTACGAATAGACTCACAAAAGTGCCAGATCACTTCTAAATCTAAACTAACTGGACTGACTGAACCCTTGTCGTGGTGTAGCTTTTCCACCGACACATAGGGTTGGATGTGTCACGTGACAGAAGACACCACCATCTTGGGTGGACAGACACTTACCACTTGACCTCGACACGTCAGCTCACTTGCTCACACAGGAGCATCTAAATGGACTTAGGAAGAGAATCCTAAATCTCTTCTTGGAGAGGTTCATTGCTTGGATCTACAGACTAGAGTGGGATTTCAGTGCTTTGGACTCTCTTAAAGAGTTTACCCGCGAAATGCGGGAGATCAAGCATCCTGCGACTACATTCGGAGTCACCTGGAGCTTGGCTTGGATGGTAGTGCAGTTGCTCTTCTACACTCCTGATCATTTGGATTACTGCCTTCAGAGTTGTTTACACTCACCCTCAGTAACCTTACAGAATCCTTATCCCCTGACCTGGGCAATAGGCCACTCCCACCTCATTCACATTGAGAGCCACACCGAGATGCGGTTTGGTGGCATTGTTGGCGCGGATTTTATTTTGGTTGACAACGGAGGATTGGAGACAGGAGATACATGCAAGATGGAACAGACAGATTGATCTAGCCTTTCCTCTTCTCAGAGGATCTTCACAGCGCAGACTAGTCAGTCTGGCTTCCCTTCTTCATACAGGATGATTACGGTGCAGACAGCTTGGTCTGACCACACCTCTTCTCAGAGGCCCTTCACAGCGCAGACTGAGTCTGGCTTTCCCCTCATCTTGGATTACCCTACCTACTGACGACACCATACGGTGGTGGTCCGTGCGGTCTCCCGTTGACTGCTGCAGCTTACAATAGCTTCTACAGTATAGACAGTTTAGTCTGGCTTTCCTTGTTTCAAAAAACGTTTACATCGCAATTTGCTACATCTGGCCTTCTTAGAGTTTTACACAGCTTAGCCACCTCGCCACCCTGGGTTACAGGTTCATGCATTCCCTGGCTTCCCCATTTTCTCCAGACGGTTTGACTACAGAGACCACAGATCCTATTAGACAAGACACTTGCAGGTCTATTGGCACTTCTTTTACGACAAGGAGTTGTTTTCACACTCAGTTTGGGACCTTCACACTGTATTAGCGGAGTACAGCAGTTTGCTACACAACTCGTGACGACATCTTTCCACGCAGATTTCTCGGCAGTTTGGACACCCCAGACTGCTGCTACACTTGCCGAGTTCGTCGGTGTATTGTCTTTCAGTGGACATTGCAGCAGACATCTTCAACATTTGCCTCACATCTTCGATTTCATGCGGTTTGTTTAGCAACCGGTGCTGAGAGGGGGTGTTAGATTTACACCACTCTGTTGTTGCACACACAGATCTAAGGCATACGTGTACGACTAGTATGCCTCCGGGCTGGCCACCCTTTGCATATGATTTCGGACTGCATTGTCCGGCTGCCCACGTCTAGGCCGGCCAGCCACCTTATCCGGGCGCCCTCATATATTTTTATTTTTTCTTGTGGTGTCATGGGGAATTTTTCCAGGCATTGCCCTACCTCCCCTTGGACACCTTATATGGGGGCAAGGGAATATTCACTTCCATAGATCACAGATCTCATCTGATGTATTGAGGGTCTCTTGCTCTGGTAGTCAGTGGGGGGCTGATCGCCCCCTTTCCCCGTCTCCAGTTTTATCTTTATCTCGTGCGAAAAACAAGCAAAAACGCACTTCTGTATTTCCTTTTTAATGGAGATATGGCTTACGATAGGGGAATAGCCAATCCCCTACATCAGCAAAAATTTTAATGTTCTTGCCCTCATGCTCAAAGACGAGGGTCTTTTCTATATAATCTAGGACCGGTTGCATATGGTAGTGCCATGGCATACCCAAGATGATATCACATCCCTCGATAGGTGCCATCAAAAATGATCCGCGGTCCTTGTACTCGCCAATCCGAAGATTGAGCTATCATTGCACGAAAGTTGTATTGGTGGTCAACCCCTCGAATGCCGATCCTGAAGTGATCGGAGTTCCAAGCAAAGCCGGTGTGAGGCCTTAGTGTTTTGCAGTTTCCAATGAGAAAATTATCCGAATCCAGGGTCATAGAGGACCAACACTAGTTGGTTATTCGCGGATCCCCAGCCTTTAAGGAGCTGACGCTTCCCTTGTTTTGTTTCCGTGTTTCCCTGCACATCAGGAATAGAATTCGAGCTCCTCAGTGGCTTGTTCTTTCTTTGAAGATGCTTGTTCCTGCCGCATTGCTGCGGAATAGGGCAATCGATCTTCAAGTGTCTCTTCTCACCACAGTAGAAACACCTTCCTTGCTCTTTGAAGATTTGTACTTAATTTGACGTGAGATACTGGAGCTCTTAGGTTGATCCGGATCTTCAGGGGGACGCCTTTTGCCTTGATCGCCATAGTCATCATGAACCGCTCTTTGCCTCGCACGGTACGTGCTATATTTCATCCGTATAGGGGCACAAATGGAATGTAAATCCTCGGCAATGATTGTAGACTCCATGATCCGTTGAAAGGTATCGTTGTGGCACACCTTCATGCTCTTCCGAAGCGGTGGTTGAAGGCTTGCTTCGAACTTCCGCATCTCTTCCTCGTCAGAATTTTTCATGAAAGGCTATTCCCCACGTCCATCGGATGGGGAGAGAGAAATTTCTTTCCAACTCTGTGAGGTTTTCCTAGAGTTCCGCTTGCTTGCTTCTCTCTTGGCTTGTCATGGCTTCTTCCCATATCTTCCCAGAGTCGTCCTCCTTAACAAAGAAAGAGAGGAGACCATGCTTTGATACCACTGTCCCAAACGGGAGCGCATAACACTATCGAATATACTCGGATAAATAGAATTTATCACTTAACATTGAAGCCAAATCGTGTAGAAAGAAACAGAGAGAAAGAGTGAGAAGATCGACACAGTACTAGGGACAAAAGATGGAATTGTCCCCCCCCCCGCCCCGTAAAAGTATCTTTATTACTAGGGAGAAGTCTATACAAGCACTTGAACCAAACATATTACCACATTCATTCTAGAATCAAACTTAATGATACTTGGAAGCCTCGGCCTCTTGTTCAAAGCAAAAACCCTATTTCAAGGAGCCACCGTTCCTTAGAATCCTCGAGAACCAAGGTTCTTGAGAGTAGAAGCACGTGTCAACATTCCAAAGATGGTATCTCTGATGAGCGAGCCCTACATAACAAGCAATGAAGATAGGATGCAAGTCAAGTCTCCTTATAGGTAGACGTCGATATTTGAGCCACTTGTAGAGTCACTACCACGTTGAGTCTTCACATGCAAGAGCTGCACAAGTGGAACTTGCCATGCAACAAATAGACATGTGGAGACTTTCCATGTAACGATTGGACATGTGGAACACGGTTGCATTCAGACGATTGAAATCTTTACCAAATGCCTGAAAATATTTGAAAGATCAGGACTTTGAAATCTAGTTTCAAACTTGACCCTGCCTGGGTTAAAATAATTAGAGCTTTCAGTATTTTTGGGTTTTTTTTTAGCTTTAAGCGAAGTCCAACTTTTGGCATTTCTTTTGCTTAGAAAATCAATGTTGTACTTAATACAGTTTTCTTTTGTAATGGTCATTGATTCACAATCAATCTTAATCCTCAATATTGTCATGTTCAATCATCATAGCAAAATAACCTAGAACAGCACCCTATACTCTGAGGAAAAAGATCCACATTAGACATAACATTGAATATTCCTCCTTGAAAAATGTAGCAATAAGATAAACTAGAACACACAATCTGAAAGCAGGAAAGAACGATCTGCACCTTTAAGTTTTCAGTGCTGCTGTGGCTGTGATCATGATCATGGTCATGACTGTGACCATGCCCATGGCCATCATGATCCCATGGATGACGCCAGCCCTGCCATAATACAAATGGTGAAATTGTTACTGAAATTGCTTACTAGAAAGGATGTTCACAGAAATCAGAAGATCGGTGCTAGCCAGAAGTGCATAATGCCCACGAAATTCTGCCTCAATTCAAATGGTCGTTACAACTAACCTCAGATACAATCTGCAGGCACTTACCAAGAGAACAGGACCATCTTGCCTCGCTCTGTATAAGACCCAGAACCTATACAAAAAACATAAGGGCAAGAAACATTTTCTGCGTCACTAGCAATGAGGGGGAAAAACGAAGAGGGATGTACCACATGATGGCGCCCATAATCTGTCCGGTCCGAACATGCCAGCGCTTAGGAGGATGAATATCGAAGACATCGTGCCCATGGGCGCGGGCGCTACCACCACCAGCCATTGCTGCGAGCTCCTCCCTACGCACAGGTAAATGATGTGCGATCGCCTCACCTCTTGTTCCTCGACAAAGCAATAAATATTATATTACGTAATCTGTATGTAATGCAAAACTGAGCAACCTTGTTTATGTTGCTCGTGGAGGGTATACTTCGTAGCAAATTGTGCTACCATGTATAAGGGGTATGAGCCTCCCGAAGACCGGCCACGGGAGGGGACCTCCCACCTAAACACTGTAGCCTCACTCCACGCACTCGTGCACCGTGGGGACTCCACGCAAGGTTCCCCGGGGCACGCTATGACCCGTCGGCGGTGCGGCGGAGCCTGAGGCTACGTGGGGCTAGGGACCCGAGACGCAAGACCCGCGAAGACCCGCGAAACGCAAACGGCCGTCGACCCATGGAACGCAACCACGCCCGAGCCGGTCCCGTCCGAGCCGGGCCCCCGAGAAGGCAACTTGACCCGAGCCGGTCTCGTCCGAGCCGGGCCCTCCTGAGCCGGTGCCGTCCGCGCCAGGACCCCTTGAAGCAACACCTCGTCCCTCGGCCGCGCGCGGGTATAAATCCCCGCCGGGCCCTTGAAGGTAGAAGTCCCCTCGGCCGCGCGCGGGTATAAATCCCCGCCGGGCCCCTTGAAGACAGAAGTCCCAACCGCCGCGCGCGGGTATAAATCCCCGCCGGGCCCCCTCCCCGACGCGCCCAAAAACTGGGGCATCACACTTGGTATCAGAGCTCCAGAATCGAGCTCCTGGAAGACGAGCCGAAGACCGACGTGCCCGACGCGCACAATACTCACGACGACTCCAACCGCAATGGCCCGGGTCGTCAAAATCTTGGTGAAGAGAGCTCCAGAAAGCAACCACACGCCTCCGCCCCGTGACGCGTTCCCTGAACACCGGGCCGTCACTCGTGACCCGCGCCGGCCCCAATCCGAGCCGGGCACCTCCATGAGAAAAAGGACCGATGCGAGCCAGACAGGGCTCTTCGTGACGCGTCCAAACAACGGGCCGTCACCCGTGACCCGCGCCGGCCCCGATCCGAGCCGGGCACCTCCACATGACAAAAAGCAAAGATGTGAGCCAGACAGGGCTCTCCACATGAAGAAAAGGCAGATGCGAGCCAGACAGGGCTCTTTATGACAAAAACAGAGAATCACCAAAAACGCGACGAACCAAGCCAACGGTGTTCGTCGCGCCCCGGCCACGTTTTGTGGCCCATGCTGAGCTGAAGATCCAAACGACGTCCAAACAGGGACCAACTCGCAAGTGCTGCATTGCGACGGAACGCTCTTTCAGATTCGGCTTTCAAGAAGCCTCCGCGCGGGCCAACGCAGCAGGTGGCTCCGCGCACACTGGGTTACCTATTCGGGGAACGCTCAAGTACGGGGAATTCTACTTGGGTGTTCAAAGCATATCTTTTCAACCTTCTGCCAAAACCCCAAAAATACACACACTCACTTTATTTTCAAAAGTACAAAAACAAAGCATGCCTACTTACTTGCATTTGGGAACAGTTTTTGATCACTTGCACTTATATGCACCCCTTTGTCCCCACGGCCTCATGCATAGCCGAGCACTCTTTTCCCACGTTCGACGCGGTCGTCGAACTCTCTTCAAACGGGGGTGTATATAAGGGGTATGAGCCTCCCGAAGACCGGCCACGGGAGGGGACCCCCCACCTAGACACTGTAGCCTCACTCCACGCACTCGCGCACCGTGGGGACTCCACGCAAGGTTCCCCGCGGCACGCTATGACCCGTCGGCGGTGCGGCGGAGCCTGAGGCTACGTGGGGCTAGGGACCCGAGACGCAAGACCCGCGAAGACCCGCGAAACGCAAACGGCCGTCGACCCATGGAACGCAACCACGCCCGAGCCGGTCTCGTCCGAGCCGGGCCCTCCTGAGCCGGTGCCGTCCGCGCCAGGACCCCTTGAAGCAACACCTCGTCCCTCGGCCGCGCGCGGGTATAAATCCCCGCCGGGCCCTTGAAGGTAGAAGTCCCCTCGGCCGCGCGCGGGTATAAATCCCCGCCGGGCCCCTTGAAGACAGAAGTCCCAACTGCCGCGCGCAGGTATAAATCCCCGCCGGGCCCCCTCCCCGACGCGCCCAGAAACTGGGGCGTCACACCATGCGAAAGAACAAACACATTGCAAAAGTTGCAAGGGAATGATGAATGAGAATAGCATGCATCATGGTTATTGAGTTAACATTTTGGGCAGTCTTTACGATTGTTTACGATATGAAGAAGACTCCTATTGTTGTTGCACGAGAAGAAGTTTACCAGCTTGATGTCGGATGAGTTAGAACAAAGTTGGATTCAAAGGCTAAAAAAGGGTGTTCCTTCGTTGTTCCCTTGAACAAAAGGAATACAAATGTTGCAACCTTGTCATGCACCAAGTGATGGTGAGTAAGGATGTGATTTTTGATTGATTGAAGAGCTAGTATGTTGATGTAAAAGATGATTTTGTGGTTGATGTAAAAAAGAATGTGGCGGCACAAAATGCAGGTACACAATCATAGGTTTTGAGTGGACCACAATGATCGTTTAGTGCAAGTTATGTTGAGAATCCATGGAGTAGGACATTGAGCGAAAAATTAAGTCGTGCCGAATGTTTTAGAAAAGACAATGAAAAAGTTGATGAGGCCAAGCATGCCGAATATAGTTGTAGTTTCGAGGGATAAAAAGAGGTAAGTGTAGCGTGTGAGTTCACATGGAGGGGTTCTTCAAATTTCAAAGAATTAAAGAATTGACAAGAGCGTTTTAAAAATGGAAAGTTAAAAAAAGCCACAAGTTAATGAAGAAGAAGGGGTCATTTTATTTATGATGAAATGTTTGCGTAGAGTACATACCCCGAGTTTATTGTAAACATTTGAATTTTTTTCTAGCAAAGGGTTCTTTGAGGAATAATCAAGCAAGTTCCACAGAAAAACATGGAATTCTACCTTAAACTTGACCTGTTTGATAACTCCAAGTAGAATTAATCACTTCACGCTGATGAATATGACCGCAAATCAAACCAAAATAGATTTGATTGCAACAATTATAGTGTGAAGAGAAAGATTAGGCAAGATTGCTCCCTAATGAATTACATGGCCTAATACAATCACTCTAGCAAGGGTAATGGCTTAAGATATGCATCAAGAATGTTGGGAGAAGAGGGGGAGATCGACCGCTTAAAATATTCAACACAAGCTTCCAAGCAATCACCATCAACCTGTCCACCTCTTCTTTCAATTTCCAAGCACACACACTCACCTAAACTATCACACACACACACACAGTAAAAATAGAATTGACATAGACATGCTTGTAAGAGAGAGTAAGAGATGTGTAAGAGATGGAGACTAGATTAGAGAATACACAGCAAATAACCATAGCTTAAGAGAGTAGAGAAGAGAATCTGCAAGAGAAAGGCCTACATCTAGCCCCAAACTCCACGGCACCTCTCTTGTGGAGTTGGTATTTAATATATTATTTTTGAATTTAAGGTGCCAAAAATTGAGGCCCCTCTTTTTACAACCACTTTACTTTTGCAAATGAGTAAAGCTCATTAGTTCTTGCATGACCCATAAGGGGAGTTCCCACTACAACTATTTACAGAGCCATAGTGGCTTATTACAATGATGTTCTAAGATACTGTGCAAATATAAAATGGCCACGAGTAATTGTCGTCGCCTCTTCATCAACTCCCCGCATTCCACTCTACAAAATCATCATCAACTCAATTAGTAAAATAATAGACAGCATATAATTAACCATTACGCCAGCTATCCCAATTGCAGCTAACCACTACAACAGGAGGGTGCCCAGTCTCGTAACATCCCTCCCACCAGGGATAGCAACTGTCCTCAGTTGCTCAATAGAGAAATCAACTAGACCGTGAGTGATAGAAAGTGCGGAGAAGGTCGGGAAAGTTGCGAAAAAACTTTTCAGGCATCCATTTGGCATCCTCTCTAGGGTGGCCTTTGAAAGTCAGAAGGTAAAGGTTATAAACCATTCCAGTGCGTGTAGTGGTGGTCTCATGGTCAACTATTTTATCCGGGATGAGTTGCTCTTCTTGGTCTACAAGTGAAGGTGGGTCTTCATAAATGTGGTGTGTAGAGAGGGGTCCTCGGAATGGGCGTAAAAGACTAATGTGAAAGGCATTGTGAATGTGCCAATGTGCAGGTAGTTCTAAACAAAAAGAAACATCATTAATGACAGCTGAAATTTTGAAAGGTCCATAAAAACGAGGAGCAAGCTTAACAAAGATATTAGTATCAACACTTTTGATCCTTCGTTTCTCGATGCGAAGTAAAACATGATCACCTTCTTTGAAGTGGTGTGCCTTACGGTGCTTGTTAGCATGCTTGGTGTAAATTTCTTGTGAGTGCTTAATGGCGGAATGCACATTTACATAAATATTATGAAATTCAGTAGTGAAATCATCAGCGGCGCGGCAGGCACAACATTAGAAAGACATGAAGCAAGAGTAGGAAGAGGGTGCCCGTATAAAATTTCAAATGGAGACTTACCCATGGCAGTGTGAGTGGTGTTGTTGTATGCAAATTGCAAAATATGTAGGTAATACTCCAATTTCTTAGGTTGAGAAGAAACATAAGCCTTTAAACAAGTCAATAATAGTGCGGTTGGTGACTTCTGTTTGACCATTAGATTCAGGATGAAATGCAGAAGTGAAGTCAAGTGTAGTGCCAAGATTGTCAAACACAGTAATCCAAAAAGCACTACAAAATTTTGAGTCTCGATCAGAAATAATCACTTTAGGCAAACCATGATGTGGGAAAACAGTCTTAAGAAACAAAAGTGCAGCTTGATGTGCTGTGAGTGTTTTCTTACACGGAACAAAGTACGCTTGTTTAGAGAAACGATCAATAATAATCCATATCATGTCATGTTTGTGCGTTGTGAGTGGAAAACCAGTAACAAAATCCATTGAAATATGTTCCCAAGGTCTTTCAGGAATGGGGAGAGGGTGTAAAAGTCCCAATTTCTTACCTGTATAGCTGCTTTGATTTTTTGACAAATCAAACAAGTTGAAACATACTGTTTAACATCCATTCTCATAGTAGGCCAATAGAAATCATGACATAAATTTTGAAAAGTTGCAGCAAATCCTCTATGTCCAGCATAAGGTTGTTTGTGCAATTCTTCAATAATTAATATACGGAAAGGTTTAGTCACACACAATTTTTGTTTGAAATAAAGGAAGTTTTCTTGAATAGTGTATTCGAGAAATGTGTGTACAGAATTATCAAGCATGTGCAACCATGTCGTTTTGAAGTCATCATCATGTGCATAAGTGTTAGGCATAGTGTCAAATGAAGTTCCCGTAATGGCTGATAGATGATTAAGTGAGGGTCTTCTACTCAATGCATCAGCTACAATGTTTTCTTTACCAGGTTGGTATTGAATGTTGGGCTGAAAACTTTGAATAAAAGCAGCCCACTTAATATGTATATCATCTATTAAGGGCTGAGAAAGTAAATATTTGATACTTTGTTGATTAGTTTTAATGATCAAGTCAGTACCCATCACATAGTGTTTCCAAATTTTCAATGCATGTACCACAGCAATCAACTCTTTATCATAAGTACTGAACTTTGTTTCAGACGGTTTGAATTTACGACTTTCAAAAGCAATTGGATGGTTATCTTGCATAAGGACTGCACCGATACCTTTTCCACTAGCATCAGTGACTACCACAAAGAATGGTCTTTCAAAATCAAGCAATTGCAATACATGTGTATTAGTCAAAGCATGTTTAAGTGCATTAAATGAGCTTTCTTGCAAATCAGTCCATTCATAAGGCGTGTTTTTATTCAACAAGAGAGTCAAATAATGTGCTTTGTAAGCAAAATTACGAACAAATTTCCTGTAATAGCTACAAAGACCAATAAAAGATTGTAGCTCATGCAAGTTTTTGGGTCTAGGCCATGATTGAATGGCTTCAATTTTCTTTGGATCGACATGTATTTCCTTACCCGATACAATGTGTCCCAAATATTCAATTTCAGATTGGAAAAATGAACTCTTTTCAAAATTCAAATACAAGTGATTTTGTGCAAGCAGATCAAATACACGTGTTAAGTGTTGTTTATGCTCTTCTTCAGATTTACTGAATACCAAAATATCATCAAAAAATACAATCACAAAATCTTGATGGCCAATGAAAATTCGATTCATCATGCGTGTGAATGTAGTTGGTGCATTTGTCAGACCAAATGGCATGACAAGAAATTCATAGTGTCCAGTTTGTGTTCTAAAAGCAGTTTTGTAGACATCATGTTCAAACATTTTGACTTGATGGTACCCTGATTTGAGGTCAATTTTGCTAAAGATGTTTGCCCCTTTCAGTTTGTCTAATAGATCATCCACTCTAGGAATAGGAAACCTATTCTTAATGGTGATCTTGTTTAAAGCCCTGTAGTCAATACACATACGAAAAGTTCCATTTTTCTTCTTGACAAGAAGTATTGGAGCTCCGTATGGTAAACTACTAGGTCGGATTAGGCCTCGGTCAAGTAAATCAGTGATTTGAGTTTGTATTTCCCTGTGTGCGGTAGGATTTACACGATAAGGTGCTCTACAAGGAGGTTCACTACCCGGTATGATGTCAATTTTGTGGTCTTCTGGGCGTGATGGTGGAATTCCAGGTGGCAGATCATGCATGAAACAATCTTTAAATTGTGAGAGAAATTCATCATGGGTGGAGTTATGTGAAGTTTCCGTTTCAGCAGAAATTTGATTTACCAAGACTAGATATGTTTTCCCCTGTTTTCGAATTGCTCGTTTGGCTTGAGTGTGAGAGAGGAGTGGAAATTTTTGATGTGCCAGTGTTGCTTGGATGGAGAAATTTTTATTATTATGAGTGAGAGACATTGTACGTGTTTTATAATTAATCAATGAGTCAAATTCATGACGAAATGGCATTCCCAAAATCATGTCAAGACCATGCAATGGTGCTACCAAAAATGTACGTGCTTGTGTGAATTCACCAATGCAAACTTCAACAGTGACTTGAGTTTTACAATTAAAACGTTGATTATTTAAAACAGTTTTGACCTTGTGAGGTGATGAGATTTCAGAGAGTGATAGTTGTTGTGCCAATCGTGTGGAAATGAAATCATGGCTACTACCATCATCTAATAGAATGGTGACATTTTCACCTTTAATAGTGCCTTGCACTTTAAACAAAGTGTGAGGAGATATAGGAGTACCTGAGGATGGGCTGTCATCGTTATCATAATCAGGATCATATCCCTCACCATAGTTAACTTCCACTTCATTGTCATCGGGTGTAGCATCTTCGATGAGGTTAAGAGTAGCTCCGATGGGGCGGTTGTTGTTGAAGGGTTTTTGACTTGAATTCCTATTGAATCCATTTGAATGGCCATTGGATTGACCATTGCCCTTAGCATGACCATTTGGGCACTTATTTGCATAGTGACCATACTGAAAGCATTTAAAACACTTCATCTTTTTGTTACCATTAGAATTTGGAGGAGAACGCTGGTTGAAAAGATGTTGGTTGCCTCGTTGTTGGGTGTTGTTGTTGTTGTTGTTGCTCGTATGAGGTTGAGCAGTTGTAGGAGGATTGTCAAATCTACGTCTTTTGAAAAAAGTATGGCTTTGGTGTTTGCTTCTGTCAAAGTTAGGAGAGAAAGGAGGTCTCTTGTTGCGGCTACTGTTAGCAGGTTGATCAGTGTGAGAGGAATGTCCACCTTTCTTCTTTTCTGCGTTGAGAGCCAAATTAATGGCCTTTGACAGAGAATCTGGTTCGAACATATCTACCTCAGCACTAATTTGTAGTGCCAAGCCTGATATGTACTTTCGCTTCAATTTCCTGCGACTAACATGTTCAATAGCTTGCAATTGAATTAGGCAATTCCAAAAACGGTCAGTGTAACCCTGTACATCTTCATTTCTACCCTATCGAATTAAATCCCATTGACGTCGTGCTTTAGCTTTGTACTGTGTGGGCAAAAATTGGGGTAAAAACACTTTTTTAAATGCATTTCAGGTGCGTGGTCTTCTTCCATGTTGTTTGGTGGTGTTCCACCACAATGCAGCGCTGCTAGTGAGATGATTGGATGCACACTTTACCATTTCACGCTCGAGAAAGTCTTCATCATGAAAATAGTCATCTAGTTGACTAACCCATGCTAGAACCGTGCTAGCATCTTTAGTGCCATCAAAATCCTTGAACGTGAAGGCTTTTGTGCTAATTTTGTTTTTCTTGGGTGCCTGTGCAGATTCGGTGCGTGCAGAATGCAATAATTTATCTTCAAGTTCTTGCCTTCGCATGCGTTCATATATGAGTGACTGCTGCAAATTTTGAAGTTGTTCCGCAATCGTGGGTGCCTGAGGAAGGTGTGCCATGATTGCGTGCTTTTAAAATAAATAAATAAATACTTAAATGGTAATGCTTAAAAAGGCTATTTGGTGATATTCACAGATGCAATATGCGGAATAACAGTAAAATAAATAACAAAAATGTAATGTACTTAGCTAAAAAATAGCGGTGGTGTCCGGTCCGGAATGGCGATGCGCTAGGAAATTGCCAGAGAAGTAAACGGTTCGACGGTGCTTTACCGAGCCATATGAATTTTATAGCGTCCGGTCCCCCTTATCCCAAAAGATAGTGGTAATTTTAACTTTCACCCCAAAGGTTGTTGAATGTGTTCGACGAAGAATGGACGGCCAATATTCCCCTTTGAACAACGAAAGAGAAAACTTGTGCGGCCAAAGGAGTCAATCGAATTGGAATTGGAGACCGACCAAGCGATTATAGAAGGGTACCCGAGTCCTTAATAAAAGGGGCCAACTAAATACTTAAGTTGAATGGCCACAATGGAATTGGAAAGCCTTTAGAGGTTTGGGTTAAATGGATTTGAAGGTTTACTTTAAAATAGGACCATATGCTGCAGTGGGGAAGCCAAAAGAATCGGGTATTGCCGGGGGCGGCCAAAGTAAAAGGTAGACTGTAGTGGGCGGCCGAGTAGGAACAATGGGCGTCCAAGGTTTGAATTGTAAAGGGTTTGTAGATTTTTGCAGTGGGCGGCCAAAGCTTTAAACCTCAAATTTTTGGTTTAAAAGAGGTGTGTAAAGGCTTATTATAGCCTGCATGGCGAGCAGAAAAGTTGCGGGCAGCGCCGTGGGGAAAAAGGACATGCTACAGGACGCTGTGGTCCTCCACTGGGTACGTGCAAGGAGGCAAACTCACTCCCACTGGCAGGGTGTCCGCGTTGATGGAAATTTCGGCCGTTTTCGAGTTGGTCGACAGAGAGAACTTTTTGACTGCTGGTGTTGTTTCCCACGCAGACTCGACAGTAGTCAAAAAATTTTCTTTTTCCTTTGTTTTGAGTTAAACTTGCATGCTTATCGGCTCGCGTCTTTTTCCTTTTCCTTCAATCTTCGAATTTTTGTGACAAGCTTGAATTTCCTCCTCTCTTCTTCAATCCTTCTTTCCTTCCTCTTTAATTAAGCTTTCCGATGTCGTTCATCATGACAAAGCAATTGCTCGCTCGAAGTAAAAAATATTCCGACTCTCCAAGCTTTTATGCTTTCTTCTTGCCTTCACAATCCGCAATGATTATGCATTAGAATTGAAGGTGAACACTCGACATACCATATTTTGGGTCGTTATGAAGCCGAATTGGAAATCACTCACTGAATAGCCACCAATTAACAGTCGAGTTTTCTTCTGCAAATTCGATCAATTATACTTCGAATTTCCATGAGTCCTTGAATCCTTGAATTGCAAGGTCGATGAATTGCAATTGGGATTTCGTCGATTAGAGGAACTCCTTCTTAAAATTGAAATCTGGTGCCGATTTATCTTCGAACCTGAGGCTCTGATACCACTGTTGGGAGAAGAGGGGGAGATCAACCGCTTAAAATATTCAACACAAGCTTCCAAGCAATCACCATCAACGTGTCCACCTCTTCTTCCAATTTCCAAGCACACACACTCACCTAGACACACACACACACACACACACACACACACACCTAGACTATGACACACACAGTAAACATAGAATTGACATAGACATGCTTGTAAGAGAGAGTAAGAGATGTGTAAGAGATGGAGACTAGATTAGAGAATACACAGCAAATAACCATAGCTTAAGAGAGTAGAGAAGAGAATCTACAAGAGAAAGGCCTAAATCTAGCCCCAAACTCAACGGCACCTCTCTTGTGGAGTTGGTATTTAATATATTATTTTTGAGTTTAAGGTGCCAAAAATTGAGGCCCCTCTTTTTACATCCACTTTACTTTTGCAAATGAGTGAAGCTCATTAGTTCTTGCATGACCCATAAGGGGAGTTCCCACTACAACTATTTACAAAGCCATAGTGGCTTATTGCAATGATGTTCTAAGATACTGTGCAAATATAAAATGGCCAAGAGTAATTGCCGTCGCCTCTTCATCAACTCCCCGCATTCCACTCTACAAAATCATCATCAACTCAATTAGTAAAATAAATAGACAGGACATAATTAACCATTACACCAGCTATCCCAATTGCAGCTAACCACTACAACAGGAGGGGGCCCAGTCTCGTAACAAAGAATATGACAAAAACTAAATTAATTAACAAATAGGTTAGACAAAGATGCAAAGAGACTTGATTCAATCTCGTAAGCAAGAAGGATATCCACAAGATCTAGCATAGAGAGGATGCAAATGCTTAGGATCTTATTAGATTAAGAGGTACTAATTTACATCATGCTTTGATACCACTTGATAGGGATTATGGTAAAAATATATAATAAGACATTCCTGACTTCAACACAAATTAGAGTAAAATTAAACAAGAGCTTAATCGTGCACTCAATGTACAAGAGACTAAAGCTACAAAAGTAACTTGATTTTTTGTCTTCAAAGTGTGTAGAAACATGTGCTCTTTTGTAGAGCTAGAGCGAGTAGAGTAGATGTCACACATGCCCAACACTAGGAAGGTGGCACATTCTAAGCCTTCCACCTTATAAGGTTTAAATAAGCTTTCCACAACACATTCCACATGGCACATATGTTGGTTTTCCATATCTAAAGAATGCATTCTTGCACGGTGAGCTACAGGATGAGGTGTATATGGAGTAGCCATAGGGATATCACAATGTGAGACATCCCGAGTATATATGTAAGTTGAGGAAAGTACCTTTATGGACTCATGCAAGCACCTAGAGCTTGATAGGAGAAGATTGCAACATATTTGATTATTATTGGTTTTCATATTGCTGATGTGGATCACTCTTTGTATGTGCAGGAGATCGAAGTAGGTATTGTGATCATATGTATTTATGTGGATGATTTAACTGTTGGTGGCAATCATGAAGCTGGGATGAGCATGTAAAGAGCCTTTTAAAGTAGGAGTTTGACATGAAGGATTTGGGAGCGTTGTGTTACTTTTTGAGCATGGAGATAAAATGCATGCGAGTTGGATATGTTGTCAAAGTATGGTATGGCTTATTATAAGCCTATAGTTATGCGCTTGTAACCAAATTTGAAGGTGTGAGCTGATGTGGATGATGTTCTTGGGAATGCCACCGTGTAAAGGAAGATTCAGGATAGCCTTATCTACTTGATAATCTCACAATGATATTTGAGTTACACAGTTGGGGGACTTGAGAGCTAAGTTACACAATTGGGGGCTTGAGAGCCAGCTAATGTAGCTTCCTAGAAAGAAAAATTTAGATGTGCTAAGGCATACATTGTGCTCTTTTGGTACCACCTTGATTATGCACTCTTTTATGACGCTTGCACATAGATGACACTCTATGGTTCTATGGATGCGGATTGAGTTGTAGCCTATCAAATCGGATCTACCAACGGGTTTATGTTTTTTCTTGGGAGTGTTGCTATCACATGGAGCAACACAAAGCAATCCACGGTTGTTTTTTTAGTAACAAGACTGAGAACATGGGTGTTGCAATAAAGACTGAGAACATGGGTGTTGCAATAGAAAAATGTGAGGTAGCATAGGTGCAAATCTTACTTGGAGAGTTAGGCATACAGTTCCAGAGGCCGATTATCATCTATTGTGACAATCTTGGCAACATATAGTTGGCATGGAGCTTAGTGTTCCATGTGAGGCCAAAGCCCATCGAGGTACACTACCACTTCATGAGAAATATGTTCTTGGCTAGTAACATCAACCTTAGGTACATCAAAACAAATGAGCAATTGTTGACATCTTCATGAAGGTCATGGTAATATAGAAGCTAAGGTGATCGTGAGCTATACTTGGATTGAGACAGATGGCATAGAGATTGAAGGGGAGCATTGAGATATCGAGCTCAACACATGGAATGTCAGAAGAATTTTTCACCCACATGTCTCATTAGCATGAGGTAACGGGCACAATTAGGATCATCGCCAGTGGTGTTATACTTGGATTTCACCGACGGTCTAGCTACCGAGAGCAATGGCCACTTATCTTGCTAGCTTACTCATGACGACTTCGCATTGACCGTTGTGCATAGTTTATTCTTATATTGTACTTCCAGCTTATGTTTTGTAGACCGAGTGTAGACCTTTAATCTTTTGAGTAGTGAAGAAGAAGAAGCAACTTTCAACCTCCATCTACATTGTGTGTTGTCTTGGTTGTGTGCATGTGTGCTTGCAAGGGCTCAAGTGCTATGCATAGCATTTTTTCAAAGGATAAATGTTTTGATTATATACATATATAGCTTTTTATAATACTTATTTTTAAATAATCAAAGGCTTGTACTAGCTATATTTGCATTTTCTCTTAAGGTGCTTTTGTTGTTATCACTTTTTTGTTCATTAAATAAATGAATACATGCACCAAATCACTGAAAATACAGCTGCAAGAATGCAAGAGTATTTGGAGAATATGAAAGAGAAAGTTAACAGGAAAAAGTGTTTGATGGTACTAAGTGTTCACACACATCACTACTATAATATGGTAAAAAATTTCCCTTGGAAGCGATGTAGTGAACATGAGCTCACATTTTTGCTTTGAGAAGTGTCAAACCTTATGTGATCAGTTGATAAAGGATGCGAAACACTTTGAAAGTTTTAAAATGCAAAATCTTTGAAGAGATCAGTAGTGTTGTCTGCATAGGCACATAAGCCAAGCTAACTCTCCTATGTAGAGTCTCTCCTCAACATTATGATAGGGCACCTTAATATGTTTTGTGCAAGCATGGAACATTCTGTTCCTTACAATTGTCGTTTGATTGACAATGAACATAGTGGTGGCCAACACCCAAGTTAATCATAAGGCTTCTGCACCAAACACACTTTAAATAAAGTGGCATTTAATTATGGTGCATTGACATATATTTTTTGTATGGCTGACAGGTGAGATATTACCATTCGACTAATGAATGGTGGATATCCGATGCTCACAAATAAACTCTTTGTTTATAAACTTTCTCCCTATTATTGTAATACTTCTAGAAATCATAAATAAAGTCACATGGGCTCATTGAGGGATCCATGTGGTGTTGACCTTATTCCCTTTCCTCTTACAATATGCGTAGCACTCTTCTTTAAGAGGTGCACATATATGTGCTCTCTCTCTCTCTCTCTCTCTCTGTCTCTCTCTCTCTCTCTCTCTCTCTCACACACACACACACACACACACACACACACACACACACACACACATTGTGTATCACGTTCGATCATGTGTATGTATGGTTTAACATGTTTGCATGATTGTCAATTATGTTGCTTGTATGCTATATTATTTTGTGTATTTGCAAAGACTGGATTTCTTTCCAGAGTGTCCTAAGAATAACATTGCAAACCGTCTACAAAGACACTAACCATAATTTGAATTTAATAGTATAATGTTTAAGTGTTTTATTGATGAGTCATAATCTTTACAAGTACAACTAAGTAGTATTGGAAGTCCTCTTCTACTATTAGTTTTTCTATTATAAAGCCACTTAGAAACTTGAGGAGATAATATACTAGAACACTGTATAGGTTTTTATCATGGATTATTTGCTTATCACTCGAATAAAATTACAGTTTAGTATGTAGTTTATAGTTGTTGTTTAGTTTAGTAACTACCTAACACAAGAGATACACCTATAGACCAACCCTTTGATGAACATGATATCCCACTTGAGTATCCCTCACCGGGCGGGCACAATTTTTAGGCGAGCAACTTTTGACAAGCGCTTTTTAAGAATCGGGCGAGCGAATTCCCAAAAGAAGGGACAATCTACCCATCTCTCTCTCTCTCTCTCTCTCTCTCTCTCTCTCTCTCTCTCTCTTTTTTGTTTCCTCTCTCTCTCTCCCCCCCTCCCTCTCTCTTTTGTTTCCTCTCTCTCTCTCTCTCTCTCTCTCTCTCTTCAACTAAAATTTGATTGTCGTTTCACGACCAACTTACATTCAAACAAAAAACACCATGGATTCATTCAATACACTATTAATAAAAGAAACAGAAGTTCCTTACACACAATTATGGTCTATTTCATAAAGCAAACCCCAAATCTATGTGTTCCATTGTATCAAAAGTAAATACATATGGGGGGGGGGATACATCATGGGTGACGTGGATGAAAGAAGGGCGCTGGGGGTCCATATGCTCTTGGAGGAAACAAAGGTCGTGCCAACGGGGGTAGTGCACCAAATGGTGGGGGAACTCCTCCAAATGGCAGAGGGTACGAACTATATGTGGGGGGGGGGGGGGGGGGGGGGGGAGGGGGGCTGTAGGTAGTGAAAGAGGCAATGGATCAACTCCGGGCGGGCCTCAGATGTGGAGGCAATGAACGCACTGGGAGACGGTCCAGTTGCACGCCATGCCAAAATTGGGGCCATGAAAGTGGGATACGGTGCTGCTACTGCCCCGCCCTAACTACTAAGTGTTGTCGGGAAAGGTGGCTTGAGCGGATGAAGCTGCTCTGACACCTGCTTCGGTTGCTCAGTTACTTGAGCTTTGACACTCCTATGAAACATCAATGTCGAGCCTAAATCGGAAGGTAGGCAGTGAGCTTGCTCCACACAAGCAATGAATACTGCCCAATCCTTCTCACAACTGATGCAATGCCTACGTAGTAGTATACATTGTGTTGCCAATGTCCCCACTCCTGCAAAACAATCCAACACAGCATCTCCCATGTCTGTGAAGGTACCTAGTAGCCATCTACAAAAAAAAAAAGTAATCTTTAGATTTATTATACCTATAATTTTATAGGAACAATCAGAAAAACTTCCAAAAAGTTTCTACCGCCTAGCAAATGCTGAACTCCTCTCAACACCTCTACGATAAGGCCTGCCCATATGATCAAGCGTCCACTGTGTGGAATCTAAACTTGGTAGCTTCTCCCACAACATGTCGTCATCTGCAGAGAAGCCACGTACATTTGCTGCAATCTCTCTATCCGCTCGATCATACCTCGGAAGCCGACACTTATCGGTTCTAGGGGGTGAAAAAATGACCAGCAACAAAGTACCAACCTACGAATGGAAGTAAAATATTATTATTTTGAAATGCAAACATCGAAGTTACTACTCATTATCAAAACAAAAAAAAACATACCCCTTCTAAATAGTCCTGAACAATCGTGCAACTAGACTCCTGTAGCCGTATGTACAATATCCTCAACAACTGGAAACGAGCTCTCTCTGCCTTCGAAGTGACAATGGACAGATGTTCTGCACGACATGTTGCCACAACCATGCCATCAACCAAAATAAACTTGGTTGCCACAAGGAATGCAGCATCCACAAGGTCACTATCCCATTGGTTCCATAAAGGAACCCCGCCCGTGCTAGTTGAATGTGGCCTAGCGTGTAAGGGAAAGGCCATGTACATCAAACGTACGCCACCCAATCTCAAGCTGGGGTTCATCTGCCCTGTTTTTGATAGAGAGCCCGAGAATCTACGTAGTGACTGCATAGAACTGCATGCAATCTTTGTTAGCACTAAAATTGTGCACATAACTTTGATTGTAAATTAGCGTGGCTTACCTGTCATTGCACAACACATCTAGAATAGATTTTTCCAACTCCTTGACACTAGCATGCACTGCAAGGTGGCGTGGTTCTACATGCATATCTATGTAGCAACATAAGATCAAATATATCTTTCAAGAAATGCTAAACAGAATAACACAACATTAACCATTTTCACGTACCTGGATGGTTATCTCCCACAACTCTGGCCAGGTCTGATAGGTCCTCTGCAGCCCTGCCATGTGATGGTGAACATGGAGGGGACTCCTGGATGCCCCCCACCGGTCTTGGAGTGAAGGATAGTGTCGGTACACTGTGGCTCATAGCACCAAGGCTATGAGCACTATCGCTGACATCTACAAAATACTCCACAACCACATGCTCACTCTCACTATCACTGGAAACTACAGCCCTTTTCTTTCTCTTCCCATGTTGCTTGTCAACTGGTTGTGCTTGCGAGTCTTTCTTTGAGGCTTGTTTCTTCTTGTCCGGTTTCTTTGATGTGTTTGGAGATAGAGCATCCTCTATCACAACCGCTTTCTTCCGTGACGCAGTATGCTCCGCTATTAATTAAAAATGAACAGTTATTGAGCCCATGTTGTATTGCTACATGGCAAAGGTACAAACTATATAGAATGATACCTATGTATAGCTCTTCCTCTTTGGGTGGGTACTCCTTGTCCGGGTAGTCCAACCACCAAGGACACTTGAGCCACGCTCCCTTTGGCCGCAAGTCGTCTATCCACTCGTCAGGATATATGCCCGTCTCCTCTCTCTGCCATGCACCATGCATCACTGGGGTGCTCGGGAATGGGAAAGACAAGAGCATCTCTCCACCATCTACAAAACAGACCACAATGTGTTGAGCCACCAAGAACAAGATTAGTGTGTCCTACTACATTCTTAATTTGTCAAACATGTACAACAAGCGTCGTGCCGTGCAAGCAAAGTGGGGTTGCTCTTTGGGATCCTGTGTGGACATGATCTGAGCACTCCACTTCTTGAAGGCCTTCTCAAAGTGCTTGCATCTGTATGTCAGTGATGTGTGGGCAAGTGTGCAACCATGCCTACCTTCAGCCTTCTCGTGTTGGATAGCAACATCATGATTCTCGGCCTCCATTTTCTCGGCCATCTCAAGCACTCTCCTGCAACAAATAATAAGTCACAAGTTAGATTATCAACAAATTGCTATCTGGTGCACATAATCACTAAATCTAACCTTTTCAAATGCCACCAATACACGTGATATCGAAGCCACTAGATCCAGGTCTTCTCCGTCAAACCTATGCCATTCTCCTTCAAGGATGCATCACTGCCTTGGAGCAAATCAAGCAAGTGGCATTTCCTAGCAAAGGAAAAGAGAGACTTATTTTTCATTGCTACATAATAAAAAGAGAAATATATCGAATGATTTAAATAACATTTACTTACTCTTTTGGGCTAATGCGTGCACACGCAACCCCTGCCACTCTCGAGGGTGTCATTTTCATGGTCTTCTTGCCCCAACTTGTAAATGATATACATTTCTGGAAAAAATCGTTGCCATTCTCTGGATTTGCAATGGTGGCTATCTCAAGCCCTTTGCGCGTAAAATATTGCTCCGTTTGAGATAGCGCTAGATTGATGCTTTCCTCGTATGCCTCAGGTGTCAACTCGTAGTCAAAACTCCCTTTTGATGGCAGCCCTTCCGTTTTACTACTAAACATATGATCGAACTCTTCCTATCATTTGTCAAGGACTCAATCAAAATGCACATAATAAGATTTCACAATCAAAACATATTCTCATTTAGCATTGGTTTAAAGCATACCTTCCAAATGAGTTGCGCAAGGACAGCCATTGGCAATTTTAGTCACTTTGACTTGTTTGGACCTCTAAAATTCAAAGCCCTTTTTGCTGCCAAACGCGCTCTTTCGGGGAATTTTGCAAAAGTGAAGTAGGGTCTGCCAACCCTAGCTTTCTCATCATGAAAATATCGTGAGCAGTTGTGTGAGGCATTGAAACCCTCGTGGCCTTGTTTAACACTCGATTGTAATTTACAAAGGTAAAAGATAAGATGCATTTACATTCACAAAAAAAATTTGGGCTTACCTGTTGATCATTCCCAAAACCAATAGAAACTCCGCTGTCTCATGGGGCTGAAAATCAACTAGAACGCTCTTCACCTTTGGTGCCTTCTCAATTGGGATGTCATTCTCGTTCATCCACCGCATCCATGCCTCCAAACCACAAAGTACCTCTCGACCATGTGACTAAGCTCGGGGATTTGACGAAGCTCCTCATCCAAATCATATGACATTGCGAGAACCCTCAAAGCGTGACCACGATGAGAAAATTGTTTGTGATCCTTCCCAGGAATCTGTTCACTAACAATAAATCTTGCCATGGTTGGTTGGTAGCTTTTGTTTGCAATGGAGAGTTGCAAATCGGCCACATGGTCATCATGCGTGCGGATGGCGGGGTTTGAAAGAAGTCGACATAGAGGCAAGCGTGGAAGTTTGCCATCGTATGGTGCTCTATGAGAATCCACCCAGCCCAATGAAATGTGTTTGTCGATCACATTTCCAAACGCTTCATCTCTTACATCTTCAATTGCGGTACCTGTTTCCACACGATGATTGGGTCCGACGCTTGATTGTGTTGTTCCATCCACTCTAGTTACGATGGACACAATGCGATCTAAAGAACTCAAGGCTTGAGATTGTTCAGTATCCTGTGTGCATCGTGAATGTACTTCTTGCGACGTAGTAACATCAACCTCATCCACGACACCAGTATTTTTGGATTGATTTCTTGTTCTCATGCTTGGGCTAAAGAATTCAAGAAGATAGATATAGGTATGATTTATGAGAAATTGTAGGTAAGAGTTTGAGAAAGATAAGTGAGCAAAAGAAACCTTGAGAGAGAGAGAGATCTGTGCCATAGAAGAAAATAGATATGAGGAAAGTGAAAAGAGGAAGTCAATGCTCTTTATAAAGCTTTCATTTTTATTTATTAATTTTATTTTTTTAATTTAATTATTTTTGTCCTTGTGTGTGTGTGTGAGAGAGGAGGGTGAAGGTGTGTGTGTGTGTTGGCGTGTACGTGTGTGTGTGTGTTGTTGTGTGCATGTGTGTGCGCGTGCACGCGTGTGTGTGTGCATATCCGTGGGCGTACACGTGTGTGTACACACACACGCGCGCCTGCGTGTGTGTGTGTTTGTGTGTGTGTGTTCACACACACACACGCTTTTTTGCAACGTATGCGTGTGTGTGTGGACACACACACGTGGCAGTCCACATGGCCACGCAGCGGCCCCTCTGGCTGCCGCGTGTCCACGTGGACTTACCACGAATACCTTTGGTGGCCGACGGTACACGTGGCAGGCCACATGGCCACGCACACTGCCACGCAGGCCACGTGGCATTCCACGTGTACTATCGCCCAGCGGCACTACACATGGCACGCCACGTGGACTGCACTTGCCTGCGTGGCCCTGCGTGTCCACGTGGATTGCCACGTGTGCAATTGTGTGTGTAATCTGCCTCCGGCCACGCGTTGGCCAGAGGTAGACACACGCCCCCGCGTGGGGACGTGTGGCCGCCCATGGCCAACGCTCAGCCCCCCGCCTTGCGTTAGTGCCCCTTCCCGCCCATGGCCAACGCGCGTGCCATAGGCGCTTGGCCGCCCATGGCCAACGCCCCGGCCTGCCCGCCTCCGCCCCGCCTGCGTCCTTGCCCGCCCCCCCAGTAGCGCTCCTGTCCCCGCCCGCCTCCGCCTCCGCCCCAAGTAGCGGCCCTGCATGCAAACCCCACCCCTCCCCTCCTCGCCCCCCTTACCCCGCCTCCGCCCCCCGGTAGCGGTAACGCACAACTCCCCCTCCCCCTTCCTCGTTGCCCGAATGGCGGGGGAGGGGGGCGGGGTGTACTATCTCCTAAAGGAGGAATCCCAATCCTTGAGCGAGTACTTCCGAGCGGACAAGAAACCGAGCGAGCATGAGCAATGAAAAAGGTTAGATCAAGATCTCAATAGTCACTCTATAGAGTATAGTGTGGCAAAGTAACCATGTTGCATCTCAAATAGTCTCAAACAAAGAGACATACTCTTCCTTCAATGTGTTCACACACATTAAAATATTTTCAAACAAAAGAGCCATACTCTTCCTTTAATGTGTTCACACACACATTGATGCATAGTCATATCCTTGCTCGGAACCATCTTGTTAAACATATTCCAAAACTCTATTTGTGCAAACTTATTCTTCATGGTAAATTCACATGTTTCAATTTTCATAAGTTCGACACAAATAGATCAAAAGATGGTAACTTAAATGCCACATGTCCATCATAATGCATAGGTAGCTCTTGAACTTGAATCATATCCTTTGCTTGCTTAAGTGCCATGTGTAGGCTGCTTTGTGAAGGCATTGCATGTAGTATACCAACTACTATGGAGGGACCATCAGACTATTACTAGTGTGTCCTTCATTCCAATGCCTTGTGTGCTTTCAATTGCAATGCGAACCTTCTAGAATTGACAGTGACCATGTTGGAGTTGGAACACCGATGGGGTTGGTGTGGCCTCTTCCATGCTTGTTATGTCCACTGTTGTGGCGCTTGAGTGTCATGAAATCTTATGCTGCAACTGCTTCTGCTTCCTCTTCGTCGTGGAGATCTCTCTCTCTCTCTCTCTCTCTCTCTCTCTCTCTCTAGCATAGCAATGTCTGCTCTCTCACAATGCAAGTTTAACGTCTTATCATGTCAACATAGGGTTCCCTTATGCTGCACAACACTTGAAAAACACTAATTCAAGTGTTGTGCAGCATAAGGGAACCCTATGTTGACATGATAAGACATTAAACTTGCATTGTGAGAGAGCAGACATTGCTATGCTAGAGAGAGAGAGAGAGAGAGAGAGAGAGAGAGAGAGAGAGAGAGAGAGAGAGAGAGAGAGCAATCTACTCAACCCACAACCCTGTTAAAGAGACCTGGCAGTTTAGATACAAGAGAGGACTAGCCAGTGCTTATAGGTGGTGCTTGTGGAAGCTAGCAAGCTAGGCATGCGGGCTGTGGCCACCATGATCGCCATGCCCCTTATTGTAGCTGCTGCCCCATGGCCCTTGCCCTAGTCGCCTCCATGGCCACTGTTATAGCTGCCCTTGCCACCATGGCTGCACTTGCCACCTTGACCGCCATGCTGATCATAACCACCACTGCCCTTTGCCACCATAGTGGCCCTTGTCCCCACCCGAGTTCGTGAGGCTCGCCACACCCATCGCCAAAAGCACGGCAAGAAGCAGCAGTGCCAGACCCTTGTTGCTAGCCACATAAGAAGAGCTCGCCATTGCAGTACTATGGCAAAATCAAGTGCTACTGACTAGTGAATACCTTGCTAGAGGTGTAGAATGCAAGTGATGGATTCTCTCTCTCTCTCTCTCTCTCTCTCTCTCTCTCTCTCTCTCTCTCTCTCTCTCTCGGAATTAAAAATTGTCTGTACAAAATCCTCAGAATTAACAAAACCATCTTTACATTGTAGTGAATTGCAATCCATCAAAGGAAAATTGTTTGGATCGGATAGAAATTGTCTTGCACTTCATCATCATCATGCACGCAGCCCACCCGGCGCAACTACCTTCCTTTTTCTTTAAATAGAAAATTTAGTTGCGTGGACCGGCTTGGCCGGGACCCTCTTCCCCACCTCCACCCGTAACCTTGCTCATAGCTTCCTTGATAGCCTCGCTTGCCTTGCCGAGGGTGTTGTGTGTGGACGACAAGGTGCCATTCTCTCTCTCTCTCTCTCTCTCTCTCTCTCTCTCCATTCTCTCTTCTCTCTCTCTCTCTCTCTCTCTCTCTCTCTCTCAAAAAAAAAAAAACTCAACTCTCTCAAAGAGCGCGCGAACTCCTCTTTGAGAGAGTTGAGTTTTTTTTCTTTTTTGAGAGAGAGAGAGAGAGAGAGCGCGCGCTCTTTGAGAGAGTTGAGTTTTTTTTCTTTTTTGAGAGAGAGAGAGAGAGAGAGAGAGAGAGAGAGTTGAGTTTTTTTTCTTTTTTGAGAGAGAGAGAGAGAGAGAGAGAGAGACTCTCAGCACACGCGGGGCACGAGCAGCCATAGCAAAGCATCATCCTGATCTAAGAATGAATCGCAAGCAGCCGGGCATCGCTATATTGGAGAAGCCATCGACTGCTTATGAGGCGGAGGAGAGCTCACCATAGCTGCCACTATCCGCTTGCTCTATGAGAAGATCGAAGCGGCGAAGGGGAAGCCTGGGAATGTCTGGCCATAGCGTTGTCCGGGTCCCACCATTACTTGCTATCAAAGGCCAACCATCTCTGCAATGTCCCCTGTACATGACCTCACCCTCAGGTCCTTGCTCACGAAGAAAATTCAATTGCCGAATGCTCTCCCTTGCAATTAGCGCTTCCTCAAATACCCTCAATCCCACATGCAAACTACTGCCTCCATCCTTTCCCTCCTCTCTCAGCAGCAGACATGGGAGTCAGTGCGTGATTTGTGACTCATACGTGCGTCCCTGTACTCTGGTTCGAGTGTGCGATGAGTGCAATTATAACTCCTTTCAAGGGCGCTGTATCATCCCCGGAGCAGCCGGCATTTCTGATGCTTACTACTGTAAAGAGCGCACCCAACAGGAGAAGGATAGAGATGGTTGACCCAAAATTGTGAACCTTGGCACTGCCAAAACTGATTTGTTCTATGAACATAAGAAGCATGGTTTCAAAAAAAGATAGGTCAGTGCACTCTCGCAACCTTTTGCTTTGTCGTGCCTTATGAGACTGGGGGGTGCTGCATACATACAACTGAAATGTGTCATGCTTATTGTGGGCTATGATGGCATGTTCTTGCAGATGTAAGAGTGCAAAGAACGACACTTTTTAATTGCACCCATTCATATAGACATACTCTATTGATGTTAAATTATCTCCTATTGTTGTTGGATGCTGCATAGTTATTTCAGAAAAGGTTGTGAGGTTGAGAGAGAGAGAGAGAGAAGATCCTACAAGGTAGTTTGGTTGTGCGCACACGTTGGCTTGGTTTTCATGAGGACTAAAACTTAAGTGGGAGAATGCGCAAGGTGAATTGAAAGAGAAGAAAGGTAAGTTAAAGATCGAAGTAGACCTTGTTAGCTTTGATCCCTGAAAGTGAAAAGACTTTTTCTTGGAGATTCTCCAAACTCACCATTTTGTTGTAAAGATGTTTTGTATATGATGAAAATAGTCGGTGATAGTGATATTGTTTCTCTTTTCTTTTTTTAAGAGAGAGAGGGAGAGATCTAAGCATCTCTCTCACTTATTAGCACTCTTCCTAATGGACATACATGGTAGCTCTTGGTTTGGCAAGTCTCTATCATTTGCAAAAAATGGGATGTCAATACGATGCAACCCTTTCCCTCATCCAACTAGCAAGATTTCCTTACCACCTTTGACTTGAGCAGACACAAGCTCAAAAGAGATTGAAATTTGGCACAAACAAATTATGGCCTTCTAGACATCTGCTAGATTTTTCCAAACAATGATCCAAAATGGAAAGGAGTCGCATCTTCTATCTTTGTGAACTAAGCTGTTCAATTGATCTATATTTAAGTTTCCAAAACAACATATTTTTTCTAGCAATGGTGACATGTATAAGGACGACTAGATTTGTATAATCATGATTGGGAAGCAATGGTGCTGACATTTATTGTTTGGGTTTAGAGAAATCTCTCTCTCTCTCTCTCTCTCTCTCTCTCTCTCTCTCTATGTGTGTGATATCTCTTTTTAGAAAAGATGTATATATATACGGGAGAAACTCACTTGGTAACTTTGCTCGGTTTTGATCTTGCTCGGATAAATTCGCTCGATGTTTGGTAGAACTCCTCCTAAACGTCCCCTTTACCTGACTCCCCAACCCTTCGACTTCGACTTACAGCTTCTTGCCCCCTATCATTAGCACACCCAACTACTCACACATCTCCTTACACATAAACATTGAAAAAGAAATAAAAAAAAAATAATTCACATGATCACACAGTCACAAACAAATGTTTTGTAAAAAATATTTTGTATTTTTTTACATTAATTTTTCAAATAATAAAATAATATTAATTTTAAATTTATAACGGCTATATTATTAGACGTGAGTATATAAACAATTTGTTAGTTTATACAATGTGATCTTGTGCTTAATTATTTGCTTAGCATATTATTATGGCTTGCTCTTTATTTTTTGGTAAAGAGTTTTCTTATCCTTTTTACAATGGTAAATTTATAATATATGAATCATTTCTTTTAGAATTAATTTCTCCAATGCAATTTACAACTTTAGATGCACTCATCGAAGTTGGTGATATTGAAATGAATTTGCCTCTTGAGAGGACGCTCAACAATTTGGGTGAATTCATCTATGTACTGGATGAACAGCTTTCACGTAAATACAAAGTCAACGTATCCCATCAAACACAATATGCAGGCTCACCTAGCATGACTCCCATTGCCATTGTGGATAGTCCATCAAATGTGCAATTCGGTCAAAAGGAGTTAATAGATCTATGTACCCCCCCTCAAGTTTTGCTCTCAAATAGCTTCAAAAGGAGTACAAGACAAAAACTCTTACAAGCCAAAAAGAAGGGCACATTGACAAAGCTTTTAATGCAAATACAACAAGTGGAACAAGTTACAGAGATTCCAAGGTCTTACAATGGTGATCTCGTTCTAGAATTTCCACCTACCATGGGAAAGTTGCACCATATGGATGCAATGGAGCATAAGTATGATCCTCATTTGTGGTCGAAGCCACAAACGTTCAATATTGTTTTTCCAGGTGTAGTGCGTCTTAGTCATTGCATAGGATCTCTCAAGTGCATGAATGAACAATGTGTCCGCTTGGTTAATTATCATATTCCCAATACAAGTCATTTCAACGGGTACATACAAAAGGAAACTGCACCCTGACAATATTGTAAGATTGGAGATAAGAGCCTTATATGCCACTTTTGTAAGGCAATTGCCTTCTATATTACAACATGTGATTGTGTAGTATACTATGTCATGCCATCCGATGAGACTGCCACTAGAGGCATAATTCATCATGGCACACATCGACACGATGTGCGCAGCGGCACATCCAAAACACTAACGGACAACACCAAGGTGATGGTGCAAAGGATTTTGACTGTTGACCCACATACAGGAGCCAAGAAGGTTCAAATGTGTTTGGCAAAAGAAATATAAGTACAACACTTCTTTGCAACAACACCAACGAAGGAATTTTAGGTAGCAACTGCTATTTGCAAACCCTGAGGAGTTGGGGCTATTGGTGCAAGATAATTGGTACGAGCATTTCCTAGATTCTTATTTCGATGCAAAACTCTATGCTAAATTATTTTTTATCTAAACACTTTTAACATTGTTAGGTTTCTGAGGTCAGTATCTATTTTACGTAGAGGGGTTGACAAAGAATCTTTTGGCATTGATGCACTCCTAACGCTGAAGCGAGACTGCACATATGAGTTTTCCATGGAAGCCGGTTTCCTGGTCAAGGTAAGGAGGGGGAGAAATGTTATGTCTTCAAAATGTCCACAATTGGTCCAGCATCCAGTGTGGACCTAGTGAATCGAATGAGACAAGATCGGGATGGCGATCTTCGACGTGCGTGGATCCAGGTTGATCACACCAGACGTGTTAACGAATGGGTGACTATGGCCTGTCATGTCTATGATCCAAAGTACATGGCGCACCTTAAGAGCTTTGTGGCTTGCCTTTGACTCTCTCTAAAACAATTTGATTGCAGCATGCAGGACCTTTTGACTATTGCAACTTGTGAAATGAAACAGGAAGACATGGAAACGCAATGTTTGTTTTGGGAGTGCCTCAATGATGTAATGATATTGTGTGGGTGTGACAAAGCTAATTTCTTTGGCTTCATGGCGGATGAAGCTCAAGCAAATTGGAATGCAGTTCGAATTGTTTTCAATGGTGGTGACAAGACCAATACAATGAGCGGTTGAGAGCGTTCTTGTCCTTTCCATTGGAAGAAAAGCTTGAATCAACAAACAATGAAGTATGTGGTGCAAGCTTCTCAACACACACACAAAGAAATGTGTGAGAAGTGGAGGCAAGCACCAACAAAAGAGGTTGCAGCAGCAGCAGAGGCTCGTCTGATACGCCAATGGTGGCGTAACGGTCATTGCATAGACCGTAACATTCTATAGTTGGTGGGAAATTCGTATTGCACATTGGGGTGGCATTATGACATGCATAGAAAGTAGCTCTGATGGACCAAACACTCCATGCACTACCCTTGCGGAGAGCAAGCATGGTAGCTAGCTAACAGGGGAGGGTTTTCGTAAACGCATTTCATTATATGATGCATGTACAACCGACCTTGCGAATTCCATCTTACAGAGCACAAAGGCCATTTCATACAGCCATGGAAAACACATTGGGAAGGGTCCATCAACACAAAAGCTTATATAACGCCATGAAAAAAGTCCCAGCCAAATGATAAGAGCAGTGAATGTGGCTACTGAGGGCACTCCAATGTATAAACACCAACTCCATTGACAGGAGATAAGGAGACATCAAGGCAAAAATGCAAGCCAAATGAGGTTATCAACGTGGAAGATGATGCATCGCATAGGCCTGAGTACAACTCGCTGAGTACAACTCGGTCATCAAAGATCGCAAGAAGTGTGGAAGACCACGTAAGATCAACTTTGCAGAAGAAGGGATATCACAAACCCCAAAATGAAGTATAGGTTCTGGTGGGCAGTATGTAGTTGAGCGCAAGGTCAATGAGGCAATGTGGGCCATACGCCGAACTCCACAAGGTAGTAGGGTCACATGTAGTGGCACGACAAGAGGAGGATGCAGGTGTGGATGTAGTATAGCAGGTTCTAGCCTTGGTATACCAACCCCATCTTTTGAACGATATCGAAAACATCCAAATGGTGTGGTGCGTCAATGGTTTTGGTTTTGTCTGGATCATGTATTGCAGTGCCATATAGTAGACTAGAACATTGAGCCGCAGCCTCAACATCCACCACACACTTGGCCCGTGCATGTGGGCACCAACCTATCAGAGGATGAGGTGCAAATATTGCATGAAGGGGGGTATCAAGTGGAGCTCAGCAAAGAAGGAATATCTAATGTAACGCCGGTTGCTCCTGCAAAAAGTATGACCAACTCTCCTTTCAAGTCAAAAGATAAATCCATTCCTGAAGGCACACCATCTCGCACACAGTGCGAGATGGTGTGCGTGTACGGTATCGGACTTCCATTTTCGAGGATGCTGCTCGCAAGATCAGTTTAGCACTAGCCCTGAGAGCGAAGGTCGTAGAAGAGATATGTGCAATAGATGGTGTTAATGAGGTCTTCAAAGTATAGACCAAAAGTGAAGATGGTCATGTCGGGATGTACAAAGTTTGTATTAGCAACCAGCCATCGTGCACATGTCCAGACTTCATGGAACGGGTGTCAAATCAAAAACCATATCTTGCATGTAAACATTTGTATTTTATTTATCTGTGTGTGCTAGGGTTAAGCCAAAATGAGAACATGTTTATCCATCAACCAATCGTGGCACATGCTGATATCTTCAGGGCACTGAGCCGAAGCCGGACCTATCCAGGCATGGATGCATAGAATTTGTCAATTCTCACTTTTTCTTAGTATGTTTCACAAAATGAACAACTGTACTAGTTTCTAATTTTATCTTATGATGGCCACATTTTGGTACATTCATTTGCAGTTCTTTTTCATATTTGAGAACTGGTTGTTTATGAGTCAAATCGTGTATAAAGTAATATAATATTTCCACAGTGGCTATAAATTGCCATAGCTTGAATTATTTTTGTGAAAGCGTCCACTAGCTTCCGTAGCACACCTCTCTTACTTTTCACGATGTCCGACGATCTTGAGAATAAAATCAAGTCTGCGTGGGATGCCATGGAAGCCAGTCCCAACGGAGAGGCGTTGTATGGATCTCTAAAGGCAACAATCAATGTGTATCGCCTCTATCAATGCCGCTAGGAACTCAATATGCGGAGCTTACTCAGCTTGAACGAGAAGGGACAATTTGCTTTCTCTTGCTGGAAGAAGATGGGGCTCATCACAGAGGAGGACGCGAAGGAAATGGCAGCAGCTAGGGAACGTGGTGAATCTTCATTTGCCACTCGAAGGCAACACATCTACTCCTAAAACCGGGCCTTCCAGAAGATGAACGCTTCTTGCCTATGTAATGCAAGTGCAATAAAATGTAACTTTCTATTATTAATGGGTGTTCTTGTTTTAAGTACCCTTGTCTTTGTTGTTTTTGAAACAATTTGTTTAGCTTCGATATCTTTGTCTATGTCTCAACCTCCCTAATACATCTCTCTCTCTCTCTCTCTCTCTATCTTTGTCTATGTCTCAACCTCCCTAATACCTCTCTCTCTCTCTCTCTCTCTCTATGTGGCTGTGTGTGTGTGTGTGTGTGTGTGTGTGTGTGAGAGAGAGAGAGAGAGATATGAAAAAGACGAAAGAGTCGACAAGGAGGAAGAGAGAATATTTTTAGGAATCTGCTCACCTGATTCCTAAAAAGTGCTCACCAAAAATTGCTCGCCTGGAAATACCCCCCCACCGGGCATTGCTTCCAAAGCCAGTGATGAAGCAATGCAGGTTGGGGATGCAGGTAATGAGATCAACTAGATTTTTGTGCGAGGCAAGGCCAAACACAAGCCAAAGGAAGTAGCAACAAAAGGAGGTGGGCAAGAGGTCGATGTGTCTATGAAGAGGAAGACAAGAAACATCAACAAGAAGTAAAAGATGTCAGCCTCTAGCAATGGCCCCTTTTACGTCAATGCCTTGCAAAATAACCAATAAGGGTTTCTCTGAAATGGCAGTAAACTTGTAGCATGCAAGAGAGAAGGAAATGCTCATGAAAATCACTATTGGAGATGGCGGAGGGTGACACAGTGATGAGAAATGTGCAACAGGCAATGGCGACCATGTTCAACATTAGGAAAAGGTCTATTTGTAGAGTTTGGCTATCACTCCACCAAGTTGCACAAATCTTGCCACAGTAGCCCACGATTAACACCAGAAAATTCTCTTCATCATCTTCGTCACCTAACAAGCCAAGAGTTCCTACAAGGTAACAAAAGTAACAGGTTAGTTTTATTTCCTTGTAGCATCAAGTGGTCAATTTTGATGTCCACCATGGATGCCAATAGTTTCCACTAGAAATGGCAATGCTTCTTACATAACATGTATGGATAGGGCTATGCCATTGCTGCTATTGTGTGCTATTGATGAACCACCTTCCTCTATCCTTCTAATTGCACCTATTTTAAGCTTCCAGCGTCAACTGTAAAATTCTCATGCACTAGGGGTCTACAATATTTATTAGAAAGTGTTACAATTTGTGCCCTGCACTAAAGATGAAGAAAGGTCAATGACCCTTTTCTCTATATGCAACATTTTCTTATGCAACCATCTTTAGACATATGTGTACTCTAACTTTGCCGCATGTACCCACAAAGGCTGGTCCAATCTCACTACTTAAATCTTGATCATCCTTGAGTTGTGTAGTTGGTCTAATGAAAACTTAATGAGTCAATTGATAAGATCACAACCCCATTATGCTCTGCTTGCTGAGTAGTGCACTCCAACCATGTAGTGCTATAGCTAGAGAGTTTAGCTTTTGATCAACCATTTCAATTAATATTGAAGCACACCTTACTCGTCGCATGGATGCATGGACTGCTCGAGAGAGATAAAGAGCGAAATAGTAATGGAAAGGGCTTTTGGGGAGAGAGAGAGAGAGAGAGAGAGAGAGAGAGAGAGAGAGAGAGAGAGAGAGAGAGTATTCTCTCTAGTAGTCCATGCTTGTGTGGAATGCAACAAGGAGTTCATGCTTCACTTGATCGACCCATTGTGATAGCTGGCTTAATGGTTAATTATGTGATGTATATCTAATTTTACTAATAGTGAGTTGATGATGATTTGTAGACTGGAATTTTGGGAGTTGAAGAGGAGGCGTTGGAAAATAATAACTCTCTCGGCCATTTTACCTTTGCACAATATCTTAGACTTTTTATTCAATAAGCCAATATGGCTGTGTAAATAGCTCTAGTGAGAACTCACCCTTCTGGGGCATGCAATAAGTAATGTGCTCCACTCAAGTACTAAAGTGGACTAAATGTACAAGATGGGCCTCCAATTTTGGCACCCAAAAATGCAAATAGTAAATAAAATACCAAACTCCACAAGAAGTGCCGTGGAGTGATTTTAGGCCATTCACTTGCAAGACTCTCTGCTCTTCTCTCTTAGACTATGCTAAATCATGTTGTGTCCCCTCTAATTATGCCTACATCCCTTACAATCTCTTACACTCTGTCTTTGTCAAATCTATTCTCTTTTGTGTGTGTGTTATCTAGTCTAGGTGTGTGTGTACTTGGAAATTGGAAGAGATGATTAGAGGTTGACAGGGAAGTTTGCAAGCAAGATTGGAAGTTGGAAGCGAACGTTCTCTCCATCTCTGTGTGCGTATGTCGCACGTGTCAATGCAAGGAACTTGCCGATACACCGCGTGCGAGCCACAAATGGCTCCAAGCACATAACAAGCCTAAACTAGTAAGCTCAAAGATGACGATGGTGTGTCACTCACCGCTCTACGCTTGCTTCGTGGAGGCTTCCCGCTGCGAAGAAGAGGGAGACGCCACTACGACGCGCTCAATTGCCTCGCCGCCGTCGTGCCGCCGCAATGCTCGATCGCACACTCTCTCTCTCTCTCACACACACACACACACACACACACACACACACACACACACACACACACACACAAGGAGACGAAGAAGAAGAAGATGGAGATGGAGCAAGAGCACTCTTCAATTGCACAAATGAGAGAATGAGTGAATTTTAGGTTTAGTTGACTTTTATATGAGCTCACCCCATTCACACTTGGGCGCCCATGCTTAGCCAACTAATCCCTTGAATGTTCCAGTTAGAGTGCGCCTCTCATCGGCGATCACTCTTACCCTTTTCCTATTGGACCGACAAGCCTGGTACCTGACTCTACCAAGTAAATAATACAACATCCGTCGTAGGTGATAGGGTGTCCGTGAGCCGTGAGGGTTAACATGCCCCCCTTTCTGATGTAGATTCCGTCCTTGGAAGCTATTGAGTTGAAGCTCGTTCGTCGAGGTGAAAGAGCATTTGAGATGAATGTCCTTAGCCTTCTTCAGTCACTGCAAAATCAAACAACATTGGCACAGTAATTGCATTCTCATATAGAATTAAAAAGCATATGCAGTTGTAGGGAGACAATTTCATTGGTAACAGAATTTTAAACCATTTGTCAGCAATAAACATTAAATTGCAATATAATCAAACGCATAAACAGTTTTGTAAAGATAAAAAAATTAAACAAGTCCGGGGTCGCTAATTTAACAGTCGAAAGGCACTAGAGATAGACTATTAATACCATGGGTAAGCTTCTTAATTTTCTATGGTCAATTAAGTTGTTTAATCACGACAGCCAAGTATTTCATGTTCGAGGGCTGACTAGAGGCTATACCTAGAAGACCTCGTAGTTAAGCTACAATAAAAAGGAATTTCTCATGAAATCATCGCCTGACTGGTTACCTTTTCTTTGACCCCCCAAAGTCTTTTCACAGTGATTCAATTTTGATGTGTGTGCTTATTTTGTATGCCTTGGGTTTTTTGCTTTTCAAGGAAAAGCACCCACAATGGAAACCTCTAGGGCTCTAGTACCATAGGCGATACATGTGAGTGAAGTACCAAATCAAGCTGAGATTTCTCTTCCAGCTTAAGATTTTACATTATGGCACTTTGATTTTTTGTTTGTTCGTTTTCAGCATTTCAATTTTGCAACTTTGGGGGGGTCATATATCATTGTTACACCTCCCTAGGCTCATCCCACTAGTAAACTCCCTTTATAATACTCAAGCTAAAGGTCAATAGGGACTAAGCCCACTAGAAAGCCCTAATACATTTCACACAATGCTGCCTAAATCGGATTAAGAACCTAAGTAACCATTGATTATTAGGAAGGCATTCCCCATGGTATTAAGAGAAGATCTGTAACACCTAGCTTGGTCAAACTAGCTTAGTCAGGCTGCTTGATTTTTAAATCTAGACAAGTGATTATGACAAAAAATTACATTGAATTTAATGTTTGATACTAAGCAAATTCGTTGAATATTATGCTACCAATCACAATTAAAGCTGACAAACATAGATGCAAAAAAGATAAGGGGCAATGCTAATGGACAAGAAACACCTGTTTGTGTTGATGATTGCGCTTGATTTGAAAAGTGGATGAGAGAAAGATTCCATGAAGGTCCAAATTCTAACCACAACAACATGTTCATGTACACATGAGGAAACACAAAGAATACCTCTAGGAGACACATCAGTGGAAAAAAGGAACTTTGCTAATCACTCAACTCTAAAACAGAAACACTCCTATCGTACTAATTCTACCTACCCTCCATCACTTGAGTGATTAGGATCAAAGGTGTTTTATGGCATACGTTTATGTTGCAGTGTACCGGATGCGAATGCGTAGGTCTGAGTCAATTTTTTGACTTTTATTGTGCATACTTGTTTGCTAATTGCTCTTGCTCTTTATTATTTTTGTTTTTTGTGAGTATAAGTCTTATATATACATTCCCTAAGATTGGGAGATTGAGAGGTCAGGGAGGAAGGTTGAGAGGGGAGTAAGTGAATGATGACTGTCAGCAAACACTCCCCCCTTCCTTGGGTAGATCATACTGTTTGAAATGTGCTGGTCACCATTTGAAACCAATTGTTCCAGTTAGTACTAGGTGAGGATTTTTTCCAGTAGTTTTCTATTACCTTAGGTGCCTCGTCGAGTTGCAAGGGTGGTAAGGTACTCTCCTAGGATCGAACTTGAAGTGGTTCAACAGGTGATTCTTTAAAACTGGGAGGTGTGGATTTCTTTGTAGCTTTATGGAGGTCCACTATTGTAGGTGGAGGTTCTGGAGAAGCTTTTACCTCTATGGATGCATTACATAAGGAGCTAGAAGCTTCATGGGATTCCCCCCTTCCTAAGCTAGGTGCAACAAATCGTTCTTTCTTCGGTACTCAAACTAGCTATGGAGCGGGTGTGAAACATTCCGTGATTTTTTCCTTTCCGCGATCTTCAATTTGTTTTGGAGCCACAGGATTGAGCTCACATGGGCCCGGTGACAAGTAAGAACACAATCTACGTTTTGGCACCCAGATTTGATCATTTCCTTGATAGTAGCCTTGGGCTTCCAATAGTTAGGTATCCACCGCCATGTTTCCTTACATTTTTTAGAGCGAGTGGGACGTTTCTTACAAAGCTTCTGTTTTTTCACACTAGCTATGGTCGCTAAAGAAGCTTTAGGGACCCACTTGTATGTTTTCTTCGTCATATGAGGATGAGTCTTGTCAGAAGCTATATGCATTTCTTGTAGCATATTTAAGGGTACAAGTGGTGGTATTTGATCCCCTTCAGGTGTTACCCAGGTTGTCCCCCTATTTCCCCAAGTGTCTATGGTTGCTGCTAGGTGGACCCAATCCACATTGTCCGACTCAGTCATCCAAGGTAGTACATCTATATAAGGAGAATCTTCCCCAACATCAGTGTCCGCTTTACACATGTAACAATACTGCAATGGGGCCGAGTGAAATGTGGTATCAGATTTGTGATCAATTATAAACGTGTTTCCTAGAGGATGTGCTCGACTAGTCACAAGATCCACTCGAATGACAGAATCTTGGAACTGCAAGTAGACATGGTTTTTAGACCAGTCATGTACCATTTTTGCTTCCCTCATGAAAGGACGTCCTAAGATCATCTCCGATGCCATAGTGTGTTTGGAGAAATCCATAACAATAAAGGTAATCCTTATTTTATGTCGAAAGATTTTGATCTTGAGATCTTCTAGCATCCCAATAGGTTTAACAATAGACCCATTGGCCATCTTCACTACTATGGTTGTGGTCGCAAGGTGAGGTCTTCCCATAGTTTCCTAGCAGTTTTTAGTCATAATGCTAACCCCAACGCCACCATCAAGGATTCCCTTCACATTTAATCCCTTAGTAGTGATTGGTATGGTCGCATTGGATTCATCACCCTCAAAGTATTGTCCCAACTTGTTAACATGTATTTCTATAACAAGGTTCTCATCTAGGTTGGGTTGTGGATCTAAGTGTTCCTCCTCTATTGGCATCTCCCCAGCTCCATCCATCTATGCAAATTGTGGTAGCCCAAACTTCAGTTCTCCATTGAGGAAGGCTCGAAGAGCTGAGACTAGCTCAGGGTCTTTATATAGTTTGGACATGATGGTGGTTCTAACTTCTGAAGACATGAAATCCATCAATTTGGCAATGTTTAACGGCACCTTTTGGACTTCAATCCCTTGACGTGGGGAAGATGGGATCTCCATTTCTTCGATAGGATCAAGTAGTCCCTTTGTAAACATTCTTTCCATCAAGAAGTGAGTATGACCACTTTCCCATGACTTTAAGTCACTTTCCTCTTGGATGACACTAGGTATGGCTAAGGGTCTATGGTCTTGGTGAAGTTGTTGTTGCATAGGGAACACGGTGTTTGTAATCTAGATATGCCTAGGTGCTGGTTCTAGATCCCTTTGGGTATCTTCTACCAAACTCCTTAATTGCTTGACTCACTCAATCTCCTCTGTAGGGTTTGGATAAGTTTCTATCTTCTTCTTGGATCTTGGCCATTGTGGCTCATGAAGATCTTCCTTGTTGGTTTCTATCTTAGTGGTCGTTTTGGTCTCCATGGTTTCTCCTGAATCAGAATCCTCTTCAGCGTCATTCATATATACGGGGTTGTCACCAGTCCGTATGTTGGTTTTTGAACTGGGGTCTGACTTCACTGCTTTTTGCGATCTCTTTCTTCGTGTTTTCTTCTTTTTCTGAGATTGGGCAATTGATGCCGTGTCTCTTTCCTCAAGGATATAATTTTGTTTTTTTGGAGCATCGATCGTGTGAGTACGTTTACTGGTACCATATGTGTACTTTGTGATGGCTCCTTGGTAACTTCAATCAAGTTTAATGGCGTGATCTTCGGTGCATTTGGATTATTTAGACATTGGCAATCAAATGATCTATGCCACATCTTACACATGAGTATTGGCATTGTAGACATGCTCGCTTGATTGGTTTGCATTAGTGTGGCGTTCTTGTGTAGCCTAATAGGACACTCGGCTAAACGATGTGGACCTCCACACTCATAGCATTGAAGAGGTGGTCTCTTAACAGTGTAATTGATATTTTGGCCTCTTGCCGCAAGAGCAGCTACTTGATATACATGTTTGACTTGTCCCCAATAGTCTTCCATGTAGTATTGTGGACTTTCTTTAAGCACATCCATCCCATAGGCAATATTAGGGTCTATATCTTCCTCATAGCCTTCCAAACAAGAAATAGATGACTCACAACCCACTTGATTCACAAAAGTGATTCTCGGATGTGGTGGTTACGGTCCTAGCACTGGAGGTGGTAAAGGTGTTGTTTGAACAACATTTTGGGCCCTAGGGACCATGTGTTGTGATGTTTGTTCAAGAGGTGGGGCCGGCATCAATGTAGGCACTCAAAGTGTGTCTGTCCATGCTAAAGTTGGTCTATTGGCCATCGCGCGCTTAAATACTATGCAATCCTTAGCTTGATGACCATACCTTCCACATGCATTAATGCAATTCCCATTGAATTTTACCCAAAAAATAGGGCATTCACTGGTACTATGCGGTCCATAGCATACTGAGCACCATTGTTGCTCCCTTCTTGGATACATATGATTGTTTTGCGGAGCACGATTGTCTCTAAGACTCTCTCGAATAGCCTTGGTGAGATCTGCTAAAGTCATCTCAGATATCTTTGGCTCCTTAGCAATAGGCTTTAGGGTCATTGGCTCATGCCCTGATGCTTGCGAGCTAATAGATTTAGACTCAACAGACACTCTTTCTCCTTGAATCATTAAATTATCCTCCAGTTGGATCGCATTGGTGGTGACTGCTTCCCAAGTGGTGATACCTCTAATGACTAGGCCATTGTAGATATCCTTATGTCGTAACCCCCTAATGAATCTATCAAGAAATTGGTTATTGTTGAAGCGCTCATTTGAATTACATCGAGAATTCAAATGCTTCAAGCGACTAATAAGTCTCTCACCTACTCTCCTTCCTCTCGTTGGGCTTTCTGGAGCTGAGAGGCTACACCCGAAAGTACTCCCTCTCATATATATTCTTTTAAGAAAAGTCTCCTAAGAGTAGGGTAAATCGTTTTTTCTTCCACCCTTAGGGTTCTATACCAATCCCCAGCCTTTCCACTTAAGGTTAGGCTTAAAGCATTACTCTTATGTAGGTCATTGTGTTCTCCTAGAGAATCGCATATTTGTTCAAACACTTCGATATGCTTTCTCACATCCCGGTCTCCACTAAATTTTTGTGTGATCTTGGCTATTTGTACTGCCTTACTTCTAGGCTCTCTATCAGGCGTGTTACGCATATTCTCAGCAATAGATCGACCAATAGCTTGAGCAAATGTTGCCAAGTCACCTAAGTGAGCAGGCACTGTGGGTGAAGGCGCTCCAGAGACTACATGTGGAGTAGGTATTGGCATCGTGCTTGGCGCATAGAAAGCCCTTGGGTTCCACGTTGGGTACGATGTTGTGCATGTGGTGGTCCAAAGTTCATATGTGTGGCCCTATGCATAGCAGACGTCCGATGTGACATGCTAATGCTAGCCGGTATAGTCCCATGGAAATAAGAACTTGGGTATTGTGGTTGTGGAGCATAGGTTGTTGAAACAATGGGAGGGGTAGGGACTACATGAGTACGAGGACCCATGGGTGTATACGATTGGTACACACTTGTAGGTACTGTTGCAGGCATTGAGCTACCATGTAGTGGTGCTTTAATAACAAATGAGGTCCATGGCATGTTTCCCGGCATGCCCATCATTGGGGTCGGCATGGTAGCCGTGGTGTCATCAAGGGAAAGATGAGTTAGACTTGGAAAGGTGAAGCTATCACTTGTGGGCTCAGATTGCACTGAGACCCCTGGCGAAACAACATATGGAGGATCCATTGGACTTACCGAGGGAGTCTCCATTTGCGATAAGGTTGGTTGTTTAGCCTTTCCTGTATCCAAGAATCTCATGAGATCCGTTGAAGGCATGTTGATCCCCTTGTTTTGTCTCTCTAACTCAATCACCCTATGGATGACCTCACAAACTCTTTGTTGTTGATCCTCCACACTAGTAGCACCGATTGTGAATTGTAGGACATCTAACCAACCCACGTGATAGGTGTGACCTGTGTATAGGTCGGTCAGAGTTTCCGTTTGTAGTTCGTACTCCCAGTTCTAATTTAAGAACACTCCATCTAGGATTGAGGTGCTAGGGGTGTCCTTTGAGCTAGATGCAATGTTGCTTCTAGGGGTTGGCCCTTGGCGGTTGCTAAGTCAGGAGCACTCGATTGCTCCCTTAGCAAGGATATTGACATAGAGGCTTTCGCTTTTAACTCTCTTCGTTGCTAGGCCTTGCGTAAGCTCTCGACTTCCTTTTCCCTAGCCTCAAGGATATATCGCTCAACCTCTTGCACTTCGGCAAGGCTTCTACCATCGGGTGATATGACTTCAGAGGGAAATAACTCTAAAGAGTCAGGAGGTGCAGTGAATGAAGTATTCACGTGCACATTTTCTAACGGTATAGGGTCTACATTGGTCACGAATGGAGAATTTACTTCCCCACCCCCCTCATTTACATCATTAGCTCCATGTTTGGAGCGAGTGGCTCTACTAAAGGTCTCCTTAAGGCGGCTAAGCACGCTCGGCCCGGACCGCGGGCCCATGGCATGCATGTCTTGTCTTGAGCTATCGGGATTAGGCATTGGGAAACCCTCCATGACGTCGTAGTGAGAGGAAGAGTCACTAGCCGCTATGTTTGGGTCTTGGTTTGTACTACCTTGGGTCCCCGCTGAGGGCCCGGAACCTAAAGTAGGTGGATATTGAGAACTCGCATAAGTCAAAATTCTCTCTAGTTGCTGCGTCTCTAGCACACGACCAGAGTGCACATGCATGTGCCTTTGGCACCCTACAAGCGTCGGTGAATAACCTCGAAGGTTAATCGCTTACCTTTTTTAAGCGTCCGTTTTTGCTCGTGTTTTTTACGTTTTTAATGTTTGATTTTTTAAAAAATTAAAGTGTGTGATAGCTCGAAACGAGCATATCACTTGGAGGGTCGCTGTGTGCTTCACAACACAATTTTCGGGCATCTGAAGTTCCGTTCGTCCTCAAAAAATCGATTTTTAGCTACGTGTGAAGCTAAAATTCATAATTTTAAAAGGCGACTGAGGCCTAGGCCCAAGCGTGAGCTTGGGCTTGGGTTTGGGCTTGGGTATGGGAGATATTCCCAATCCCGGTCCTACCTTTAATTTTTTTTAAAAAAATCTAAAGGATAAGGTCGCCGCGGTCTGTGCGAGAGCACACACACACTCTATCTACCTACTTCTAACTAATACACCTACTGTTACACACTAACACACTCTATTAACTCTCACAGATCTACTTCCTACTTATTGTACATAGAAAACTAACAACCTTAATACACAGAGAATAAACACAGTACCTTTGAAAACTCCATTAACAAAGAAAACTAACAACCTTAATACACAGAGAATAAACACAGTACCTTTGAAAACTCCATTAACAAAAAAATACACAGTATACCATAAAATCCTTCTTCTCAACACACACACCCTCCTTCCTTACCTTTCCTACAATTGAAATTGCACCACAAAAGAAGCACAGAGTGACATTCAAGCTTAGTGTATGGCATTCCCCGGCAACGGTGCCAAAAATGTGCGCGTATGTCGCAACGTGTCAATGCAAGGAACTTGCCGATACACCGCGTGCGAGCCACAAATGGCTCCAAGCACACAAAAAGCCTAAACTAGTAAGCTCAAAGATGACGATGGTGTGTCACTCACCGCTCTACGCTTGCTTCGTGGAGGATTCCTCGCCGCGAAGAAAAGGGAGACGCCGCTACGCCGCACTCAACCGCCTCGCCGCCATCGTGCCGCCGCGATGCTTAATCGCACTCTCTCTCTCTCTCTCTCTCTGTCACGCATACACACACACACACACAAGGAGATGAAGAAGAAGAAGATGGAGATGGAGCAAGAGCACTCTGCAATTGCACAAATGAGAGAATGAGTGAATTTTAGGTTTAGTTGACTTTTATATGAGCTCACCCCATTCACACTTGGGCGCCCATGCTTAGCCAACTAATCCCTTGAATGTTCCAGTTAGAGTGCGCCTCTCATCGGCGATCACTCTTACCGTTTTCCTATTGGACCGACAAGCCCGATACCTGACTCTACCAAGTATATAATACAACGTCCGTCGTAGGTGATAGGGTGTCCGTGAGCTGTGAGGGTTAACGATCTCCTTACCAATAGTGGTATTAGAGCCTCGGGTTCGAGGAAATTGGCAATCAATTTTCAAATTGGAAGAGAAATTCTCAAATTGACAACATCAAATTTCTGCATCAATGGTTAATCGAAAAATTAATTCAACAATTTTTGCTTATCGGCTACCGAAAATGGGTATGTAAAGCACTTGTTTTAAGGAAAAAATTACTAAAGAATTGTGGCTTGTGAGGATAGAAGTGTGAGGGATTGCGAAGAAGGAATTGCAAACACATAAGATTTTGAAGAATTTGTATTAAGTCGGTGATTTGACCTCGACATTGGAAAGGCTTAGAAGGAGTTTAAGAGGAAGCGGTGACAAAAAAGGCTTGCACCAAAATGTTTTGAAGAAGAGATGAACGAGGCAATGAATTCGAGAGAGCTTTGAAGGAGTTTTTTTTAAAAAAGGGTTGTACTCGACTTCATTGATTGGGTAGCATTAATACTTCCTAATTGGAAGCTACAAGGCTACGACACTTTGTATGTGAAGCACTAAGCAAATCTGAGAACCGGACAAAAACTATCGTGTGAGGCCCGACTTACACACCTCCAAGCCAAGCCATCGACCTGTGCTAAACTGCTCAAGACCTATGCCAACGAGGTCACCTTGGACTGCTAGGCAAGTTCTTGGTCGTGCACGCAGGTCGAAACCACTTTTGCAAGTCACCCTCAACGTTCTCTTGATCACTCGTCGCTTTTGGCCACTACGAGTCATTGCCAGTCAATTCTTTTCCACGCATTCACACTTAACTTAAGGTTAAGTTTAAAATAATTCTTATTAAAGCATTAGCCGGTCGCCCATTGCTATTACCATATACATGTGGTAGTGATCTGTGTGAACACACTAGGACCACCGGGGCATTTTTTCCCTCTTTAAGAGGTTTTTTCCCCTGTGCATTGTATATACACCCATCACTCTAGGGCTATCTATCTTTCCATTGCAAACTAAGTAACACACTCTCAATTGTGTACCTTGAGCTTCCTTTGTCTTCTCCAAGTTGTGTGCATTTCTCAGCAACCCTAATTCCAACAATTGGTATCAGAGCAGGTTGCGTCCTCCCGGGCTTAGTCTCCAACAGCTCTAGCACATGTTTGCTCACTTCATGAACTATACATCTGTCATCCACAAACATGACTACAAGTCCAAGTCTACCAAATGCAGATACAGACAAAAGATTCTTCTTGATCCCAGGTACATAAAGTGCATCAACAAGTGTGAAAGAACTGCCATTTGCAGCAGTAAGCACAATCTTTTCAACCCCCTGAACTGGATAAGAGGCATTGTTGGCACAAGTGACTGAATTCCCATGGGGGTCAGACTTAAGAGAGGTGAAAAATTCACGATGTGAGGTAATGTGCTTTGTAGCACCATTGTCGAAATACCAGACATGTGAATTTACAGCAACTAACATGCATGCATCATGGACAACATGACTGTAAGTGCACTCTGCACTAAAAGCCCATTCTACATCAACATCAACATCACAGTCTCCTTTCACAGAAGACTCAACAATGGATGCATTTGTAGTGGAACCAGCATTTGCAGTGGAACCACCCTCTTTCTTCTTACCCTCTTTGGTCTTCAACTTAGGACACTGCTTGATCAAGTGATCATTAGCTTTACAATAATGGAACGCATATTCTTTTTGCCCTTATCACCAGAATTTCCAGACGAATTGCTGCCAGCAGAAGCATTAGGATCAGAAGTTTTTCCACTCGTAGCAAAACCATAAGAAGTGGTTGCATTGCTGTTACCACCCTTTCTTTGAGAAGCATTAAAAGCCTGCTCAACTTCACGCTACCTAGTTCTTTTTTTTCTGGAAAGTGACTCTTGCAATAGCAATGTGCATAATGCATCAAACTTGAAAAGTTCAAGATTTCCTTGGGTCATAAGTGTGCAAGTACTAGCAAAAGTTTGGTAAGAATTTGGTAAGGCATCAAGAACAGCCTGCACGAGGGAACTGTCTGTAATGACTTCACTTGCAAAACTAAGTTGCTCATTGATATCCTTGACGCTAGCAAGGAAAGTGTCCATATCATCTTCCTCATGCAAATCTTCGACTCCAGCTCTTTACACAGCAAAGCAATTTTAGCCTCACGGCGGCTTGCATAAAGGCCTGCTAGAATATCCCAAGACTGTCCTGTAGATTTTCTCGAATGAATGTGAGGAGTAATGGTGCGCTTCAGAGACAACACAATCAACACATGAGCCTGAGCTTGTTCTGCCGTAGGCAAAACAAATCTAATAGCAGCAATCCTTGTAGCAAGGCTTGCAACATCCTCAACATCGCCTACATCCTCAGAACCAGGACGTACATCAATGCCCTGCACAATATTCCGGACGCCCTTTGACACAAGAACATGTTGCATCATGTAAGCCCACATAGGTTAATTGTCCCCATCCAATCTGTCCTTAGTAGCAACAAACATCTTGAACACATCTGTGTTGTTGTCAGCCATGAAAAATGTCTGCACTTGATGTGAAAACTGCCCGAAATGAGGAGAAACTGAGCGAGACCAGCATGTGCTATATAGCATAACTTGCAGTAGACTGTATGGGACCTGTTAAGCAGTAATTGGCACTGATAAAAATTCTGCACAAAATGACAAAATTGCTTGTACAGACCTGGCTGTAGTGGAAACGGAGGTCGAAATGAGCCCGAATAAAAAATCCGAGTAGACTAAGCTCCACGAGCTTTCCTGAAATTTTTGTCGACCTGCGAACGCTCGCCAAAGCTCACCAAAATTGGAGAACACAAATTTGTTGATGAAATTGTTGCATCTGGCCTTTTGTGCCGTGGGTTGTATAAGCTCACTTTGTATGACAAGTGTGACAAAATTTTACAAATGCAGTTGCAGATTCAAGGGATGTTTCAGATGGAAAATTGTGGCATGCACATTTTGGGCATCTAAATTTTGCCAGTTTGCTGTGTTTGCAAAAATGTGATATTGTTGCTTCTTTGCCGCCTCTTGAAGCACCTGTCAAACATGTTTGTGAAGGCTCTATTTTGTATAAGATGCAGCGTTCAAAGTTTCCAAAGGATGGTTCAGTAAGGGTCACATGCAGGTTGCAACTTGTGCATAGTGATGTCTGTGGGCCCATGCAAACTCCATCCTTGGGCAATTACCTTTACTTCATGATTTTCATTGATGATTACTCCAGGCATGCATGGGTATTTCCACTTAAAGTTAAGTCCGAAGTTTTTATGTGCTTCAAAAAATTTCTGGCTATGGGTGAAAATGTATCGAAATGTATTATGGGCACCCTCCGTTGCGATCGAGGGGAGGAGTATATGTCTCATGAATTTAATGCATTTCTGGCTAGTCGTGGGATAAAACACCAATGTACAGTGCCTTATACACCTCAGCAAAATGGTGTTGCTGAGAGGAAAAACAGGTCAATTACGGAAATGGCACGATGTATGGTCAAAAGTCAAGCTTTGCCACATTCTTTTTGGCTTGAGGCCATCATGTGTGCCACTTATGTACTTAACAAGTTTCCTACGAAAGCTTTGCAATCTATTACTCCATATGAAGCATGGCATGATAGAAAGCCTTCTATTGAGCACATGCGTATTTTTGGTTGTTTGGCACATGCTTTGGTTACTTGATGAGGAAAGGGCTGAAAATGAGCAGGCTAGAGGTGTGCCAAAATGGCTAGTGCATACATTGTGTGATAGTAAATTGGATGCACCTTTGTCTATTCATACTCGTTCAGGCTCTGGCCATGCATCTTATGCATCAGATTGTTATGCTTTGGCTGTGTCTAGCTTACATGATGTTGAGGAACCTCTGTCTTTTGACGAAGCACAAAATTCACAAAATTGGATGGCTACCATGCAATCAGAATATGATGCACTTATAGAAATGACACATGGACTTTATGTGATTTGCCTCCTGACAAAAAGGCCATTGGTACGAAGTGGGTTTACAAGTTGAAACGCAAGCCGGATGGTGAGATCGATCGTCATAAGGCTCGACTTGTTGCAAAGGGTTATGCACAACAAAAATGCATAGATTATGAAGAGACTTTTTCTCCCACTTGTCGTATGACTACTGTGAATTTTTTATGTGCATTGGCAGCTCATTTTGGTTGGGATGTACATCAATCAGACATTGTTACTGCTTTCTTGAATGGTGACATATTTGAGGAAGCTTATGCAATGCAGCCTCGTGGTTTTGTCAAGAAAGAACAAGAGGACAAAGTGTGCAGATGTAAGAAGGCTTTCTATGGGTTGAAGCAATCTCCTCGTGCTTGGTATGAAAAAGCTGACACTCATTTGGTCAAACGAGGCTTTCGTATAATAGTCCAATAGAAAGCACATTGTATATAAAGCGTGCGGGTGATGTACTTCTCATTGTGGTTCTTTATGTAGATGATTTGCTGATCACTGGACCAAATGAGTGACATATTGTTGAATTTAAGGCTGATTTGAATGCTACTTTCAAGATGAAAGATTTGGGGCTATTGCATCATTACTTGGGTATACAATTTAAGCAGTGTGATGGTGGTATTGCATTGTGTCAAAAAAGTTACATAGAGACATTGCTATGTAAGTTTGGACTTGAGGATTGCAAACCTATTGCCACTCCCATGGAAAAAGGTTTTAAATTGAGTCTTCATGATGCTGGTGATCCTATAGATGTCACTCTTTACCAATGGATGAATCATTTATGTATGCAACACGAGGCTGGATATTCAGTTTGCAATCTCACAGGTCAGCAGATTTATGCATAGCCCAGGGTCTAAGCATTGGCAGGCTGTCAAGAGGATTTTCCACTACCTTAGTGGCACTTTACATCTTGGCTTGTTTTATCCCAAGGGGGGATCATTGCCACCAGACTTACAGGCTTTTTCGGACTCAGATTGGGCTGGTTGTTTTGACACGTGAGTGTCCACAAGTGGTTTTTGTTTCATGCTTGGCAGTTCATGTATATCATGGTTGAGCAAGAAGCAACCTATTTGTGGCCACTTCTAGTTGTGAGGCTGAGTACATGGAAGTCTTCACAACTACGATTGAGTGTGTATGGCTCAGATGCCTATGGCTTATTTGGGTGTTGGACTGGACACTACCAACACTATCTACACTGACAGTCAGAGCGCATTGGCAGTTGTGAGGAACCCGCTTTTTCATGCTCGCACAAAGCACATTGAGGTGCATCACCACTATGTCAGGGAGAGGCTCCCAGCAGGAGAGATCAACTTGGGTTATGTGCCAACACAGGACAACCTTGCATATTTTTTCACAAAGGCATTGTCTCGTGAGAAGCTCAAAGCTTTTCGAAAAGCTTTGGGCTTACTCCCCTTTGTGGACTGATCATCTCCTCAGGGCATGGCACTTCCCTTTACTCATGTGCCATCTCTCGTTCACCGCATCACTCCAGGGGGGATTTGTTACCATATACATGTGGTAGTGATGTGTGTGAACACACTAGGACCACTGGGGCATTTTTCCCCTCTTTAAGAGGTTTTTTCCCCTGTGCATTGTATATACGCCCATCACTCTAGGGCTATCTATCTTTCCATTGCACACTAAGTAACACACTCTCAGTTGTGTGCCTTGAGCTTCCTTTGTCTTCTCCAAGCTGTGTGCGTTTCTTAGTAACCCAAATTCCAACAATTGCAAGCCCGACCTTCACTTACCTTCAAAATTAAAGCTAGCAACCCTTCACCCATTGCCTCACCCTCTTGTTCCATCGCCCAACAACCAAATACCCCCTAGGGGCAATTCCCACTCATCCACCCAAAAGCCCTTATTGCTTCAAATTCTTTGGTTGTCTTTGGATTCAAGAAGTTTCCTATCATCAGCAACTTTTGACCGTCCAATCTCTCCCTTGGTTGATTGCTCCACCTGAACCATAATCGCATTGCCTACAATTTTTAAAACATCGACCACTCATGTTCGAGAACCCTTGAAGCTTACACCAAAAACTTGAAGTCGATTGCAATTAATTGATGATCACTAAAAGGCAAATTCCATTGATGATTGCCATCTACAGAGGAAGGGAGCTCAGAAGTAAAAAATTCCAATTTATTGCACGCGAGCCTAATCAATTGGATGCCAATTCTCAACCATGCCTGGGTGCTCCACATTTTGGACTAGAAGTCATCATCAATTGATGTGCTAATTATCAATTATTTTTTATTTACTTTATTTTCTCATTAATTTTGTATATTGAGCATATATCTATTACTACATAGTCACTTCCTTTTATTAAAAAAAAAAAAAACGAGAAAGCAAAGCACGCAATCATGGCACACCTTCCACATGCACCCACAATTGTTGAAAAACTTTCTAATCTACAACAATCTCTCACGTATGAACACATAGGAAGGAAAAAACTTGAACATAAATTACTGCATTCTACACGCATCAAATCTACACTTGCTTCAAAGCAAAACAAAGTTAGTAGAAAAGCCTTCACTTTTAAGGATTTTGATGGCACTAAGGACGCTAGCACAATTGTAGCATGGGTTAGTTAGTTAGGTGACTATTTTCATGATGAAGATTTTCTCGAACGTGAAATGGTAAAGTGTGCATCAAATCATCTCACCAGTAGTGTTTCATTGTGGTGGAACGCCACCAAACACATGGTACAAGACCACGCACTTGGCATGCATTCAAAAAGTTGTTTTTACCTCAATTTTACCCACACAATATGAAGCTAAAGCACCATGCCAGTGGGATTTATTTTGACAGGGTCAAAATGAAGATGTACAGGGCTACACCGATCGTTTTTTAAACTATTTGATTCAATTGCAAGCTATTGAACATGTTAGTTGTAGGAAATTGAAGTGTAAGTATATATTTGGCTTAGCACTACAAATTGCTGATGAGGTAGATATGTTTGAACCAGATTCACTATCAAAGGCTATACTTTGGCTCTTAATGTGGAGAAGAAGAAAGGTGGACAACCTTCTCACACTGAACAAACTGCTAACACTAACCGTAACAAGAGAGCTTCTTTCTCTCCTAACTTTGAGATGAACAAACATCAAAGCCGTTCCTTTTTCAAGAGACATAGATTTGACAACTCTGCTACAACTTCTCAACCCTATGGCACCAACAATGACAACAGATAGTAGCGAGGACACCAAAATTCTTTCAACCAACATCCTGCTCAAAACTCTAATGGTAACAAAAAGGTAAAGTTTTTTAAACGTTTCTAGTATGGCCAATATGCAGATAAGTGCCCATATGGTCCTGCCAAGAGCAATGGCCAATCCAACATAGTCACCCAAAGTCCAAACCAAAGACCTTTCAACAACAACTGCCCCAATGGTGCTATAGTTAACCTCATAAAAAATGCTAACCCCAACGACAATGAAGTGGAAGCCAATTACGGTGAGGAGTATGATCCTGAGTATGATCACAATGACAACCCATCTTCAGGTACTCCTATATCTCCTCATACTTTGTTTAAAGTGCAAGGCACAATCAAGGGTGAAAGTGTCACCATTCTTTTAGATGATGGCAATAACCATGATTTTATTTATGCACGATTGGCAGAACAACTCTCTCTCTCAAATTTCTTCACCTCATAAAGTCAAAATTGTTTTTAATAATCAAGGTTTCAATTGCAAGACCCAAGCCACCGTTGAAGTTTACATTGGTGAATTTACACAAGTATGTACATTTCACCAATTTTGGGAATGCACCAATTAAATAAGTACGTACATTTCCAAAATGTCATGAATTTCTAGTCATGACATTTGATCTAACAAATGCACCAGCCGCTTTTACACGCATGATGGACATAATTTTCATTAACCATCAAGATTTTTGTGATTGTATTCTTTGACGATATTCTTGTATTCAATAAATCAGAACAAGAGAAACCTCAAAAATTCTATAGACCCTCCCAAGTTCTAAATTGAAGAAAAATAACCCTAATTAACTCCCGCACACCCTCGAAAACAGAAAGCAGAGTAGTTGGGATTACACTAGACCACCTCCTAGAAACTCTCTCGTGTCTTCTCCCAAATGGGAAAAACTGTAGATTTTTTAATGAAAAAAGCACCCCCTAGCTTGACCCACCACGTCCACCATTGTTGGTGTGGCAAAAATAGCCTTTTCACACCCTTGTGGCTCAGATTTTGGTCTTTTTTGGGCCATTTTTGGCAATGTTTGACCCTCAACGGGCATTTTTTGCGAGAAGAATGCCAAATGAACTCCAAATTCCTCCAAATTTTGTAGTCTTGATCTTAATACTCAAAATTCATGGCCACATACCAAAATTCCATTTTTGACCACTTTTAAGGCAGTTCTGCATCATCGCATATCAAGCATTCCAAATAGATAGTTATGGTGCAAATGTCAAATTGGGGCAAGATGAATATACCCACAATTGCTAATTACACTATTCACATTCTAAAAAGATTGAAGTCACATCCAAGATCCAAAAAAATGCACTTTGCACCACATTCATGGTGGCAACACCCTATCCAAATATTTACATATGTGTGATTGTCTACACATAGACATGGTTATTTACAATGTGTACATTGTCCACTATATTTGAAACTCAATATTGAGTTGGAAAGCTTCCAATTGCATATATTTACATTTTTATGTAGACATGCCCTTGCATATACACACTACTATTTAGTTGCCAAAAGTTATTTATCATCATCTACTTCTACCTGTCCATATGTGAAAGCTCTACACATTTTTGTCACCAATCCTCTTGATAATCAGCTCATAATTCAAGCTTTAAGCATAAAAACTATATTTTAGCTATAGGAGGATATTAGTGCATCAAAGCTAATTTAGGACCAAAATTGTCACAAGGCATATGAGGAGAGGAATAAGAAAAACAAGGTGATTTCTCATGAAGAAAATGCACCCAAGGAGGACACAAGTCCCTCGAGCAAATAGGGATGGGTGACCTATGAGACCGAGTTACAATTGAAAGTATGCTTTTGGAATTGCAACGGATACCCATGGAATGCATGGGTTTACATGAACTTACAAGCAAAGCCAATGTTGTACTTCTTGTTGAAACTTGGGAGCATGATACACAAAGGATTAATAGGTTGAAGGATTACAATGTACATTCATTGATATGGTCAAATAAATAGGATGGAAAGCCGGTTCAAGGTTTTCGTTGCTCATTCGATTTGCAACCACTTGAATATTGCAAGCTTATTTGTTTCTCTCCATTCCTGGAGAGCTTCAAGCTCTACCTTGCCAAGCTTTCCAAACTCAATAAGGGTCGTTGCACACACGGGGTGTAGCCGGGGCTAGGGTGTCTTTCTCCTGGGCTCTCATACCGATTATGGTGCTTGTGCGGAGTGTGCAAGAGAGGGAAGGAGAAGAGGATTGGGGAAGGGGATGATACACAGAGGCAAGGAGTTGGGTTAGTGGAGAGGAAAGTAAGGGTGGTTTCTCACGGCCACCTGGCCTACATCCCAACACCCCAAGGGTGAACCCCTTCGACGCCTCCAAGCCCAAATCAAAGAGGTGAATCACAAGAATGACAAACTCAAAAGGCACCTTGTTGCCCTCGAGGTGCACCTTCAATCACTCCAGTCTTAGAAGATAGTGGATACCGATCGCATTCTAAAAAAGGTCAAAGAGGTAGAGTGCACATACACGAGAATGTGGTTTCACTAGCCACCCAAATCTAAGAGAATGCTGCCATCATCCCCTCCAAAGTGGAGGAGTTCTTGCAAGAGCGCCGACACCGTGAAGGTCTTGCATTGACCGTGAGCATTGGTGGCTTGCCCTCCACTTGGTGGGAGGATAATGATAAATTTCTTGCCACCGTTAACCAAGGTCAACAAGGATATCCAACCCATCAAGTTGGACATTCCCACCATTGAATTCGTGGATTGGGATCCTTGCACCAACCAAGGGAGCCTTTTTTTCAAGACCAAAGAGGGCCGCATGACACTCTTAAAGAGGGCTCGAAGCTGTCTGAAAATAGATGTGAGTTTTTGCTTGAATTTGTTGAATCCATATCCAAAAATGATGTTCTCTAGTATCAGTTTGTCTTTATGTTGTCACGGATTTGTCATCTTTTGTCTGTTGTCAGTCATGCCATGTCAAAAGTTGTATGGGTTATAGACACTGCCAAAAAGATAAGTGGTAAGACCTCCCAATTTTTTGTCAGTTCGTAGCCTATTTTTTACCGCTTCTCGTGAGGTTACTGGGTACACCTTAAACCCAAGGTTTGGCACTGAACCAAAAACTCCAATTTTGGTAGCTAAATATTTTGGCCTACACCCTATCTGTTCAAGGGGGGGTTACTCACCAAGCACCAGGTTATGGATACACCAAAATCCTTGGTTGTGAGAGAACCTATACTTTGAATTTTGTCAAAAAATAATCACAATCAAATGCAAAAAATTTTAATACAACTCACAAAACATTGCCCTCTAATATTCATAATATTAGATCCGCATTTAGAATGCCTCCCCCCTCCTATTTGGAGTCCTCCTTGACGGCAAGGTATCGCCAAGGGTATGTGAAGTACTTGGGCAATCAAAAATTGTGCCTATGTAGGCCTTGTAATGTAGCCCTATTATGCATACACAGTCAATGCATGGAAAAAATTTATGATGTGCAAGATGTGGGTATAAGAAATATTCTTATTGGCATTTGTTGGCGAAGCTTCTTATTCTAAGCAATGTGATTTTCTTTGAAGCTCTTGTGCCGTTTTCTTGATGGAAGTTTGTATATCTTTTTCGAAGGCTTACTTATCTGTTTGATGCTACTTTGGAAGTATAGCCTTGTGGTTGGTTGTCGTATTCGACATTGTTCCTTAGAGTGGGTTCTCTTCTAATTGTACTGTAAACCGTAGGAGGAATTGAAAAAATTCAAGAGGCGGTGCAGTAACAGTAGTTTTATTGATTTTCTTTGGGACCCACTTCTTTGTGATTACTGGCTAATTTGTTGATGTTGCTCGTTTGGGAACCCATACTTGTCCCTGCTTCGTTTGTGTTTGAAGAGACTTCTTTGGGATCCACCTTGTCTTTGTGTGAGTCTTCAGTGGTCTTTGCTTTAGCTCTTGTACACTTGGTTGAGGATGAGATTCAGACTTTGGGAGTTGATACTTTGTGAGTTTACCATTTAACCGTTTCGGAATCCAAATGAACTCCCGACCTCTTTGTTCTTGAGTCAAATTCTTTGAAACCCAAATTCAATTTGCGAAAGCTTGCAACTTTGTGATTTTCTTAGCCGTTCTTGCGTGCTTTGAATGGTTTTCTTTTGACATTGGATCTTGTGATTTTTCATCAGAGATCATTGTCTTCTTGATCCATACCTTCTTTTGGCCAAGCTGCCTCTTTAGTATCCAGATTTTTTGAACTTTTTGGTTTTGACTTGTTGTTCTTTTCTTTTGGTCATCCTTGATTGTTACTGAAGCTGCTAGTGATCGTGATGATCTGAGTTGTTGGTAGGGCATGTCATAAGAATCATCAATGTCGCTACTATCCTCAGCAAGGTAACATTCTAGAACTTTCCCTTTGTGGTTTGGTTGGTTATGGAAAGTTATTGTCTCTTTGCTCTTGGGTTGTTGTTTTTGGGATGACTTTGGTATCCACTCATTGACATGACTGTGCTCCTCGTGGTTGATTTTTTTCTTCATGTATAAGAGCCACGTATGATGATGCTTGTTGTAGTTGTGTTTCCACCAAGGACTTTGGAATCCACTTTGGATGCATTTTATCTTTGTAGCGATGAGATTGTTTCTTGGGTCTTTGATCTGGACAATCATAAAATCGTACATTTGTTAAAGTTTCATTTTTGTCACCTTTTGGGTCGTCCAAATTTCTGTTGTATGCATCTTCTTGAAGCTCCAGGTGTTCTACAAAGTTGTAGAACTTGTCTTCTTCTTCGTCTTTGTTTTCCTGGAGTACACTCACTGCAAAATCAGAAACGAAATCATAGCCATCTTCATCACAAAACTTCGTTGTTGGATCGTCTCAAATAGCGCACACATCAAGAGTAGCCAAGATGTGTTCCCATTCAAGTGGCTCTAATTCTTCCTCAGGAAAGGGTTCTAGGATATAATACTCATCTTCAATTTCCCTTTGTAGGATGCCTTCCTCTTGCTTTAAACTTTCGCATTGCGAAACTCCACACATCCACAATTCTTTAGGCTTACCCAACCATGCTGGAAGTTTTGATCCTGCTACAGTAGCGGAACCAGACTTTTCCATAGGTGTTCTCATCACATCCCTGTCACTATGGTACTTCAATTTTATCCTTGTCGTGGTTTCCATATCTCTCAAGTAGATATGGTTCATAACCCTAGTCTTGGACCATTTTCAGTTGTCGCATGAATGGTCTTCCGAGAATGATATCATAGTTCTTCTTCTTGTCAAAGTCAACAATAGAAAAGGTTTGCTCATATTCAATGCCACAAGAAGTAACAATTGCTTTTTCTAACAGTCCTATGGGCCTTTCCATGTGTCCGTCTGCAAGTTGTAGTTTCATCCTTGTAGCCCTCACTGCCGGTTTTCCCTATTTTTTCCATAACTCTTTTGTTGTGATGGAAACGCCAGCTCCGTTATCAAGGATTGCCATGGTTTTTACACCTTGTAATTCCAAAGGAAGAGTGGTGTTCCCATCTTCATACTCTCCTATCTTGTTTAATGGCACTGACCGAGTGTTTAGCTGAGGCATTTCCAGTTCTCTGATCCCTTCCTCAATTTGAGTCATTGCTTTTTTAACACCAAACTTCTCTAAGCATTTTCCCATAGTAGCCCACATGTTTGGTCGTATTCTTAGCAACTGGGCTAACATTATTGTATAGGTGACTGGTGTCGACAAAATGTCTATCAATCCTTTTGAATCAATGACCTTGTTGGGAGATAGCCTTCGTGACTTGGCCTTGTACTCTTTCGTATAGGATGGTAGTGTTCTTAACGAATGGGGTTGGCTGTTCATAGATTGTACAGATCCTTTGTCTCCCCAATACAATTCCACTTCTAGATTCATTTGAGATCCATAGCTATGTGAAATCCCTTGGAAGAGTTATTCGTGGTATTCAAAACTATCCTTGGCTCTAATGCCAGGTGCCTGAGATTTTGTCCATACTCGTGACTGGAATCTAGCTCTTTTTGCTTCTGGTTTGGCGAGATTTGTGGTGTAGGTGGGACAAGGATCACACCCTCAGGTTTTCCAATTGGTGGTTCTAGTAAAGCTTGGGCTGTTCGAATCATTTTCTTGCACATTTCAAGCCTGTCCTTTTCTAGTTCTGCATATGGATATGTTATCCACCTCTGTTCTTGGGTTTGGTTGTTGTTGAGCCGTGTTTCATAGGATTTTAGGAGGGCTTCTAATGGCTCATTAACCTTGTCAACCAACACTGATCCTCCTGAACTAACACTTCTTGATTTCTCATCTGTGGATGGTTATTCTGGAGGCTGATTTGCCTCTGTAAGAGAAGGTGAAACCCTTTCCTCATGATCTTCTCTTCATCTTGGGTAAGCTTCTCAGCCAGGGATTTCTGCTCTTGTTCCTTATGTGCTTTCATCCTAGCCTTTCTAGCTTTCCAACTATTCTGTTTGCTCTTGGTTTTTTGACCAGGTGTGTCTGTCTTTAGCTCACCCGTCTCTTGACTCGTGTCAGTTTCTGTTTTCTTTGTCTTTGGGTTCTCATGTGCTTCCTTTTGAGCTTGCACTCTCGTAACTACTTGAACTGGTACGACGTTTTCATTTTCCAAGCTACTGGGTAGCTGAACAATTCTTCAGACATTCATTGTGATCTTTTTGACTTGGTTTGGGTTTTTTTCAACAATCGGGGATCAAGTGAATGACACCACAATCTATACAATAGGCATTCACTTGGGTGATCCCCGTTTGAGGACATTGTTTGACCAAGTGGTTTTCATGGCTCTTGTGACAATCTATCTCCGGTTGAGGAGCTTCTTCTTGCAATTCCTCTAGGCTATATGCAGGCTTTGACCTTGCTAAGCCTCTATGCGCAATGAACCTCAATGTCCTTTTGTCCATCTTGTATCTTCTTTCTTCAGGTCAAAACACAAGAGGTGGAGGTTGTGCCGGCCTTACCACTCCCAGCGTTTCTCTGATCTTTTGTCGCTTTGAAGGGTAGTACACGCTTGATTGCTATAACACATTGTAGCTGGTACTAACACTTGTTTGTTAGATGCTTCCATCATTGACGAGTATCTCATATCTATAGGCATTCTAGCACCTGGCAGCATAGGTTGTTGTTCAAAGATAGGTTGTGGCCTTGCAACTCCTACTGGTCCCGAAGCATTTCCCGTAACGTATCTGGGTGGATTAGGTGCTACTCGAACAGGTTGTACATACCTGTCCCTGGCATATTCCATACCATAGGTACACTCTTCTCTCATATGGTTTGTCCATTTTCTCTCAATTTCGCACCATAGAGGTTCTTGGAGGTTAGATTTGACTAGAGGAGCAAGTCTTTGAGGTATTCCTTCTATAAGCTTAATTTGCTCACTAGATATCTCTGGCTTTATTGTGGGTTGGGTTCTTGGTGAATCACTCCTTTGAGAAGATGTGTCACTCTCAGTATCATATCTTCTCAAGGTTCTGCTCTGATTTGGATAGGAGTAAGTTATAGGGGGTGGTGATGGTACATATGGTTCTAGGTAGATTCACTTGAGGAGGCATGTCTTTCATCTCTGTGATCACTTCATCTCTTGTTGTCGCTCTAGAAGGGAATCCAGGTGGCTCCTTTTTGGAATTCTCATGTTTGGTGGAGGTATCCGTGGTCCTTCATTGACCAAATATCCACCTCTTTGTAGTGCATTGTGTGGGTTTGTGTCAAAATGTGGATAGATTGGCATTTCATAACTTCTAGCTTGGCTTGCCATACCTCTGGTCACATCTACAAAAGGATTGGTAGATTGGCTTTCCATCGTGATGATTTTAGCTTTCTTAATGTCAGGCCCACTCAATACTCTCAAGATAGTCCTTAACAAGCCCACCTTGCCTTAGTGCAACTTATCCCTTTTTGCCCTTGATCAAGTCTCTCAAAAGTCTAGAATTTGTGACTCTTTTGGTCTGTGGAAACTAGTTCTGGGTACCCTAAAAGTTTGGATTTAGGAAACCTGGGTTCTATTGCCTGCAAGCTTTTCTCCTGGCTATACTTGACTCAATTTGGAGTTATCAAAAGTTAGAGCAGTTTTGGTGAACTGCACTTGAAACAACACTTAAAACAGTTTCAGGATGAAGGATTTTTGCTTGTATCTTGACCAAATGTGACCCAAATTTGTTGAAACTTGGTCACTAGGCTTCTTTTATGTTGGCAAACACTTCTGTGAGCCCAGATGTAACTTTTACCTCTACTTTGGAGCTTGAGACATTATACGCGTATAATGTCTATGTGCTCAGAATTTGACAAAATTTGGTATGTGAGCTCTCCTTGATGTCCTCTACCCATTGCAAGTTTCAGTTTGTGAATTTGACCTTTATTTGACACTTGAGATATTATACGCGTATAAAGTCTTTTGTGGTAGAATGAGGTGACTTTTGTTCCACTGATTCCTTATCTCTCAAGCAACTCTCAATAAGTTTTAGAATTCAATTTGAACATGTTTTGAGCAAGTTAAGACCAATACAAGCCTGAATTTGCAATTTTTTGTCTTTTGCTCTTTGCAAGCCCAAATGAGCTGCAAATTCTATGACATTTTGGCTAGGGACTTCTTTTATGCTCTAGGACAGTGAGGTATACTCAAATGTTTGATTTGACAAAAATCTGGCCCCTAAGACATTATACACCTATAAAATCTTTTGGCTCAGAATGACATGACATTTTGCAAACAAGCTTAGAACATCATTTCCCAACCCGCTATGTGGTCAAAAATGAAATTTGACTTTGAGATCTTGGCATGAGACATTATACGCGTATAATGTCTATGTGCTCAAATTTTGACAAAATTTGGTATGTGAGATTGTCTTGTGGTGCTTAACACCCTAGTATGCTCAGATTTCAATTTTGATCCCTAAAAGTACCCTTTAAACATTATATGCGTATGATGTCTAACTGGTCAGAATGAAGTGAATTTCACTCCAGAGGTTCCTCACTACACTAGTAACTCACAACAAGTTTCAGATTTGAATTTTGACACTTTTTGAGCAAGTTATGGCCAATACAAGCATTCACTTTTCTAGATGCGTCTTTGGTCTTTGCAAGCCCAAAAGTGATCCAAATTTGATGAAATTTGGCCTATATGCTCCCTAAATGCTGTAGATCACAAGGGTGCACTCAAATGTAACTTTTGACCCCAGATATGGCCTCTAAGACATTATACACGTATACTGTGTTTTGCTCAGATTTTAGTTATGTTTCTACCAGAGGTGCTCCTTAGTGTGTAGATCAAGAATATGTGCTCACAGAAAATTTTGGATGTAAAAAATGCACAAAATCATCACTTTTCACAAGAAAATCCCCTGAAAGAGTAAAATCCCCCTAGTTTTCAATCTATAAGCACAAATTATATGAAATTTGGTGTATGTGCTCAACCCAACATGCTGGAGATGGGTATAATGTCAAAGTTCATTTTGGCTGCCAAAATCACTCTTTAGACATTATACATGTATGATGTCTGCTAATGAACTTTTGAGCAGAATTCATTCACAAGCAACTCCAAGTATCTAGCACTAGTTTTCAAGCACTTCTACCAATTTTCATGTAAAAATGTGCTCAGAATCATCAATTTTTCTATTTTTTGTTTCATACACTCTGTCTTTTGTCTTTTGAGTATCAAGAGTTGGTCAAAACTTTAGTTTCAACGTAGACGAGGTAAAACCCCGCCTTCTAAACACACTGGTGCAGTCAAATTTTTCAAATTTGGCCTCCAAATGCCCCTTGAGACATTATACACGTATAATGTCCAGGTTTATAGAATTTCAGTTTTTGTACACAGAACCCTTGCACATGCCCTCATATATGCTCAGCACAAATCAGCCATGCAAAAATATCAATAGAACTCTTTTTATTGTTTTTTTTCTCAAAAGCAGACTTTTCAGAGATTCTAAATGCAAACAAGCATTGTAGCAAATAAATCAGTGATGAATAGCTCTAGATCAAAATCAGATTACTTACCTAAAGCTACTCCTACAAATCATATGGGGTTTTTCATCTATGAGTAGAAAAACCCTTCAATGCCACACACGGACTAGCAAATGCTTTTTTCACCTCACAAACCACTCGACCACCAACAATTACTCTAATATACAAATCCTAACTAAACCTATCTAGTCGCAGATCCTCATTAAGACACACGCTTCCTTGCTATCCACTTGATCTCGGAATAACCTCTTCCAGATCCACTTAAGAAAAATGCTTTCTTTAGCCGAAACTAAAGCAAGCAACCATCTCATGAGTGTTAGTAGGAATACCTACCTAAGTCCTTGTATCCTGGGTAGCGGCGCCAATGTTGCAGGGGCAAATCACACCACCCATAAAGTGCATGCAACACAATATAGATCAACATAATGTCAATCGAGAACACAAATGACACGATAAGCACACAGAGGAAATCTCTTTATCTTGTCAGGTTGAGACCATCCTACACATACAACACTCTGGAAGGCCAACTAACCACAACCTAGAATTTCACTACTCTCAACTACACCACCCAACCCACATACACACAACGGAAGGAAACCCACTAAATCATGACAGAAACATAAAAAACTTAAGGAACACCATCCCCTCACTAGGATACACCTGTCCCTAAGCCTCTACACACAAAATCCTAGCTCTAGACCCATCTGCAAAAAACACGTATAAAGACAGAGCCGATATTTGGAAGTGTCCAAAACTGAAATCTATGAGTACGTATGCGCAGCTTATGTTGTCACGATTCTAATGGCTACTTGCAAGCAAAAAGCAGACATCGTTTGATATACTTACAGCTACAAGTAGCTCGTAGATGCGTAAGGGCGTATGCTCCGTTTTGTGAGGAAGGGCGTCAATGTGTAGCTCTTGCCGAGGCTAGCGCAATGGTGCAGTCGGAACTACAATGTGATGAACGAGCCGAGCGTAGCGTGAGGATGAAGCTCACGCTCACTCTCTTTCTCTCTCACACACAGTTGACGGCATCTTAAAACTTATGATTATGATAAAAAAAAATTACAAAAATGACCTAGGTACCTTATATACTAAGGCTACCTTAGGTTAACCAAAAATAGAGTTTGAGGGGTCACATGGCTTTGTATGTACAATCTAAAAGGGCCATTGCACCCCGGCTTCTGCAACTAGACTACCTATTTATTACAAGTGATGTTTCTAACCATAGTATGCAACATTTCATAACTCTCAAAAAATAAGGCTTTGTTGAGTTATGTCGTTTTGTTGACCCAGTTGTCAACAAAGGGATTGAAAACTCCTCTTCAAGATATTTCTATGGATGAAAACAATATGGGTAAAACTCGACCAGAGAAACCAATACCTATAAACAAGGTGGGAGATTATTGTGAAGGAGGAGAAGGAAAAACCACCTTGTCATTAGAACACCAAGGAGTGAAAATGTTTGCTATACTTAATAGTGGGGTTGAGGTGGCCATTGCCACAAAGGAAACTTGGGAGAAATGGGGGAGACCAGCTCTGAAAAAAACATGAATGAAATTGCAACTTGTATATGGATTTGTAGCCACGTCCATGTCATCCCTAACATGGCTGGTCCATGTCTTTGTTTGGTCTTTAGTCTGTGTCTTTGCTCAATATAGCCCCAATGGCTTAATCATCTTCACGTAAGATTCATATATGATGTTGCCGATGCTCACCGTTGGTCCAGAAATCTTGCTATCATGTGTGAAAAAACCTGTGTAAAAAGCCTCTTCAAAAGCTCGCATGTGGAAGCTAGGTAAAAACATCAACCATTGGTAGAAGTGGTGTAGCACTTGTGGTGATGGTTGAGTGGAGAGGTCCTAAGCCAATTTGAGGAGAGTGTTTCCCATTGACAATAGAATTCAATGTGTAGATTTTGTGGCATGAACACCTTGATGTAGGCTAGCAATGTTTTGCAGATCTTCTTGAGCATCATGCAAGTCAAATCAGGAGAGATAGTGAAGATCTTAATGGCGTCTGTTAGGGTTTTCACCGTATAAGTCCCACTTAATCTCTCTCCTTCTTTGGGTGGTGGAAGCTTGGGGTAATTAAGCCAGGTTGGATGCTTCTACATAAGCCTTGAGTGGTCCTTCTAGGTTCTCATCCATAGTACTAGACAGTAGGAGACATAATCTCTCACAGATTTTCGAGCAACGACCAAACATACTAGGTATGCCGGGTACTTTGTGAGCCAACCTTTTATCCGTTTTGGCTATGAGTCTACTATTATCTTTGAGAATGCTTTATCTTTGATGTCTCCCTCAAATAGTGATGTCGTCTCCTGTACTTGAATTATTTTCTTTATAGTGAGCACTTTGTACTTGAGAAAAGGGTAAGGGAGGGATGGATGCACCCACTCTTTTGTAAATACATTTGTATCTAGCCATAACACTCCCGCAAAGTGCAGCATCCTTTGCTCCCATTCTATCGCTGCTTTGACACCTCCTTAGTGGATTTCTCTATCAAACTTTGGAGAAGGGCCTCGTCCTTCACCACCAACTCCTACCCTTCCTCTTGAATTTGTGGAGGTATCTCCATAAATATAGGTTCCTCAGAGCTTTTTGGAATCTCCATTGGCTCTTGTTGGCCATTGCTCCTAATTCACTTGGACACGGATCTGTATCTTGACCTTTGGCCCTCTCCACTTATTGTTTTAATTCAGCCATTTGCTGCTGTATCAGCTTGTCTTTTTTGGTGGCTTCCTTTACATTGTTAACTAGAAGCTCTTGTAGTGTTTCTAATTGAAAGTCCAGCTGGTTATTGTCTTGTTGGAGCTCTTGTTGCTCTTTCTTGAGTCTTTCCTCATCTACCAAGGAGCCTTATGCTATGTGAACTCTTTGTATTTGCTCTAATTTCAGCCCTTTTTTAAGTGCTGTGATTTGAGCTTCTTGGGTCTATATGGCCTGGCTATCCGCTCCTACACTTTCTCTTGCAGCCCTTGGAGTCCCTGTCAGCCTTGGTATGGTTAACTCTTGGAGATTTAGTTTGTCCTTGAGCTCTATTATCTCATCCCGAGCTGACTCCAGCTCATCTTTTATCTTCTCTTTTTCCTCTTACAGATTGGAAATCTCTTTAGATACCTCATCCATCTAGAGGGTGAGGATATCCCTTTCTACTTCGGCTTCCTTCGGGATCTTGCTTTGTGCTTCTTGCTCTCTCTCTCTCTCTGCTTTTTTATATTTGAATAGCTCTTTGTAATTCTTTGGTGAGGTTGTCATGCTCTCTTATCAAAATTCCTCTCTTGTCCTGAGCATGTTGTTTTCCTCAACCATAGTGAGAGACCTTGTTCTGATTCTATCTAGAATTTGGTGGGTTGGGTAGCTCTTACATCCTCTTTAGTTGTAGCTACCACATTCTTTTTTGCTGGCCTAGGTAGTGGTCCATCCAGGGGGACTTGGTGGCCCATACTTAGCAGCACTCCCACTATAGGAGGGCACCATAGTCTTTCTAGAGGTCTCCATCTTGGCATTGGTGGGATTCGTACCAAGCCTGATACTCCAAGCAATGATAATTGCACTTTTTGCAAATCCTTTTGCTGGGATGCTTGGGGTTTCCTACTTGGAGGTTGTTGTGTGTATTTCAGGGGAGATACTGGTGGTGTTGTACTACCTCCCTCCTCTTTGTACTCTTTTTCTTCTTCTCCTTGTGCTTCAGGATGCTCTTGTAGCTTCCTCTTACTACCTCAACAGTGAAAGGCCCTAGATCCTCTATTCTATCACCCTCTTGGACTCCTCATATGCCTTGATGTAGTGACCAAATTGATCCTCTAAGGGTCGAGAGGAAATGCCACCCATTTTCTTTGGGTTAGGTACCCAATACTCCTCAAAATGTCCCTTTAATGCTCGCTCAGCCTTGAATTGCTCGATCAGCCTCTCAACGTGGGCTGCCTTTTGGCTTGTGGTCTCTTTTTGGTTTCTCTTTCTTGGCCATTACTTCTTCCCTTTTTTCTTTGGTGGCTCTTCAGATTTTTCTTATGGCATTGTCTCTAGCTTTCTCTCGAGCCTTGTCGAGATAGTTGGTGCCACTGGTGGTTCATCTTTTGCATCCTCTTTTAGCCTTAGCCATTCATTATTAGTCGGTGGGTTTGGCCATTGTCCTCTTGCTCCAATAGCTTCATATGCAATTTTGGTTAAGATTTCTGCTCCACCGATGTATAATTTAAGCTTATCAGCTCCCAAGCCCACTACCTGTTCATGTATATACTGGGCATAATTCAGATCTTTTGGTACACTGCTTCTCAATGCCCAAGTGAAGGTGGTGGCAATAGCATGAGGTGGTGTAGTGTAATTTTGTGGCTGCTTGTTGCAAAAGTGGAAAAATTGGTTGTACAATTTTTAGATTCTGATAGCTCTTGGGTCCATCAATGTCTTCAAAAATTGGGATGGTTTTCTTTTGAGAGTACACCTCCACTGCATCTCTTCTTTCTCAGACTGAGCTGCCATCAAATTTATGTAATCCCAAGGCATCTGCAATAATTTGTGGTGTAATGGTCACTTCTTTACTTTTTTCCTAAATTGTGGTGATGACTGCTTTGCCATCTTTCTTGATTGTAGTGGTCATCTTGTAGAGAATCTTTGATATTCAGCTCCTACTGGCACATATGTAAAGAATCCATGTAGATCTACTCTTTCCAGATGATTGATTTTAATGAGTTCCCTTGGAACCACCGGCACAACCATAGCATTGCCTTGTGGATCATGGAATGTCCCTTGGTATAGCTTTATGCTCTCAGTTTCTAGAGTTGCTTCATCCATCCATGCTTTGGTTGGCTTCAATCTCATTGGGAATTGTGAAGGGCTCTTCCACTACAATGATTTCTTTCAAGGCGAGCCTTTTCTTCTTTATTGGTGATTTATTGGCTTCCATTGATCCTGCGTGCACTCCAAGTCCAAAAGTTAGTGTCTTTTACTCAATCTGGCCATTGTTCAGCTTTTAACTATCCAAATGATTTCAAAATTGAATCACAAGCTAATTGGTCATAAGGATCCTATGCAAGCTGACAAAAGTGCATTTTGATGCTCATTTTATGATGTGAGACATCATACGCATATGATGTCTATGTGCTCTCAATGAGATGAGATTTGACATATGCATAGATCATAGCATGTACATCACCCATATATGCGTGGAATGAGGTTTGAAAGTGTAATGAGAAAGATTTTGGCTTATTAGAAACTCTTTTCAGACTTTGAAATGGTAATAGGGATATATTTTGGGTATATGAAGTTCAAATGGCTTGAAGCTTGTGGCATGGACTCATCAGCTTATGGTAAGAGCATTGAATAGGTCAAAACCACCGCAAATTACCAATTTTGACATTTGAGACATCATAGTGTATGATGCCTTTTGTGCCCAAATGACTTGAAACTCATATGATAGGATGTCCACAGCATGTGTATAGTGTCTATAGCATCAAGATTGAATTTGAGCTCGTAATTGCATGTCAAAGGCCAAAAAAGGAATTTGTACCCTTAGATTTCCATCATATGGGTAAAAATAGGTCAAATAATATCCAAATATGATGAAAATTTATTGGCAAGCTAATAAAAATGTGGTAAAGGTACTGGAGATCTGAAAAAGACTGCAGCATGTCAAAATAAGGGGTCTATACATCATACATGTATGATGTCTATGTTGTCCTTTTTTGCTTAGACTTGATGTAAAGCTTGCTCATGATGTGCGCATCACTTTGATGTGTTCAGATTTGAATTTGGACAAGTGCTCATGTGCCCAAGGCCATAAATGGTGTTTGTGGCACTTGAATTTGAAAGTTGAGGTATATAATGACCACAATTTGCGCAATTATGTCCAAACTTGGTATAGAGGCTATATATGACATGATATTGAGTTTTGGATAACAGTAATGCTGACAGAGTCACTATTTAGCAGGTCTAGACATCATATGTGTATGATGTCTATTCTTGGAAAATTAAAATGTGAGTATGCTATGTGCATGCCTTGTGTTAAGTTTCCCTAATTAGTTTGGAGCATTATTTCAATGGACAAGACCATCCTTTTCTTGAGGACTCCATCTTAGCGGCTTTTGACCAAATGGTTGGTATGTGAGCTGTAATGAACATGATGAAGAGGCTGGTGTGAAAACTTTACCATTTGCATGTTTAAAAAGGCCCACCAGACATCATACACGTATGATGTCTAGGATGCAAAATTTTGGTTTCAATGCATGGGAAAGATCTGTGCAAGTTCCCTAAGCCCTTTTAACTCTGGTTCAACTTTAAATTTCATTAGTTTAGCTTAGACTCCTTTGGTACTTTGGACTTTCATGTCAATTTTCACTCTTGGAGATGACTTTTCACAATGATTTTACTCAAACTTAATTAAGCTTGTAGATGTTGTGGGGCACCTTTCCATGCCGTTAGTGTAGCCTTCGGCCTTACAGATGTCCTTTATGACAATTTTTCGCTCTGAAAGTGTCTTTTAGTTTGGTGATGGTCCGGCGGCAACCTTTCTTGATGTTTAACCACATGCCTTGTTTGTCAAAGGTATGTCGATGTTGTTCATGAAGTTTGGTGGCAAACGGATGCTCCATATGGCCGTGACAGCCAAATGACGCTTTGCATGTTCAAAGCCGAGATCTATGTTTTGACTCATTTGAGAGCCAAATGACGCTTTGCGTGTTCGAAGCCAAGATCAACATTTTTGACTCATTTTTGGTAGTGTTATTCTGGAGGAAGTTACATGGCTTATAGACAACCTCGAGGGGCACCTACCCTTGAAGTTTCATGCCATTTTGGTGACATGTCTCAGATTGTTTTTTGCAAGGCCTGAGAATGTTAGGGTTTTCATTTCTAGACTAAACTAGTACAGGAGGGCATAGCCATGTCCATTTAGCATAGGGTCAACCCCCTATCAAGTCTTGTAGCTATCGTTAGTGATTATCAAGTTACGATTTCGTTTCGCTCTCTCCTTGTCGATGCCGCATTGGCGCTTTTGTTAGTTTTTCGCATTGAAGTTAACATTGAGCATGAAGAGCACATGGTAATGAGCCTACCTTTCATATCTTGCACCGACCTGTGTGTTGTGGGCATCGTACAAATCCGTAGAAGATCCGCGTGCTCTAGATCTCTCAAGCTCTCTCTAAATATGAATAGTGAAAATGAACTAGTAAGTGGGGTTAGAATTTCTTATATCAGGGGTCTCGGAACCACTTGCCACAAAATTTGACATGTGCTTCTATCTCATCAAACAAAATGCACTTTAGGCTTAAAAATTACTCAATTTGGACTCCGTTTGCCCAACTACAAAAATTTGTCATTTTTCTCAAAAACTGGCCGGATCGGACTTTTCGCAACGTTATCATAATTGCACCCTAACTTCACCATATGCTTCCCTTGACTTAGTCATGACCCTTGTATTTTTTCTTTTATCATTACATCACCATCTCACCTGCTTTTCCTAGTTTTCTTTGTTTTTTTCAAAAAAAAAAAGAGGAAAATAGCAAATCGAATCCTAAAAATACCAATAAATCAAAGTATTTCAAAAAAAGCATGATAAGATGCTATGTACATTTATTTGTAATATTTTTGGCAAATTGCTCCGTTTTATCATATTTTGGCTTGAAAAACTACTATTTTTACATACACACACACACACACACACACACACACACACCTAGAGGCTCATTTCTGGCGTTTGTCCTCATATATATGTAGAATCAAGTTAAATAAGGGCATGAGTACTTGGGTTCACCAAAAATTTCCGCCATGCAAAAAATCCAAAATCATAGAAAACAATGCTCTTTTTTGCACACTAGGTTCGCATTGGCAATGCCTCCCTCCCTCCTAGTTGGAGTCCTCGTGGATGACGGTGTATCACCCTAGGGTATGTGGTGTGAATGGATAACAACATTGTGCTAATGAAGGCCATGTAATGTAGCCCTATATGCATACTCGATTAATGCATGGAAAAAATTAATGTTGTTCAAGAGGAGGGTATAAGAAATATGCTTATTGGCATTCGATGTTGAGGTTTCTTGTCTTGGCATAACCTATTTTAGAGCAGTAAAATAATAAAAATTCTATTTGTGTTGCTCTTTGTTTAATTGACATTGGATTATCTTGTACTGTTGGTTTGCCGTCTTTCGTCATGGGATTGAATACTTGTTGGAATCCAAAGACCGAATATGTCGTATGCTTGGTCTTTTGTTCAAGAATCCACATATGTGGATGACTCTTTTGGGCTTTCCATAAGATCTTGGGTACCCAAATCTTCTTCTCATTTTTTTGGGTTTTTTGGGCTTTGGTTCTGGTTGGATATTAGGTGTTTGTACTGAAGGGAGTTCCTTGCCCTATCTCTTTGGAATCCTTAGCTATTCTCGATTGCCTTGAACTACAATCAATCTCTTTGGCACCCATACTTTTGTGATATATTGTGGGTTTTGTTTTCTTGGTATATCATGTGTTATTAGAGAAGTAGCTTTGAGCATGGTCTGCCAAAATTTTGTGACTTCGTCCTTCTTTATCCACACCTGCTTAGGTGCTGTTGCGGGCTGACAGTTGCCTTTCTTTGCTGGTTCCTTGACATATTCATTGACATTTTTCCTTTTTTTGTTGTAACAACCGTGGGTAGGACATTTGCAGAAGTGATCTCTTTTGAATTTCTCTTTGGTATCCATTGTTGAACCATTGTAAAAAAGGGATGTTTGGCCTTAATTCTTGACTCCGCTATACCAATGGGTTTTCAACTTTGTGTACAACAAATGGAACCACCTGGCTTTCCTTTGCATGTTGAATGTTGACTGTATTAGAGCTCCAATCAATCTATAATTTTATTGTCTCTACCATGACTGACCAAGCAGTAATGGATGTTGCACTGGTTTATCTTCTACCACATAAAACTTATGCGGATAGACATATTGGTTAATTTGCACAAGTATGACTGTCCATCCCATTGCCTTGATTGAATGCTCTAAATAGCCTTGAAATGTCATGTTGTGTGGGTAGGATTTTTTTCTCAAGTGCAAGATGCTTGTATAAGTTGTAGGAAATAAGTCTTCCTTGAGCTGTTGAATCTAGAAGCGCGTTTGCTTCCACTTGGTTGCTTCCAACTTTGACTTGGATTGTGGGATCCACCGTATCCTTTTCATCAAATTCTGCTACATGAGGACATTGATCCGTATTGGTGGTCCTTGCTATTGTCTTTGTCATAGAAGCTTTCCCTTTGCCAATCATTCCTTTGCTTCCGCTTGAGCTTCTTCGACTCTTTGCTGTTTTTCTTGAGTTTTTTTTTCTGCTCATGGATTTTTTGAAGCATGTCCTGGATTAGTGGCAAATGATACTTTTTTAGCCTGCATCCACTAATCCAATTATGCATTTCATCACCATTTAATGTAGCAAGCTTTACAGCCCCACTTGGCGATAGATCTTTGATCACAAAGGGTCCTATCCCTCGCTTTTTAAGTTTCTTGGCATGTTGTTTCAATGTATAGGCCAAGACATAATCAATTGTTTTAAATTATTTCGAATATACACGCTTATCAAAAAACTAATTTTGCCTTCCTTTTTGAGCGTACATACGGCTTTCAAGCAGATCTCATCTAGCTTTTCAATGTTATCTATTTTCGAAGACAATTCATGGCGTGTCCATTCTAGTTTCTTAGCTACCCTTAGAGTTGGGATTAAAACATCCATGGGAAAGATAGCATTAAGACCAAACACCATATTATACAGTGTCCTCCCAATAGAAGTTTTATAAGCTACCCTATAAGCCCACAATGTAGAGTGGAACTTTTGATCCCAATCAGTCCTTGAATTAGATACTATTTTAGTCAATACAATGCACAAGGTTTTGTTTATAGCTTCATCTTGTCCATTTGCCTGTGGATGGTATGGAGCGTACTTCTTGTGAATTACCATGAATTCATTTAGAAGATTTTCATAAACTTCATCAATAAAATGTGTTCCACAATCATTGACAAGTTCTATTGGTAGACCATATCTAATAAAGACATGTTCATAGAGAAATTGTGCAGTGGTCCTTGCATCCGATTTTTGTGTGGCTTTTGCTTCAACCCATTTAGTGAGATAGCTCGTGGCAACAATGATATATTGGACATGAGTCCTATAAGCGGGTGATGAAATTGGACCTCCTTAGCGAAAGCTTTGGCTCCCATCATAGGCCTTAAAGGCATCTCATCCCTCTTTATTGGCACTTTTGGTACGCTGGCAAGCATCACATCTTTTAACATACTCTTCAGCGTCCATATGTAATGTAGGCCACCATATTCCCACGGTTAAGATAATTTTCGTTGTCTTCTCCCCTGAGAAATGGCCTCCGCTTATTCCTCTATGTGTCTTCTCGAAGATTGGTAGATACATGCTCTTCATTGCACATATCCTAAGTTGGTTATCTTTTTCTCTCTTATAGGGATGATTTTCAATCAATGTGAAGTCTCAAGCTTCTATCTTTATGGCCCTTTGGCGTTGGTGCACCCAAGTTTTGTCGACCCAAGAAAGTGCCGGTAGCCAGTGTGTGGAATTATGCAGAATCGAAGGGAAATGCTTGGTCATGTGCTAGATGTTGGTTGGGGTAAGTGCCACTGGGATATGTATGCTAAGTGCGGTTTTTCACAAGTCATTTGTGGCTTTCAAGCTTTGCTTATAGGAAAGGTGTTATAGTGTGTGAGCCAAATCAGATATCAAGGCCATCAAATTCAAAAGCTCTGTGTATTCAAGAGCGGCCGCATGGTTGTTTACTATTCGGGCCTCATATCAAACTCGAAACGATGGACTGTCACTTGCACGATCATGATCAAATATCTCCTCCCGTGGGAAGGCTACTCAGTTCGAGGGAGTCCAAAAAGAGGAAGTTTTTGAAGGTGGTAAGCATGCAGGGACAAAATGAGCGGTCACTGATTGAGAGCAGAAATGGAGCGCCATTTGTTTGGCAGGCCGTGAGCATAGGGGGAGTGGTGGGCTGCAGTTCACTGTGAAAGGGATGCCACCTGGTAGCCATGCAAAACAAAAGAGGGGCCAGTTTTGCAAGGGGCAGCAGCGGCTCGAGCCGGCAAGGGAGTGAGGCCAGATGGTTGAGGACGCTGTGGGGAGGTTGGTGCAAGAGGGAGAGGCCATGCATGGTCAGGCTGTGAAGGGGAGGAAAGCAAACAAAGAAGTTTGCCATATCCGGTGTGCTCGGCAGTGAGCAAAAAAAAGGCATGATAAGTACAGGGCCGTGAGTAGGAGAGACCGCCAAAGGTGGTGGGGCTTGGAGCAATAGAGAAGTGTAAAAGGGCTGGAGAAGGAGGTTCGAGGAGCTGGAGCACGAGGTGATATCAGAGGAGGTGATCAATTGCTAGAGAGGAGCACTGGCTGGAGCTGACCGTGAGAAGGTTTGAGGAGCATGAGAGGGAGTCCTATCATGTAGCGCCAGAGAGTAGGGTTACAAGCTGTTGCAGCAAGGGCCAAGAGCATAGAAGGGAGGACTTTCACCAGAATCCTGGCCTACAGGGTTTGAAGAAGGCCTCCATGGAGTTGAGGCAGGCTGTTGTTCTTGCACATGATGCGCTACAAGAAGCCGATAGTTGCAGGTTGGAGGCCGTGAGCATAAGGTGTTAAGGGACACCAGGGCATGATGCACGGCCGTTGGAGGGCTCATGTAATGAGTGCCAATTGAAGAGGGAGGCTCCACAAAGCTGCAGAACGGGAGGTTCTCTTGGCAAGGTAGAGAGAAGAGATGGGACCTCTGTTCATGGCGTGTGAAAAGACGAGAGTTATCAAGGGTGCGGATATCACAAAGACCGTTTTGGGGCTACTTTATGTGGTGCTATGGATACATGTGTTATTGGAGGTTGTTTTACAGGTAGTTTTATATCAGTTGCAAGGCTCTTTTGAAGTGGACTATACTATGGAGGGTTCTGTAGCAGATGACATGATAGCGGCTTATGTTACTAGTGCTTCAAACGATGGAAAGTATGCCTATAGTCGGTACGGAGACTTATGGATGCAGGGTGAAAAAACTCCATGCTATAAAAAGCTCAAAGGGTGGCGTGTCTATTGGCATACGAGAGCAAAGGAAGGCTTGAATATACATGCTTTACAGGTGGATGGCAATGAGCAATGCTTTACTTTTCATCCAGGTGGACTTTACACCATTCTTGGGGGAGCTTCGAGCTTTCCATTTGACCTTGGACGGTGATGCAGCAAACACTTTTCTCCCTATTTTTATCCTATCTATATAGCCACTATCATTTTTCTTATGCAGTCTATGTAGTGATCATATATCATTCTCTCTATACAGACTTCTTTTATCCAAATAATGCTATGGTTGAGCATGAATGCTCAACGAGAGGGAGGGCAATGATGTTGCACCCAAGTTTTGTCGACCCAAGAAAGTGCCGGTAGCCAGTGTGTGGAATTATGCAGAATCGAAGGGAAATGCTTGGTCATGTGCTAGATGTTGGTTGGGGTAAGTGCCACTGGGATATGTATGCTAAGTGCGGCTTTTTACAGGTCATTTGTGGCTTTCAAGATTTGCTTATAGGAAGGTGTTATAGTGTGTGAGCCAAATCAGATATCAAGGCCAGCAAATTCAAAAGCTCTGTGTATTTGAGAGCGGCCGCATGGTCGTTTACTATTCGGGCCTCATATCAAACTCGAAACGATGGACTATCACTTGCACGATCATGATCAAATATCTCTTCCCGTGGGAAGGCTACTCAGTTCGAGGGAGTCCAAAAAAAGGAAGTTTTTGAAGGTGGTAAGCATGCAGGGACAAAATGAGCGTTCGATCGAGAGCAGAAATGGAGCGCCATCTGTTTGGCAGGCCGTGAGCATAGGGGGAGTGGCGGGCTGCAGTTCACTGTGAAAGGGACGCCACCTGGTGGCCATGCAAAAGAAAAGAGGGGCCAGTTTTGCAAGGGGCAGCCAGCGGCTCGAGCCGGCAAGGGAGCAAAGGCCAGGTGGTTGAGGACACTGTGGGGAGGTTGGTGCAAGAGGGAGAGGCCATGCATGGTCAGGCTGTGAAGGGGAGGAAAGCAAACGAAGGAGTTTTCCATATCTGGTGTGCTCGGCAGTGAGCAAAAAAAAGGCATGAGAAGTGCAGGGCCGTGAGCAGGAGAGACCACCAAAGGTGGCGGGGCTTGGAGCAGTAGAGAAGTGTCACAGGGCTGGAGAAGGAGGTTCGAGGAGCTGGAGCACGAGGTGATATCAGAGGAGGTGATCAATTGCTAGAGAGGAGCACTGGCTGGAACTGGCCGTGAGAAGGTTTGAGGAGCATGAGAGAGAGTCCTATCATGTAGCGCCAGAGAGTAGGGTTACAAGCTATTGCAGCAAGGGCCAAGAGCATAGAAGGGAGGACCTTCACCAGAATCGTGGCCTACAGGGTTTGAAGAAGGCCTCTATGGAGTTGAGGCAGGCTGTTGTTCTTGCACATGATGCGCTACAAGAAGCCGATAGCTGCAGGTTGGAGCCCGTGAGCGTAAGGTGTTAAGGGACACCAGGGCATGATGCACGACCGTTGGAGGGCTCATGTAATGAGTGCCAATTGAAGAGGGAGGCTCCACAAAGCTGCAGAACGGGAGGTTCTCTTGGCAAGGTAGAGAGAAGATATGGGACCTCTCTTCATTGCGTGTAAAAAGACGAGAGTTATCAAGGGTGCGGATACACAAAGATCGTTTTGGGGCTGCAAGCTGGAGCTTTGGTGCAACGTACGGATGTCAAAGGCCAATATGGCGTGCTCGTAGTTTTAGCAATGTGCGTGCAACCGTATCAAAAGCCACGCCATCATTTGTAAATGTCCTTATCAGAATTCATTTTCTCCACATTTTCTCTTTGTTCGTCTTTGTACCTTCATCGTCTGGGTGTGTAAGTAGGTATTCTGTGATAGAAGTTTGGGGAGGAAAATTTGTGTATACCATGGTCTTTGAAAGACTGAGATAGAGAGTATACACTAGAGATCTTGAAATTGTGTGTGTATGTTGGTTGATGTTGAGTTGCATACTTGTGGGTATACAATGCCTTGAAGAGACATAGGTAGGAGGCATGATGATATGCCTTGCAACAAGGCATGTGTGGTGTTGGTGTGTGTGGGTATCGGGACTACTTATATGTGAGTGTATGATGCTATCAAGGGTCATAGGTCGAGATAGTTGATTGCATGCTTTGCGACTGTGTGTATACAGTGTGGGTCAGTTGGGTTGGGCATTGTCAGCAGTCAGTTTGCAAAGTGGGTGTCTAGGTGTGATTATTAGGGGATAGGGGTGATGTGAAATTACTGAGCTATAGAGGGGCATTCAAATTGTGTGCTGGTGGTTTTCTCATTTCCCCCTTTTCAACATGCTCTAGAGGTATTATTAGTAAACATTCTCCTTGTCAGGTAGTCAATTATGTGTTGACTCCATTCTGGTACAATTGTCACCTGAAACAGCATTGCATATTCTATTGGTGGTGTATATCTACATGTAGCACATTTAGTAACATATTCATGAACTTAAACGCACATATTTGTCCAATAAACTCCTAATTGTTCCAAGCACTGATATGTTTTTGTTTGCGAGCAATGAAATGTTAAGTCCTGACCATGTGCTTCTAAAATATAACACCTGTATTCGTCTAAACTTATGCATAATTCTAAAATGTTGTATGAGCCTAAATGACACAAACGTTTGTTAATTAATTGAAAATTCTTGGATTGCCAAACCGTCCATTGTTTAAATTCTTACTTAGTCCCATCGAACTCTCCTCCGTAGGATAATATATTGACTATCTCATGAGACCACTTGGGTACCATTTCAAGATAAAAAAAATACATGCATCAGGGATGTCATCGTCTACGCCCTTTGGAGCTTCTCCATTTGGTAATCTGAAAAGATGATCCGCTCGAAGATGTGTCTTCCCTTTTTTAACCACTACTCTCAAAACAAACTCCAGCAATATCATAAACCATCGTACAATGCGTCCGATATTGCATGGTTTTTTTACAAGGTAAGAGGGATTGATGATCAGTGAAAAACACAAACTGGATTGCAAGGAGATAATGCCCAAATTTCTTAATAGCATATATCATCCCTAGCCCTTCTCTCTCAATGGTAGTGTAGTTCTTTAAAACACAAACTGGATTGCAAGGAGATAATGCCCAAATTTCTTAATAGCATATATCATCCCTAGCCCTTCTCTCTCAATGGTTGTGTAGTTCTTTTTAGCACTGTTAAGCTGTCTGTGCTGGCATAACATACTGGGACATCCATATTTCCTTCTCTTGCTGAGCCAAAATGCATCCTATAGCAAATGCTAAAGCATCAATATGAACATGAAAAATCTTTTCCCAATGGTGCTTTCAATACTGTTGCGGATGTGAGTGCTTTCTTCAGCTTTTGAAACAATTCTTCACACTCCTCCATCCACTCAAAGATTACAATAAGTCTATACAAAGGTCCAACAATGACTGCATACATGTGGATGAACCTCTTGTAATAACCACAATCTCCCATAAAGCATTGTACCTGCTTTGTGTTGTTTGGTTTAGGAATTCTACAATCACCTTTATCTTATCCAAATCCATAGAGATGCCATTTTTTGAGACTATATGTCCTAGGATTCTGCCTTGTCTAACCATGAATACACACTTTTCTAGGTCAAGGCATATCCTATACATCCTGCATTTCTTGAATACTTTTTTGAGGTGTTCCGTACGTTCATCTCTCAAGAGATAGATCATCTATATAAATTTCAAGGAATATCCTCAAGTATTCTTTAAAAGCATGTGCCATTAATCTTTGGAACGTTGTTGGGGCATTAGTAAATCCAAAGGGCATGACTCTATATGCATATATACCCCATTATGTGGCAAATGAATTCTTATATTGATCTTCAAGAGAAATTGCAAGCTAGTTGTAGCCAGAGAATCCATCTAAGAAGGAATATGCTTGTATGCCTACCACTCATTCTAGAACATGGTCAGTGATAGGTAAGGGATAATTGCCCCTTATTAGGGCTGCATTTACCTTCTTTAGATTGATACACACTCAAAGTTTACCATTCTTCTTGGGCACTACCACAATTGGAGATACTCAGTTGGTGTGTTCTATCTCGTAGATGAACTGAGCTTCCTTTAGTTTATCAATCTCTTTTGTGACGCGCTTAGCAAACATTTCATTATTGGTGTATGATCTCTATCGGCTAGGCTTTGCATCAGGTTTAGTTGGGATCATGTGTTGGCATATTGTTGGATCTACTCATTTTAGGTTTTTATATGACCAAGCAAACACGTCCTTATACTCCTTGAGAAGACTTATGAGCTTCTCTTCTTCTTTTGGACTCAGATCAATTGCTATATAGATCGGCCTTGGGTCTTCTCCTAGCTCTACCAAGTCTATCTTCTTTGTGTCCTCTGGCCCATCATAAGACTCCTTGTCCTTTAACTCTCATGTGGGTTGTGTCATCACTACCTTTCTGTCTTTTTTGTAGTGGGAAGGCACACTCATTCTGTCATCATTCTTTTCATCCTCTTCTTCACCTCTCTCTACTTCCGTTGTCCACATTTCTTTAGAGTTTCTTGGGATCTCTATATTCTTCTTTCTCTCAACCACCTTGGTCCATTTAGTTTCTTCAAAATCTTCTAGCTAGTTTTGGTTCTTTTGTTTCCTTGGGTTTTGTTCTAGTTTCAGACTTTCGACTTGGTTCTTTGGTTTCTTATGTTGATTGTGTCCTTGGACCCAGAGCTCTGAGAATCTCCCTAGAATTTTGTCTCTAACACAATCTCTAGCTTTTGTAAACATCAAAAATTATGTTTTGCCTCTTATTCTAGGCATCAAATTCTCTCTAGCCCTGTGTTCAACCCTATTGCTCTTATAGAATTGTTGACGTCTAGGTTTCTTATTTGGAAAGTCATAGAACCTGAAATCCGCTATTCTTTCCTCCTGTCCACTTGGATTGTTAGAGCATTCATTATCTGCATCCTCATCTCGTGAAGATGCTCTAGAGAGTTTGCAAGAGAAAGACACCGTGCTTGGTAGTCAAAAAAGAAAACAAGATCTGTGCAACATTGAGAACATGAAGATTGGTAGTGGTGGCCTAAAAAAACGAATACGAACTTTAAGGTAACTTGAAGTTTTTTTCTACTTTTGTATCTTCAATGTGCTTCACTAAGAAACGAATACACTTTCCTATACATGATCATAATGCATGGTGCTTTTTTGGCAGGTCTTTACTGTATCCAAACTTGAACGGTGTAGGCTTCAATGCCGGAGTGCATTAGAACCGTCTAGTTTCAAAAGAAGTAGTTGAAGATATGATAACCTAGAAAAAATTTTGTAAGCTGAAAGGGAGGCTCCTTACCTCCTTCGTGAACGAGAATTAGTTGGAACCAATGGAAGTGCAAGCAATACTTGATGAGAGTGGCATCTCGCAGATGGGATACAGGGCACTCTTCAAAGCATTAGCTAAAAGTCTCAAAATTAACTATAGAGAGGATCATTGGTGCCAAAGCCATCACATGTAAAGGCTGCTCGCCGACACCTAAACAATGAGGTGTTTGAGAAACTTGGGTCACCATTCCATATTGAAGCAAGGTTCTCAGGCAAGGGCAGCAGAGAGGTACAATTTAACGAGCACATCAACCTCTTCGTTGATCTTGAAGCATTGCAAAGGGATGCAGTTCACTTTTTTGACATCAGTCGAGAGGAGTGCGGTGGGGTTCTCAAGTTTGTCTTGAAGCTCGATGAGTGCGAGGTCCTGAAGAACAGGAAGCTAGAGAGAGTCACCATTACCCTTATGAACAGAGCTCTGGATCCATCAATAATGAAAGAGGATCCACGATACTTCAACGTGCAATCCGAAAACAACATTCTAACTCTAGGATCGTTTTAGGTATACTTAGTTCACTATATAATAACAAAAATATTGATTATTTGGTTGTTGATTTTGTGTTTTTGTTTTTCACTACAGGTTGATAAGGAAAATTTTGAAATCCTCGATTGGGTTTCTAGTCAAACCCAAATTCCTTCTATCATCAGTGAACAAAGAAATAGAGTCGTTCCTTCAATGGAAGGATTTGGTGACTATACAGTGGAATGGCACATGGCAGGTGACTTAAAGACTCTTAAGTGTATGTACAACATAAACCATGGAGCAGCTGTGGCAAATCCATGCTTATATTGCATGGCTGATGCACAATCTCTTGAGTGTGCAATGGAATAGAGCTCCCAACAGACATCTTCAAGATAAAACTTTTAGGCCAGTGCTTGATATTCCTCTGAGTAGAGTTCACGTCTGTACACTTCATGCACTCTATTGAATAATTGAAAAGGTGGTTCATTTGTACATATGTTTTGCATGGGCATTAAAGCCAGAGAGTGATTCGAAAAGAGTGATCAAAGCATTAGAGGGAGTGCTTTCAGACATTGGTTTGCATGGAGGCATTGTCAAAATCAAAGAGGACCCTAAGATGCCTCAAAGTCATTACAAGGAACCTAGGAAAGCATCGATAGGTGGCGTGAAGGCCAGAAGGTTTCTTGGATTTATCTTCAAAGATATATTCAGATAGAGAAGAGAGGATGCACCTGTTCAACAAATGGATACAATTACATAAAGTGGTTAAAGACAATGCTGGTGGTGAGGCAATCTAAAATCACAAGGTGAACGTGTGGAAATCACTAGATAACATTTTTCACTACGTTGAGCGGCATTCTTGGGACCAAAGTAAGCTCACAATATCATTTCAAGCAGCCTTGCTGGATTGGAAGAAGGCTTAGCTTACAGGGTGGGATGGGCAACATATCAAACATTACATGGTGCGTTAGCATTCTACGTATACAAAACAAAATTTTAAATTGTACTCTATTGACCATTTTGTTAATGCAGCACATACTATTCAACCATGGTCCATATTATGCCAAGACATATCGCTCACTATCAATACTGTCCACACAAGGCATGGAAAAAACCCACTACATGGAAAGAACAGGTTATTTTAAGCACACTAGACATGGAGAGGAAAGGATAAGGCGAATAGCCTATTAGAGTTACACCAATGGACTTATAGACGACTAATTCATAGAGCAAGGCAGAAGGAGCTTCTTAAGAGTTCAAAAATTACATGGTCTTTACAACACATTTGCAAAGAGGAGAAACAGATGGCTTGGGAAATTCAAATGCGGGGGAGCGCCATGCAAGGTGGTGACAGTCACGAGTCAGGAGCGGGAGAAGATGGACCTGCGCCCGTCATTTTTATCCTCTTTGATGCACCTCCTTCCTCACTTTGTACCTCTTCGATGTGCAAGCTCTGTAGAGAGCTCGTTCCTCTATTGATGGAAGCATCCCCACGGGCATCGCGCGTCTTCTTTCCCTCAAAAACAGCTGCTTGTTGTATGGATCTAAGCTCTTCGGGTCTTCAACCATTGCAGCCAGAGCCTGAGCTGTGTAGGACATGAGTAGGGGGCTCTGAGTGCTTGGCACCCATACCCAATGCCAAAGATGCGTAGAGCAAACTATTTCTTAATCAGAATTAGTCTTTCTGCGTTTAGTGGAAGGGGGTGCCCACCACACAATCTTGTAATAACTTTCATTGCAAACAGCGGGAACTTTGCATTGTCCTCATAGGATTCCTTGTGGTATATTATGTTCTACAAAAGAATAGTAAAGCATTTATGGGCCGTAAGTGAGCTGAGTACAATTGCCAAGTACTTGAATTGTTTCTACAAACCTTTGTGTGGTTGAAACGCTCGATGTAGTGAGACAACGCCGCATCCTTGCCTTGTACTCCAGTGACAAGCCCTTGCCGTGAGCCTCCCGCTCTTCTAAGGAAACTATCTTCATACACTAGCACCTGTCAACAAAAATATTGATCATGATATTTTGTCACTGGGCCATCTGGCAATACCCTCTGGATGCCTTTAAAAATTACCATATGATTCTCGTCCATTTCCAGCATCGACCTTTCCCACAAGTGAATAGACTGACTATTCATTACCTAAGCTTTGGGTGCCACGGGCCTACCCATGTTTTCCAAGCCGAGTTGTTTTGTTGTCGATTGAAACTGCTCATTTATTGGCAAATTGGCCTCTCCGGACTTTGCGTCATTGAATGTATCTTTGATCAATTGCCACCCTGAGTAAACTGTGAGTCGTGGACATCTGTGTCACCAATAAGATGTTGGGTCCACTCCATCATCATCCACAAATCCCATGTCTGCCTCACAAAAATTTGCAATTGCAGCTAGGCAGTACTCCTCCTGTATATTCAGCTCATGCATGATATCTGTGAGCAGAACGTAGTGGGTTTCGCCCACCATAGCAAAGCTGGGAGCACAATTCATAGGCAAAGTCACTTCCTTATTTGGGCTTTCTTGCTTGCACCCTAATGCTGCATCCGCAAGAGAAGCAAGTGTTAAGCCCGCATAAAATGTTTCCTTTAATACCTCTACCTTCTCTTCTTCTAGGTCAAACTGCACCTCCACATCCTCTACCTCTTCCTCCGGCGCCAATGGACAACTACCAAAAGTTGTTGATTGGGAAGTCTTTGAGTCACCATCCGTTTGCAAGTACAAGTAACAGACAAACCCGTGGTAGAATTCCAGTAAGCGACACCTTTTTAAGTGCTTCATACACCTGTCTTGTACAAGTAGTGCATTGGAGGACACTTTTCTAGACAACGATTCAGTCTCCTTGAAGCACTCTTGTCAGAGTCAAGGTCAGTTGTGTGCACATATCTCATGCCATCAATTGTCATGGAATTGTCACAAATAACTGCCTCATACTATTGCAAATGGGTTTGTAGGTACTCAAATGAGCAATCTATGATCCTCTATATAGAAAACTCTGCATTAAACATTCTTGATAGTTCTGGTGCACGGTGATGAGCACGGGTGTTGTATAAGAATGTGAATAGTTTTTCTTCACATGTATCCTTGCCCACATCGTCTATCTCCAGGACTATGATCCCCATGACAAAAAGAAAAAGCAAGCCAAAACTACTATTCAAAATTGGTTTGTGTTTGGTGTCATAACCAAGCGAATATTGAGCCCCAAGTATCCCTCAAGGTCTCTATTTGCTTGGTTTTGTCCCGTGCGCTAATGTCATAATAGGTGATGTCACTTGAGTCAGAATCAGGCAAATAGGGGCCCCAAGAATCTCCAAAGGGCCCTATTCACTTGGTTTTGACCCAAGTTGAATTAACAATGTACCAACTTCCATTGGGAACAAGTGGATTGGAACAGAGCATTTAATGTTATCAGTAAATGCTCTGTATCCTCGCCCACATTGTCTATCTCTAGGACTATGATCCCCATGATTGAAAAAAGCAATCAAAACTACTATTCAAAATTGGTATGTATTTGGTGTCATAACCAAGCAAATATTGAGCCTCGAGTATCCCTCAAGGTCTCTATTCGCTTGGTTCTACACTACAAGAGGTTGTGTGCTCTTGTGACGCTGTTAGCGACGGAAATACACTGGGTTTTTATAACCCCCGGCATCGCTAAAACCGTCGCTACGAGCGTCGCTACGAGAGCGTCGCTATAAGCGTCGCTATAACCGTCGCTATGAGCGTCTCTATATAGCGACGCTCATTGCGACGATTATAGCGACGTTTACACAGAAGACTATAGCGACGCTCATAGCGACGCTACAGAGCCATAAATAGCGACGGTTATAGCAACGCCCGAGAGATTTTTTTTTTGGTGGCAGGGCATTGAATGCCCTGCCACCCATCAACCATATTGTACTTGATTCACTTTTTAAAAAAAGTGCAAGGGTGGATAATAGACCCAAAATAGTCACCCACAAGACGCATTGTTTGCAAAATTGACAATTGTACACATCATAGGCAAAATGAATTGATTGGCAAATGTAATAATGACAATTGTACAACATCATAGGCATAAAGAATTGATTGGCAAAATGAACTGCGGTGACAAATGTAATAATATACATGGTTCAAAAAGACGTATAAAATCCGTCTCATGATACATAAGCTATGAGAAACCCTAAACTAATGCTATCTAGCTACGGCTAAACTGACGTCGTCTAGTCAGACGTCTCATCGCGTCCAAGCGGCGTATCTGTCGGATTCTGCAAAAAAAGACAATAAGACAGCTTTCAGTAAGTATAAACATATAACGACATTTATAAGACAATACAAAAAATAGAAAAGAGTAAACCCTAATACTAACCATGCCGCCGCGAGAATTGAGAATGTCCATCAGGGCGTTTAAGCCCTTCTTGCCTGCGTACTCGCGCTCGTACGGTGTGGGATCACGTCCTGTCATCGACCACTGTCAAAACATACAAAGATTTCATTATGTTAGAATTAAAAAACTCATAAATCCTAAACTATCGAACATAAAGAGCAATGCGAAAACACTTACAAAATCGGCCTCAAATGATGCCCATCCACCGCTCCCCAAGTGGTGCGAGCTCCCTGCCTCTACTCGCGCTCTGGCTGCATCCTTTTGTTGCTTCCACTTGTCGGGATTCTCACGCGCTGCTTTCTTCGCATTCTTCCAATCTTCTTTGGCCAGCCAATCTGGCTTGTTCCACCCATTCTTGATTGCTTTTTGCACTTCGGAACGCTTGTGTTTGCAGTATTCGCGCATTCGAATCTTCATCAGGTCTTCATTGAAGCGCTGATCCCGTGTTGGAACGGGAAACTCATCATAAAGTATGCTGATGACTCTGTTTTTTAAATCACTTGGTACTTCACTCCATTTGTTTAGTATGTAGTGTCTAAACAGCTGAGAGCAAAGACCACGCATGCGCGAGATCACCTTCTTGCCATCATCATCCATGATGATGCCGCCGCTGAAGTCGACGGAGTAAGACAAGCCCTCTGGCCGGTGACGCGTGAACCTGGGTGTCCCGGCAGGGGTCTCTAGCGGCGTGTCGATGGGGGTATGGACGTCAGGTGTCTCCACCGACGTCTGAGCCCCGAAGCGAGGAGTGTCGAGTGGGGTGGCTCCTGGCGGAGTAGGTAGAGGTGTGTAGCTTCTAGGAACAGTCAGCTGTGCAAAACCTTGCGTAGATGGCGATGCTGTGGCTGGTGTGGGGGCGGGCAAAGAAGGGGAGGGTAAAGAGCCTCGTCGAACATGAGGTGGTGTGGAGGCATCGGTGGAGGAATCCCCACAACAACCGCCACCGCCACCACTAGAGCGCCGGTGTCTAGACGAGTGTGAAGCTCGTCTCGTCGACGCCGAAGCTTCGGAGCGCGCCGAATGCTCCGAAAGAGAGGGAGATGCGGATGGAGTAGGAACGCGCGATGATGCGCCAGAGCGATGATGCTCCACGTACCACTGTCTCTGCTGCGGTGACAAAGAAGAAAGAAACTCCTCATCATCCATACCTGCATTAAACACACGAATATTTAAACTTAATATTGAATGAATAGAGTAGACAATGACGCAAAGACCATTAAATACAATGACGTAATGACGCATATAAATACAATGACTCAATGAATTGAGTGATAGAAGAGGCAAGTCGAAAACTTAGAATTTTCAATCAAAAGATGTGAGCGCGAGTAGAAAAGAGCTTTATACACCATGGAAGGTACTTAGAGAGCCAGAGCTTTTACAACACGGAGCAAAATTGTTCAAATACACTATTTGTGGCTTTAAGAGATCTCTCTCTCATCCTCGCATAACTCAGCATAACTTCCTATATCTATATAGAGCTCTCCGTTTAAACACATATCCTCTGTTTCATTTTGTAGCTCCTCTGCATGCACCCCATATAGAGTAGTAGCATCTTGATGCTCGTCTGGCACCACCGCAGCGGCTTCTGATTGAGCATCTTCTCTGATCTCCTCCATTGATGCCGTTGTGATTGGCACATGGTAGCCTTCATACGTCCTTGCACTATGAGGGGCTACCTCTATGACGTACCACCAGTTTGATGTAGACTTTGTAGGATGAAATATTACCTGCCAGAGCCACATAACTTACATGAGAGCTTTCAAGCACATAACTTGTAAAAGGGGGATGTTAACTATTTACATACTTACTTGTTCACAATGCTCGGGTAGTACGAAAGTGTCTCTTAGGTCAGTCCATTTCTTAGTAGAATCCACCTTAAGAAAACCAGACTCTCCTCTACGCACAGTAGCATTGCGACCCTCCATGATTATCTTGAACCATTGCACGTCAAACAAGTCGACAAAAAATCCTCTGTAATCTCTCAAAATCTCTTGCAGCTTTCTTCCCCGTCTCCACTCGATTCGTGCCCTTTGTCGCTCTTGCTTTGCATCCTCATATTGTGAAATCCACTTTTGCATCACTGGATTGTGAAGCATGCAAAATCGGTTGATTTTAGCCTCTAGATCTTCCGTCATCTTCTTCTCAACACTGAGATTGCACATGACAATCCCAGATATGCGCTCATCATCTATGGTTCGCCATAGCGTGTCCCGGGCTTTATCAAATCCGTCTAGCCACTCTCCAATGTACACTAGGGACTCTGATACCAACCAACCTTCTGCCATGCTACCCTCCGGACGTGCCTTTTGACGCACATATCCCTTAAGCGTTTTCATGAAACGTTCTAAGAAGAACATCCATCTGGAATGAACTGTGCCAGCTATTTCCACCTCATCAACTATGTGAACAAGAAGATGCACCTGAATGGTTAGCATGGTAGTAGGAAAATGTTTCTCAAACATGCACACAAGCTCCGCAGCATTTAGTTTGGCGAATGGTATGGAGTCTACGTTGATCTCCTTTTGTGAGATCCATTGCACCAGCTTTGCAAGTTTGTAGATTGTGTTACGGATGTCGAGAGACAAACATCCCTCAATGGCAACCGGTAAAATAAACTGTAAAGTATGTGCAGCAATGATATTAAAGTCCACATTTTATGCAATGATATTAAAGTCCACTATGAACGTACCTGACACATTTTATGCCAATCGTGTGACTTCAAACCTGTAAGCTTTCCTTCTTTAGTAAAACACGTTCGGAGCGAGTGCATTACGCCAGTGGGGGTCTGCAAAGATCGAATGGTCTCTTTTACTTTGCGTTCTTGGGCTCCTGTGAAAATCCATGGTGCTTTAGGGAGTTTTATCGATCCATCAGACACTGTTTGCGGCCAATATTGCTCCATACGATCCACATTTCTAAGGTCAACTCTGGCTCCCAAAGTATCTTTCTTGCCGGTCAGATGGTCCCATAGTAGATTACCCACATTCTTGAATATGTGCATTGGATCGAGCAAGTGATTGATCATGAGTCGGGGCTAGTATGGTAACTCGTACCATAGAGATAGTCTCTTCATCCCTGGAGGCAATCCGTCATCGCACATCTCCTTCTGCTCTAACCATGCTTGTGCAGACATCCTTGGTGGCTCTCTTCCCAAAAAGCCGTCGCGTAACACATGATTCTCTGGAAGATACGCTTGATAACCTTCGTAGATTTGCTTCTTCAGTGAGGGTGCCCTACGTGCATTCAGTCTAGGTCCACATGTGACACATGTTCTGTATCCGCTTGTTTGAAGCCCTGCATGTATACACATGATAATAGATCAACTATGGGAAAAAACAAGATTTACAGTGTCTGAGTGAGGAGTGTCAATAGATCACCTGAGCATTCTGTTAGCCCGGGATAGTCATGCATGGTCCACATTAGAATGCCTCTGATCAAAGCATTCCGTCGTCCTGTGTGTCTGCTCATATCCACCACCTCTATGCCAATCCACAATTGTTATAGCTCTTCCAATAGTGGACGAAGATACACATCCATATTCCCCACTTTATATCGCCCTGGCACAATCAAGCTTAGCCATAGGTGCCCCTTCTTCGTAGTCAACCACGGGGGAATGTTGTAGTTGACGATGACAATGGGCCATACACTGTAAGATGTTGATCTTTGACCAAATGGATTTACGCCATCCATAGCCCGGCCTAAGCGCAAATTTCGAGCTTCCCTGGCAAAATCCGACCATGTTCCATCTATATGTTTCCAGGCTGCGCAATCTGCAGGAATTCGTAGCACACCATCCGAAGATTTATTCTCCTCATGCCATGATGCTAGGGCGGCCATGGACTTACATTCGAAGAAATGCTTGATGCGAGGAAGCAGAGGAAAATGTCCCAAAACCTTTTGTGGAATTTTTGTCCCGTGGAGATCTACTCGATATCTTTCGGAATCACATTTCGGACACTTCTCCATGTCTATGTATTCCCCTCTGAAAAGAATGCAGTCATTAGGACAAGTGTGGATAGAATTGTAATCCATCCCCAAGTTTCGCAAAATCTTTCTTGCTTCATCTCGGGAATCTGGCATCACATTGTCAGCTGGTAGTATGTGCTCTTTAAGCAATCTACACAACATAAAAATACGATACAGTCGTGTAAAAATCTATCAGATTATTATACATTTAGAGTTTTATTAAAGTAAACTAATTGTAATAGATCACCTGAAAAGCGCTGTGACGCTAGTGTCACTCCATCCAAACTTTGCCTGCATGTTGAGAAGAACCAGGAGTGCTTTCAATCTAGACATACGTGCTCCATTATACAATGGCGTATCGGCTTCACTTTTCATATCATCATAGATAAGCCTTTTTGAACCCATGATCGTCTCGATCATTTCATCAATCTCGGGCTCAAACATTGCCTCGTTGGGAATGTGCTCTGCATGATCATCCCCCGAGCTGTCAGAGGCTACATCTTGTGGCCTCACATATGCTGCTTGACCAAAGCGCCTGCGAACACGTCTATTGGGTTGCAAGATTGCTGCTTGTTGGCCAGCGTCAGAGTCCGACGAGTTATAATTGGCAACAACTCGATCTATAATAGATGGATCGAACTCGCCAAATTCGCGAACGTGCTGCAAAGAAACACGTCTTGTCCGTCGCACAGCATGCTTGCATTGATTACAAGGACATAAGACCCTCGTTGAGAGATAGGTGTTTCGGTTGGACGGTCCCACATCCTCGTCACTACTCATAATGAGGATAAAAATCTTATAACCTGGACAACAAATTTAATATTCTATTGGCATTCTTCGTTTTATCTCTCTCTCTCTCTCTCTCTCTCTCTACCTCACATTCTCTAGTCATGTCCAATCCCCGCACACCTCGGTCTAGATGTGCACAGAGATCAGAACCACCGGGTTATAATCTCGTCTTTATTGGTCAATACCTATATTTGTGGGTACAAGAAATCTACACACCCACGTCTACATGATACTGCATGTAGTGGACAAAACCCCTTTGCCTCTTCTCTAGCTGTAGCACTTCACAGCATCTTAACATCTTTTCACAGTAGATCTTTTCACTGTTCGTCTAACTCTAAACCCTAAACCATAAGTAATTCTTGCGTGGACTCGATCTAACGTAAATAAGCGTAAATCTAAATAAACGTAAATCTAACTAAAAATAAACCTAAATCTAATTTAACGTAAGTCTACATCTAACCTAATCTTTAACGTCTTTTGGGATAGTTTCCTACGACGTTAAAACTCTCTTCTTCTTGTGTGTGTGTGTGTGTGTGTGTGTGTGTGTGTGTGTGTGTGTGTGTGTGTGTGTGTGTGTGTGGGTAAACCTAAATAAACCTAAGTCTAATCTAATATAACATAAATCTAAATCTAACGTAAATTATGTTATATTAAAAACAAAGAACTAAACTAACAGGGACTATAAGAACCTTAAAACTGATTTAACACATAATTTTTCACATAACTCGGCAAGAGTTGGCATTCTCATCACTAAAGATGTGAGAGTTAACTTCCGGCGGTGACGCTGCCTCATCTCCATCCACATCTGGCGACAGCAATTGGCCCTCTAGATCGTTCTTGCTCTTGTTACTAACTTTGAAGTTGCTGTTGAATGACTAGAGGTTGTCTAGATGGTCATTGTGTCGGGGATGTAGTGACTCTTGCCGCCCTGAAGATCCACCTTCTTCCCTATCTTCTGAAGACATTTCACCAGTACTTTTGGATCAACGGAGCCCACCATGAGTGAAGGCAGCAATACCCTATATTCCATTGAGGGCTTTCTTCACCCGCTTCATGCAGGCATCGCAGTCTATGGAGACCTAAATCTAATCTAATATAACGTAAATCTAAATCTAGCGTAAATAAACGTAAATCTAGTTAAAAATAAACCTAAATCTAATCTAATTTAACTTAAATAAACCTAAATCTAATTTAACGTAAGTCTACATCTAACCTAATCTTTAATGTCTTTTAGGATAGTTTCCTACGACGTTATAACTCTCTTCTTCTTGTGTGTGTGCGCGTGTGTGGATGTGTGTGCCAATAAAAAGAGATAAATGGTATAACCTTTCTATCACCCATGCCAAGTATGATAGATTGATTATGCCATTTCCCTCTTGAATAATAGGTCTTGAGTTCAACTCCTCGTCGGCTAGATCTTTAGGTCTTTTAATTTTAATTAGTTTCCTACGACGTTAAATTAGTTTCTCTCTCTTTCTCTCTCAATGTGTGTGCGTTTTTTTGGATCGTATGCATGTTTTCTCTCTCTTTTCCTCTCTCAATGTGTGCATTTTTTGTTTATGCATGTTCTCTCTCTCTTTTCCTCTCTCAATGCGTGCGTTTTTTGTTTATGCATGCTCTCTCTCTCTCTCTCTTTTCCTCTCTCAATGTGTGTGTGCATTCTTTGTTTATGTATGTGTGTGTACGTTTTTGTTTATGTTTGTACTCTCTCTCTCTCTCTCTCTCTCTCTCTCTCTCTCTCTCTCTCTCTCTCTCTCTCTCAAAAACACTATGTGTGTGTGTGAGAGAGAGAGAGAGGGAGAGAGAAAGAGGGGAAGGGAACATGAGAATGAGGAGAGGGAAGGAGCATACCTGGCTCTCCTTCCTCTCCTCGTGTGTGTGTGTGTGTGTGTGTGTGTGTGGAGAAGAAAGAGAGAGAGAGAGAGAGAGAGAGAGAGAGAGAGAGAGAGAGAGAGAGAAGAGCGTTACCTGCTCCTTGCTTGAGGGCGCCGAAAAACTCAGATCTGAGATCTGAGTTTTTGGGCGCGCTCGGTTATTTTTTAGCCCAGCCGGCGTCGCTATGAGCGTCGCAAATTTCTTTGTAAATTTGCGACGCTCATAGCGACGCCGGGATTTTTTTTTTGGAGCGTCGCTGTGTGAGCGTCGCTAATATGAATAGCCTTTTGTAGTGCTATCTCGTGTGCTAATGTCATAATAGGTGACGTCAGAGAACCAGGCGAATAGGGACCCCAAGAATCTCCAAAGGGCCCTATTTGCTTGGTTCTGACCTAAGTTGAATTTACGCTATACCCACGTTCATTTGGAAGAGGTGGATTGGAACAGAGCATTTAATGGTATCCGTAAAGTCACTATGCCCAAACATATCATTGAATAACAACTTAGGCACGATCACATAAGGAGTAATTATTCCAACCATGTGGCGCGAGACTTCTAATCTTACCCTAACGACCACTTTGGCCCTTGGAGTGTTATTCCCCTTGTGATCTAACCCCATAACGCAGTGGCTTCGGTGCGTACACAATCAACATCACACAGGGAGGGGGGGGGGGAGAGCGAGAGAGAAAGAGAGAGAGAAAGAGAGAGAGAGAGAGAGAGAGAGAGAGAGAGAGAGAGAGAGAGAGAGAGAGAGAGAGAGAGAGAGAGAGAGAGAGAGAGAGAGAGAGAGGGAGAAAGAACCTGTCTTTGCAATATCCAATGGTGCCGAGTTGGATGGTGATGTCACAAGTTGCTGAGAGAAAGAACTAGAAGGTGGCCAGGAGGAAGAGGAACAAAAGGTGAAGGCCAAGGCGATGGCGACACCACAACAAAAGACTCAAACCAGTGTAGGTCGCTCAATGTAGGATTGCGAGAGGTGGCCAAGGGGAAGAGCGTAGAAAAGGTGAAGGCAAGGGCGATCTGTTTGTTCTACTTAGAGATGGAGATGGCGATTGCAAAACGGCGGTCAGCATCTGACTCTAAACGGTCACTCAAAAAAGGCACGTGGATTGTGCTCACAAGGACAAGTAGTAATAAACGGGCTCAGATTCCCATGCAGTACGATCTACCAACCACAATCTCTGGTGTAATCATGCTCATAAGTGAAGTTGTCACCCTCATCGAGGTAAGCATTCTAAGTTTAGAGGCAATACCCCCGCCAAATATTTTAAGCATACCCTCGCCCTAGATGAGCGCTCTTCTGCCTCTTTTCACATCCTCTACTCCCTAGCATTTTAACTCTACCCCCGTCGATGCTACGCGGTAAGCAAACCATCTCTTTTGTGCTCCCAACCCCTTTTACGCATCTCCTCTTACTCTCTAGTGCTTCTCCTTTTTGCGCGTCCTCCTCTTACTCCTGTTTTGTAGTGCTTTAGTGATGCAAAACTCTACACATAGTGAAGAGGTATGCTACTTCACTTTTGTGCACTTGTATTTTGTGTGGTCAGTACCAAGTGAATAAGGGAAGGCAAACTTTGTTCGTTGCACCTGTTCACTTGGTACTGACCATCATCTTTATTAATGATGTTTGCTATTACACTTTTCTGAGGTCAGTACCAAGCGAATAAGGGAAGGTAAACCCTGTTTGTTGCACCTGTTCGCTTGGTTAGACCTCAGAAAATATTAATGCTGTTTGCTATTACACTTTTCTGAGGTCAATACCAAGCGAATAAGGGAAGGAAAACTCTGTTCGTTGCACCTGTTTGCTTGGTACTGACCTCAGAAAATATAAATGATGTTTGCCATTACACTTTTTTGAGGTCGATACCAAGAAAATCAGGGAAGGTAAACCCTGTTTGTTGCACCTGTTCGCTTGGTATTGACCTCAGAAAATATTAACGATGTTTGCTATTACACTTTTCTGAGGTCAGTACCAAGCGAATAAGGGAAGGCAAGCTCTGTTCATTGTAAAGAAAGAGGATGCAAGAGAGCTACACAAGACAAGCACAAAGCACACAAAGATGGAAAGCTTCTTCTTCTTCTCACAAAAAAGAGAGTACAAAATGACTAAGTGCTAAAACTGAAAAGTAGCACATATGTACATGCGGTCACTAAGTGTGAACACGCTAGAAGCGTACTAGGCTGGCACTATAAGTGTAGTCCATCAGATGTAGAATCACTGGTAGAGATCCTCTGTGTCGGTCACCTAACGCGCCAGTGAGTAAATGCCGTAAGCGGCCAAGACCCGTAGTGGATGCCAGCTCATGATGTAGAGCTCGACATCTCAACACTCCCCCTTGAGCTCTGCATGTCGCAGAGTCCAAGCATAGTTTGGAAACGTCGAAGCTTCTCAGCTTCGAGGGCCTTGGTAAAGATATCCGCTATCTACTCCTCTGTGCTGACGTAGACCAAGTCGATGTCGCCCGCCAACACTTGCTCTCGAACGTAGTGGTAATGGACCTCTATGTGCTTGGTCGTGGCATGGAACACTGGGTTCCTAGCCAACTGCATGCTGCTGAGGTTGTCACAATGGATGACAATCTGCTGGTCCACCTGCACTCCCAAGTCCTCAAGTAATGTGCGCAGCCAAGCTACCTCGCACGCTGCAACTGTTGCACCTCTGTACTCGGCCTCTGTGCTCGATAAAGCAACCGTAGGCTGCTTTTTGCTGCTCCAAGTAACAGCAGCACTCCCAAACGAGAACATGAAGCCACTCGTAGATCTCCTATCAACAATGCTACCTACCCAATCTGCATTTGTATACTCATACAATGCTAATGGCGCATCTGTTGCATAGAACAATGCGTAGTCAAGAGTCCCTTGCACATACCGAAGTGTGCGTCGTACTCCATCCAAATGTGGCTTCCTCGAAAGCTGCATGAACTGACTCTCCAAGCCTACTGTGTAGCTCAAGTCTGGCCTCGTGATAGTCAAGTAGATTAGACTACCCACAATCTTCCTGTACATTTTGACATCCTCAACAACATCACCCTTCTCTGCACTCAGCTTTGCATTCACATCCAAGGGAATAGAAATTGGCTTACAATCAGCCATACCATACTTTGACAACATGTCCAAAGCATATTGTCTCTGTGAGACAGCCATACACCCTCTGGAGTCCTGATCACCTCAATGCCAAGAAAGTAGCGCAACTCGCCCAAATCTTTCATTTCAAACTCCTGTTTGAGAAGACCCTTCACATGGTCAATCTCCATAGCATTGTCACCCACAATAATAAGGTCATCTACATATATGGTAATGACCACAATCCCCACATCACTCTCACGTACATAGAGTGAATGATCAACATGAGCTCTTCTAAACCCAATACTGACAAGATACTTGGCAATCCTATCATACCATGCTCTAGAGCCCTGCTTCAAACCATACAAAGCTTTGAGAAGTCTGCATACATAATCTGGGTAACCTGGATCGACATAACTAGGTGGCTGATCCATATACACTTCCTCTTGCAACTCACCATTCAAGAAGGAATTCTTTACATCCATTTGATGCATAATCCATCCTCTAGATGCAGCCACTACTATGACAGCTCTCACAGTCGTCATCTTTGCCACTGGAGCAAAGGTCTCCTCGTAGTCTATGCCATACGTCTGTGCATAACCCTTTGCGACGACCAGCCTTGCCTTGTGACGCTCAATGTTACCATCAGCCTTATGCTTGGTTTTATACACCCATTTATAGCCAATAGCTTTCTTGCCACTTGGCAATGGCACCAACTTCCATGTGTCATTTGCTTCCAATGCAGCCATCTCTTCATTCATTGCATCATCCCAATGCAAATTTCCAACTGCATCCTCAAAACATGTGGGCTCCACATCCTGTATCACCTTAGCCATGTAGGCTTGGTGATGCGCTAGATACCCATCATAAGTCAAATTTTGAACTGGATTTCTAACTCTGTTAGATCTGCGCAGTCCTGGGTCACTCCTTTGCCCTCTAGCATCTTCTTGTAATTTCCTTACACCAGGTGTCTTGACAGCCAGAATTCCAAATTCCTCATCAAGACTTTGTTCAGAACCATCTGAATCCGTGTCTACATGTGAAAACCCTGATGATGCATCAGCCATAAAGGGAGGTTCATCTACCTTTTCCTTTGCTTTTTGTGATACATTCCCTGTACTACCTGCTGGTGGAGTAGCCTGCGTACGTAGTCTACCATTCCATGGCTTCTCAATAGAGCCACGAGAAGAGGACTCTTGTGGTCCACTCAAAACTTGTGACTGTGGCCTCACATTTTGTACAACCACATCATCTTTTACATCAGCCCCAATAGTGCCATGTGCATTACTGTACTAGCTGCTCATCTCATCAAAGACTACATCTCTGCTCACTCGTAATTCTCGTGTAGTAGGATTGTAGCACCTGTACCCCTTTTGTTCAAGGGAATATCCCACAAGAATACATTTCTCTAATTTAGGATCCAATTTCCTACGCAAATCATCTGGGACATGCACGTAAGCTATGCAGCCAAACACTTTCAAGTGTGCCAAATCAGGCTTTGTACCTGTAAACTTTTCCTCAGGCGTTACATCATGCACCGCAGCTGTAGGTGTGCTATTCATAATGTACACAGCTGTATTTACAGCTTTAGCCTAGAAATGATGAGGCATGTTCTTCTCATTCATCAATGCACGTGCATTCACAAAAAATCTGAAAAATCGTTGGAGAAGTACTCACCCCCTCCATCTGACCTCAATGTCTTGATTTGCATATCTGTCTCCTTCTCAATCATGACTTTGAAGTCCTGAAAGTGACCAAACACTTCACTTTTGTTACGCATGAAGTAGACCCATACTTTCCTTGTATGGTCATCAATGAAAGAGACATAATGCCTACAACCATGTATACTTGCAGTATTGGTTGGACCCCAAACATCTGTGTGCACCACCTTAAGTGGCTTTTTACATACATTGCGCTCATGTGGAAATGTGCCCTTTGACTGTTTTCCAAACTGGCATGCTGCACACACTTTATGCATACCATCCACCTTGAATTTGGGCAAACCTTTTACAATCTGTTTTGATTGCATACTGCGCAATCTCTGCTCATTGACATGGCCAATGCGTTTGTGCCAAATGTCAACATCAGCCACAACACATGTGCCTTGTGCAAATAATGCAGCTTTTACCTCAGGCATGTCTACATTCAACGTAAACATTTTGCCCACTTATTTACCCTCTGTGATTAACTTACAACCATTCTGGAAATCTTCTATATAACAGCCATTTGGATTGAAGCGAACCCGCAAGCCCTACTCAACCATTTGTCCAACAGAAACAAGATTCTTTGTAATGTTTGGGACATGAAGTACATCTGCTAAGTACTTTGATTTCCCACTCTTCGTATTTAGAGGTATGTCCCCTACATGAGCAATGGGGTGAGCTGTGTCATCTCCTGTCTGCACATAGCCTGTCACATCTGGTTTGCGCATATCTCTAAACCACTCTCCACGAGATGTCATGTGATTAGAGGCACCTGAATCCACATACCAAACATCATCTTGGGTGGAATTCTCTGCAGTCATTGTATTCATTACATGATGCATAACAAACATGCGCTCGTTTTTGCTGTCATCTGCATCTCTGCTAGTAGATGCATAGTTGCCATGTTCTCTCTTTCCACTTTCTTTTCCCTTTGGACAGTCACGTGACATGTGACCTCTTTCACCACAAGTCCAACAGTCTCTGCTATCTACAGTATGTTGCTGCCTGCTTGATCCTGCACCACGACCTCTTTGACTACCCCTGCCTTGAGACTGGTTTCCCCTACCACCTGTATTGTTTTGATTTGATTGACCTTCTTGAAATTGGCCCCTGCAACCACTTGGGCCTCGACCATGACCTCTACCTCTAACTTTGTTGGAGTTAGAATAGAAGGCCTGTTCAGACCTATTTCTACCACGAGAAGAAGACGTGTCAAGACCAAGGTTCTTCTCCTTAAGAATAAGCATAGAAATCAAATCTTGGAACACGGGGATGTCATCTCTTGTATTCATGGAAGACCTGAAATGTACATACTCATCTCCTAGACCATCCAAGCATGCACGGACAATGTCATCATCTTCCACTGAGACTTTAATAGATCCAAGAGCCTCAATGATACTCTTGATCTTCAAAGCATAATCATTGATGGAGAGGTTGTTCCTCTTAACCTGATTTAGCTCCGACTTTAGTTGAAGCTTCCTAGCCTTGGTGTTCACCTCGAACACTCTGCCTAAGTTTTTCCATGCTATGGCGGGGGTTTCAACATCCTGTATATAGCCCATCATGCCATCTGTGATGATCATAGAAAGCCAATACAGAGTGGCGGAGCGGAGCGTGGGTCGACTCTCTCACACACACACACAGTGAGCTTACACAGTACAGTACGCAGAGATCTGTTAGAAGGGTTATCTCCCAATTCCTTAGTATTCACAAAGAATATGTTAGTATATACAAAGAGTTAGAGGTAAGTGAGTTAGGCGGGCGGCCGGCCATATCCGCATAAGAGGCCACTTGGGCTTTAATCCCAACAACCTCCCACTTAAAGTCCAATGTGGCACTTTAAGTAACTGTAAATCTATGAACATAAATGTACAAAGATTTACATGGCTGCCATCTATCCAATGCCCAATAACTCACGACAATGCACAAAGCCCTCTCCTGGAAGTCCCTTTGTGAGTAGATCAGCAGGATTGTCCTTGGTGTGGATCTTCGGCAGCTGTATCTGCTTGTCTTCAAGTACTTCCCTAATGAAGTGATATTTGACATCAATATGCTTAGTCTTCGAATGGAACACTGGATTCTTTGCCAATTGTATAGCACTTTGACTATCACAATATAACTCTGGCATATCTGCATTGATTCCCAAGTCTGCAACCAATCTACCAAGCCAAATAGCTTCTTTGCATGCCTCATTTGCTGCAACATACTCAGCTTCTGTAGTAGACTGCGTAACACAATCTTGTAATCGAGATCGCCATGATATGGCACCTCCAGCCAATGTAAAGACATAGCCTGATGTAGATCTACTTTTATCCAAGTCTCCTGCATAATCTGAGTCAGTGTATCCTCTGACACTCAAATCCTGACTACCATAGCATATGCGCATACTCTTTGTATGTTTTAAGTATCTCATGATACCTTTCACTGCCTCCCAATGTTTCTTGCCGGGATTTGACATATATCTGCTAACCACTCCCACTGCAAATGCAATATCCGGACGTGTAGCAATCATTGCATACATCAAACTACCCACTGCAGACGCATATGGAATCTTATCCATTTCAGCCTTTTCTTCCTCAGACACAGGACAATCTTGTTTGCTAAGTTTCACATATGGTGGCAATGGAACACTCAATGCCTTTCCCTTCTCCATATTGAAACGTTGCAAAACCTTGTCAATATACTCTGTTTGAGATAACCAAATCAACTTCTTTGATCTGTCTCTCTCAATGCGCATACCAAGTATATGACTTGCCTCACCCATGTCTTTCATGTCAAACGATTTTGCCATCTTTGACTTCAAAGTTGAAATTTCTTCCAAGTGTTTGCCAGCAATCAACATGTCATCCACATACAAAATAAGGATCAGCCAACTGCCATCCTTAGCCTTCTTTGTATATAGACAGTGATCGAACTCACTACGTTTGTAGCCTTGAGAAAGCATAAACTGGTGGAACTTATGGTACCATGCCCTCGGTGATTGTTTTAAGCCATAAAGACTCTTTAACAACTGGCATACCAACTGTTCCATGCCTTTCTCAACAAACCCTTCTGGCTGCTGCATGTAAATTTCCACATCTAAATCACCATGCAAGAACGCTGTCTTGACATCCATTTGGTGCAACACCAAATCCAATATAGCAACCAATGCAAGAAAGCATCTCAATGTAGTCATCTTAACCACTGGAGAGAAGACTTCATCAAAGTCAATGCCTTGTTCTTGCTTAAAGCCCTTGGCAACAAGCCTTGCTTTGTACTTTGGCTGACTATCATGAGCGGTGATCTTATACCTGTAAACCCATTTACAAGGTAGAGCCTTTTTGCCCTGTGGTAATTTAACCAACTTCCATGTCTGGTTTTTATGCAGAGCTGTCATCTCTGACTGCATGGCCAACTGCCATTTTTTCGAGTCAACCACTTGTAATGCTTCCTTGTAACAAGATGGTTCTCCGCAATCTGTGAGCATGACATAATTTAGAGATGGCACATAACGATCAGGTGGTTTGGAGACACGCTCAGAACGTCTCACCACAACTGATTCTGCCTCTCTAGCCACTATAGGCTGTTCCTGAGCCTGACCATGCTGTCTTGATGTGCTAGCACTAGGTCCATCTTCCCTGAAGACAACTCTTCTGATCTCCTCTGTCTTCTCTGGCTTAGCGTGAAACTTGGCTTCATTGAAATGCACATCATTGCTACGAATAAGCTTTCTGGACTCAGGATCCCAGAGCCGGTAACCCATCTCGCCCGATTCTCCGTAGCCAAGAAATATACACTTCTTGCTCTTTGGTTCTAACTTATTTCTGAACTCCTTAGGAATATGGCTATAAGCTTCACAACCAAAGACTCTGAGATGCTTATACGAAGGTGCCTTGCCTGTCCATAGCATCTCGGCCACTGCACTCTTATCCAGAACCCTACTAGGAGACCTGTTGATCAAATGGACTGCTGTAGCCACTGCTTCCGCCCAAAATCCATTAGGCAACTCAGCATTTGACAACATGCTTCTGACCTTCTCTTGTATGGTCCTATTCATACGTTCTGCAACCCCATTCTGTGAAGGATTATATGGTGCAGTAAGTTCCCGCTTAATCCCTTTTGCTTCACAAAAGTCTTGAAAAGCTTTGGAAACGTACTCTCCACCATTGTCAGTTCTCAAGCACTTCAGCTTCTGACCACTCTGATTCTCCACCAGCTGCAAGAATGTCTTAAAGACCTTGAGCACCTCATCCTTGTGCTTCAAGAAGTAAACCCATACTTTGCGAGAATAGTCATCTATGAATGTACAAAAGTACGCTGCTCCCCCTAGTGACAAACTAGGCATTGGTCCGCATAGGTCACTGTGTACAAGAGCTAACCGTTCGTCCCTACGATTCCTCTTTGATCTGTGCGGTTCCTGTGTTTGCTTACCATAAACACAATGCTCACAAAACTCGAAATCTTGAAATGAAAATCCAGGCAAATAACCATAATGAGAAAGTATTTCCATTCCTCTTTTTGACATATGTCCCAACCTACGATGCCACAGTGACACACTTGGCTGCTCAATCACATTAATTACATGGTTTTTAACCTCTGAAACATGTAAAGTGTACAGAGTTCCTGACTTGCTGCCATGTGCTACAGTCATCGAACCTTTGGAGATCTTCCAAGCGCTGTTCCCAAAAACTGTCACATAACCCGCATCATCCAACTTCCCTGTACTAATCAAGCTCTTTCGGATTGCTGGAACATGTCTGACATTCTTGAGCCATAAAGAAGAGCCATTCTGAAACTTCAACTGCACATCTCCCACTCCAAGTATGTCACAAACCTGCTCATTGCCAAGTCTGACATAATCTTTAGTAGCCACATATGATGTAAACCACTCTTTGTGCGGAGAAACATGTAAAGATGCCCCTGAGTCGATAATCCAATCACTCATAGCATGTCCATCCTCTGCAGTCAAGAAAATAGAATCAAGATTGCTTGTAAGGAAGATGTCACCACCTGCTATACCAGAATCACTGTCTGAACCAGATCCTGTGACATTCACCTCTTCAATCTTCACTGAACTCTTCTTTTCATCTTGCTCAGAACTCTTTGTTTTGCCTTTTTCTTGTTTCCACTTCGTACAGTCTCGCTTCATGTGACCCTTCTTGCCACAATGGTAGCATTCTATGTCATCCTTTGACTTCGAATCACGAGACTTACTTCGGTTTTGTGCCTTCTTACCCTTCTTCTCTTTAAACTGTTGTCTCCCTCGAACGACCAAAGCACTATTGCCTTTGCCTTTGTCAATGTTCTTCCTGTTCACTTCCTCTGTGAGCAAGCTGCCTTCTACATTGGCACTTGTAAGACCTTCTGGCGCGACAGAATTACTTAACGCTGTACGAAAAGTATCCCAACTGTCTGGCAAAGTGATTAAGAGAAACATAGCCTTCACTGAATCTGGAAAGACTATCTCTTGTGCTGTTAACTGGCTGAAAATTGAGTGAAATTCATTCAGATGATTTGACATGGCTGTCCCTTCCTTCATCTTCAAATCCACCAATTTCTTGAGCCAGTAAATCTGAGAAGCAGCACTTTGTTTCTCGTACATATCACATAGCTTTTGCCATACGCCATACGCTGTAGTCTCTTCTGCTACGTTGAAGTAAACATTTTCTGCCAGTGTCAGCATGATTGTGGAACAAGCTAACTCGTCAAGCTCTTCCCACTCATCTTGAGCCATAAATTCTGGTCTCTCCCCTTTGAGCTTCAGTGGCTTCACTTGTTTTTTCTGCACCAAAACCTGCCAAATCTGCTTCTTCCAGAATGGAAAGTTTGTGCCATCCAGCTTCTTTATGTTGTAAAGAGTCTCACTGTGAGAAGATGTCATATCTGCCAAACTGTTTACTCCTGAGAAAAATCCGACAGAGTTTCCCCTGTAAACTGGCCTCTGTACACAGTAAACAAGCTGTAATCAACAAGCTGAACACCTCTCCTCAGGAACTGTCAGTATTTTTGAAAATTTTTGACAGAGTCTCCCCTGTAAACTGAGCTCTGGGAACCAAAAGATAGCTCAAAAAACAATCATAAATAGCTGACCAGTGACAAATCCTGTAAGCATACACTGTCTCCTCTCTGGGCGATGACAGAACCTGTATCTGTCTCAAGACTGAACTCTGAACAATGCCTCAACGGCCTGACGCATAAGATGCAATCCAGTGTTTACACAAAGTCATACATCCTAAGGGATAAAAGTCGCCGAAGAGGATGCGTGTAGAGGGGAACTCCAGCAACCTAATCCACCTCACACTGGGTAACCCAGCCCCCAGTGCTTGGCTTCAAAAAACCTCACACACGACCCTCTCAGATGGCTCAGCAAACTGCCCAGAACTAGCATACATCCTATAATAGACCAATCACTGTCCTATGACCGCTGCGGCGGTCTGTCTGCTAGCGTGACTCACAACTAGCAGACCCACAATCACATGCAATACATGCCAGTGGTGTCAAGCCGTCGTATGGCCACACCTCCCCTGGAACCTGGCAAGCACAAGAAGTAGCAATGCAGACTGCAATATATATATCTGATGATATATATGTGTACCTGGTCTATCGATGATGCTCTGAAGACGAATAAGTGATGTATGTCGATGTCGATATTGATGTCGACCACCTCCTGCTTGCCAATCTACACAAGACGGATTTCTTTGCGGCTGAAATCTATCTTATGCTGTAGTGCTCAGAACGAAATTCTGAGGGCATAAACGGCTTCGAAAGGGGGGTAAAACTCCAGGTCGCCTGGTGGAAACGCTCCCGGAACGCCGAGTGTGAATTTTCGAACTCCGGATCCAGAATCTGCCGGAAAAGTGCGCGCGCGCGCGATTGCGCAAATCCGCACTGATACCAAGGCTCTGATACCAATTGAAGTCGCGGAGCGGAGCGTGGGTCGACTCTCTCACACACACACACAGTGAGCTTACACAGTACAGTACGCAGAGATCTGTTAGAAGGGTTATCTCCCAATTCCTTAGTATTCACAAAGAATATGTTAGTATATACAAAGAGTTAGAGGTAAGTGAGTTAGGCGGGCGGCCGGCCATATCCGCATAAGAGGCCACTTGGGCTTTAATCCCAACAACTACATCATTTTTCTCTGGCCTTGTTGCCAGTCCCTCAAGGCTTTCCTTTGCTCTGCTGTATCATTTGCCTCGGGAATCTCTGGTTCCTTTTCATTGTCTCCTTCTACATAGTCCCAATAACCTTTTCCTTTTAGGAAATTTGTTATTCTGAACTTCCATGCAGGGTAGTTATTTTTCTCAAGCTTCTCATTAACAATCTGACTGAAACCGTCAGACATCTTGAAGCACTATGACAAAATAGCTGCAATCTGCAAAAACTTGCAAATCTGCTGAACCTGCTATCATGGTACTTGTAACGCTTTCTACACTCAACGAGTGTCCACAATCAAGCGTACATACAACCACTGTACTTGCACAGAGATTTACTTGTACAGTAAATCTCTGTGTATTGCACTTTGGAGACCTGTTCAGAAACTTGTATAGTAAATCTGGTCGTGGATTGCGAACGAAGGGAATGTGATACTCTTGCTCTCTTAGCCTCTCTTGCCTGCACCAGGCTCTGATACCATGTAAATAAAGAGGATACAAGAGAGCTACACAAGACAAGCACAAAGTACACAGAGATGGAAAGCTTCTTCTTCTTCTCACAAAAAAGAGAGTACTAAATGACTAAGTGCTAAAACTGAAAAGTAGCACATATGTACATGCGGTCACTAAGTGTGAACACGCTAGAAGCGTACTAGGCTGGCACTATAAGTGTAGTCCAGATGTAGAATCACTGGCAGAGATCCTCCGTGTCGGTCACCTAACGCGCCAGTGAGTAAATGCCGTAAGCGGCCAAGACCCATAGTGGATGCCAGCTCATGATGTAGAGCTCGACATCTCAACATTTGTTTCACCTATTCGCTTAGTACTGAGCTCAAAAATGATGTTTGCTATTACACGTTTATGAGTTTAGTACCAAGCGAATAAGGGAAGGCTAACTCTATTCGTTGCACCTGTTCTCTTGGTACTTCCCTCAAAAAATATAAATGAGGTTTTCTATTACTCTTTTTTGAGGTCAATACCAAGCGAATAAGGGAAGGTAAACTCTGTTTGTTGCACCTGTTCGCTTGGTACTGACCATCATCTTTATTTATGATGTTAGCTATTAAACTTTTCTGAGGTCAGTACCAAGCGAGTAGAGGAAATACAACCGTATTTGGTGCACTTCTTCACTTCGTGCTGACCCTAGAATTCCTAAGTCCCTTGTGCAACAAATAACATGTCGTTTTTTGTTATGTTATGTGTAGAGATGCCTCATGCAAAGGCCACGCCTAGAAGGGAAACATGTGGCTCTTTGAATGCTCAAGCAAGAAGACACTGATATGAGGCGCACAGAGGTGTACTATAAGAGCTGCGAAGGATTGAATGACACGTGCAACCGGCCATTCCACATCTTCCTTTCCAACGAGTAGTGTGAGAGATTTGCGAGCAGTGGAGAGTCGGCATGCAATGGGCCAGCTGTGCACTTCTTTGCGTGCAAGAAATTGCAGAAGACTACCTCGTTGAATTCTTCAGTGATGGATATATCTTGGCTACCCATGAACACCGTGTTACTAGCATGCCGCAGGATTTTGACACTCTTCGGAGGCTGCGCTTCTGTTACGATGGGCTACTTCAGCCAGTACCTATCCGGGATAGTAGAACCATGGATATTCTTAATATCCCCCCTCTCCATCCTTGTGCACGACAGACAGAGCCTTCTAGGATTGGATTAAACAGCAGAAGGACACGATCATGGGGCAAGAGGAATGACACAGATGGGCAGGCTGGGCTGGCCGATGAGGGGCATCAGCAGGCCAGGGTGGACCCTGAGGCGATCATTGAAGAAACAGAGACATTTATGGAGGAACTAGTTATGAAGGAAAATGAGCAAGGCATGGAGGATCCGGAGCCTGTGCTGCCTGTAAGGGAGGAGCCCTTGCCTGTTAGGGAGGAGCCTCTGCCATTAAGAGAGGAGAATGAGGCAACCATGGATACAACTGAAGAATGGCAAGGGAAAGGATCTGCTTCACAAGGGCCATCCAACGAGGAGCCTTTATCAGAGGAGTTGATTATTTATGAGCAAATCAACGAAGAGAACTAAGAGGAGTTGCAAGTTCTGATCAGCTCAGCGCCTCTACATGCATAGATACTACTGCTTGGAAGGTCAGAGGAGGCCTTCATTTTCAACCTTGATCAACAAGACCTCCTGTGCATGCAAAATTTCTCTAACTCCAATGCAACGGATGCGATCGTCAACATTGCTTTGTGGTACTTCTCAAGCTCTTTATAAGTCACGCTTGGTTCATCAAATGGATCGCTTTCTCTAAGACATGGGTCAATACCAAGTGAGTCAGTGGCTTATGGAATTGGATAATGATACCACTCGCTCGATATTGACCCATGTCTTCACGGTAATCGTCAACGTTGCTGTGTCACGTCTCAAGTTTTTCTTTATAAGTCACACTTGTTTCATTAGATGGCTCACTACCGCTAAGACATGGGTCAATACCAAGCGAGTTAGTGGCTTATAGATATGTGGCCCAATTTCTTGGTATTGACTCATGGGTTTGTGGCAGTGACAACCTCTAAAATATCTTAAGTCTAATCTCTGCCATTGACTCATGTTAGGCACGCTATCTCGCTTCTGCCCGCTAAGGTTCAAAACAGAATATACATAATAGATCCGCTGATCTTGCCTATGCTGCAGAACAACGCAGTTTCCTTTTTGGCTCTGATGGACTGGTTTAGCAGAGTCAATTTTGATCTAGCATGTTTTTTGGTCACTGCATACAATCAATCGTGAGTTTCTTCTTGCCTTGTAAAAACCATGTTGGATTTAGGATCTTTCTCCTCATCTTTGATGGTTTTGGTGTAGTGATCATTGGAGTCTGTTGTTATTTGACATTGAAGATAAGATTGTCTACTACGCAAACTCCGGGCAAAGCAGGTTTTTTCATGGTTGTGTACAAACGTAAGGCACATCTAGGTACATTTTGAAGTAGTGTCTCTTTGTAATGTGTTACTAACTCAAGTGGTCAGGTATGTAGTGCCGTGAAAAAATTGTATGCTGTGTAGAGCATGTTTTGTTAGAACATGATCTAGGGACTATGATCCGGCACACACGGGTAACCGTGACCACGCAGGTTGATGACCATAGCTGTGGTTGGTGAACTTGTTTCTTGTTGCTCCTCAGTCAAATTTTGGATGTACCAAATGTAAGTAATCGTGCTGTTTCATTATTTGTTTTGCTGCAACGTTTATATTAAAAGAAGCAACATCTTTACTTACTTTCCTATTATCACGCTTCTACAAGAACTTCAATTACACAACTACACCCGCAACGATGTGCGACATTTTTCTGTAATGGCCATCCAATATATTATAATCTCGGTAAACAGACGTACAAGAGAGGAAGCGGTGAGAGCTGAGGAGTTCAAACAGGCTCGCATTGACAAAATGAGGCAACACTACAATCAGACTTAAGAAGAGGTTTGAAATATACAAGAAGCAATAAATCAATATTATGCGGATGCCGCAGAAGTAGAGGAATGGGCTACACGTCAGCGGCAATAGCAAGAAAAAAGGGAAGCTTCACAGGTGCAAGATGCATGGGAAGCCATGGAAGAGGCCCATGATTTCGAATGATGCGAAAGGATGCCCGAGACCAACATCCCCCAAGGTAGAAGTAGTAGCAACTGGGGGAGAGGGCAGGGGACCAATGGCAGCAACCGGGGGAGAGTACAGGGGACCTGTGGCACAAACCGGGGGCGAGGATATGGGAGCAGTAGCAGGGAAAGGGAGCAATAACTTGTATACATGTTGACAAAAACAACACAATTTGTCAAGTTATGAGACAATGAAAAGTGTACATTTTTTAAACATTGTTTGAGCGGCACAAAATGTCTCTGTATTAGTCATTTTGGAGAGTACATCATGGTTTGCATGGCATCAAAGCTCATTGCGTGCACAAGGTATGTGAACTAGCTTCCGATGGAAGTAATTAAGTGAAGTGTATTTGAGAGTGACTCCTTGCACAATGTTGTTTTCTCCTTGCATCTTGGAATCTGAGAAGAAGAAAGAGTTAGATTCTATGTCTTAATGTATTAAAGACAATCAAAATTCATCCATTTAGTAAGCACCTTTCTATTGTTGAGACTGAATGCATACAATTTTGGCAAAAGTGGAAGTTCTTCACATGTAAGATCTACCCTGAGTTGTGTAAGATTTGTGCTTGACATTGTCTCCATCACACTAAGTAGGCTGTCTCGAAAGTAGATCTCCATTGATAAAGGTTTTTTCTCAAGGCTAGACTCTGTATCTTGGTCGAGTGGAATAAGCTGCCCACTAAGAAGATGATATCTAAAATAGTAAAACGACACTATGAATTTTGAGAGCTTATAATGAACTTGCAAATTATGGACTTCTTTTGCAAAATATAGATTTTGCCTTGTGACTGTTTTCTATCTCAATTATTATTTAAAAAGTCCAAACAGCTCTCAGACTTGCAAATGAACATTGTTTTGGTAGTTCTTATTTTCTCATCAAAGAAGAAATCTACAAACACTTTAAGAAGCATAAATAGTGCGAGCCGAACTATTTTTGTGGCAATTGAATACTTGAGGGATTTTTGTATATTCTGAAACAACCTATTCCTAAAGCTTTCACTAGTTTGCGAAGCTAGCAAAGACCAATCCTTGCTGTCAAAGGATGGAAGTGACAAAGGAGCTAGACGACCCCAACCAAAGGAAGTTCTCGGTTCCAAATATGACATATCATATAAGAATATTCCATTATCTGCAAGTTCCTTGTGTTTTCTTCCTCGGTACATTTTCTCACAAATAAATGCATGGAAAGAATCTAAAACCCAACTATGCTCTCAAGTGGTTGCCAATCCATCCTATTGGATGGATAAATACGAATATAATCATGTCAAAATGAAGGTAGCAAAAGATAGGAGTTTAAAAAAAGTAGCTATGTTCTCTACACCTCTCCATAGAGGCAAACTCTATATAGCTCACTATCTTGCTTGTTAATAGTTAAAGGAAGATGGTTAATGAGCCAAATATGAGGGCAAAACTCTCCAAATGTGAGTCGATGAAGTGTGAAGTTCGGTCATGCTTCCCTTATAGAGTATTCCTCAATGTTAAAGTATACAGGCCAAATACCAAAACACACTCTTTTGACCAAGCATAGGTACACACAAGTTGAATGAAATCATGTCCTCTTTAGAACCAATTAATATAAGTACGGTGGAATCCACACGCAAAAGACTTACATCCACTCTTACCACCTTCTTGTTGTGAGGGAGTCGCCCTATCACTTGTCTCTGCAAGTCTTTGGGTAACTCAGCTAACCTTTTAAGAATTGAACCTTCACTGCACACACATGCCTTATTATCAAAACCGATTCCTTGTAAAAAAAAACTCTCTATTTTTTTAAATAAAACCACACACTATTTTGAAAGACTAAAATTTGTTTTACAATAGAATGAAAAAATGCACATCAATTAAAGTGTGATAGCGAATAAGAGGCAAAATAACAGATTGCGGAGATGCAAGAATTTTAGCGACCTTTTGTGCACCAAACAAGAACACCATGTGCTGTTAAAAATGGATCTTTCTACTAATTGTGACGTTGAGCTAATATGAGATGTAAAATGAAATGCGTAGAAATCTATTCCTGGCCTACTGTCCATAGTATACACATGTACCACATAACCTAATGCATAAAGTAAAATAAAGATATACACATTTAAGTTAAGGTCATACCTAATGAGAGGTAGAATGAAAGGATTTACCAATGCATTTATTTCCACTAATCTACGAGGACCAGAAACTCCATGAATGATATGTTGGAATTTCAATTTTGTGCTCACAATGACACGGATGGTTTGTCTTGCAAGTGGAATGACACGCTCATACAAACATTTGCAATTCATGCAACAAACTCAATCATGTTAGAAATTAAACACTCAAACCACATGAATATCTAGCTTTCACACAACAAAATTATGAATTTTAAAAAACGCAACACACTCACATGAAGGCCCTCCTCTATGGGGGACACTAAAAAAATGAGGCGGTCCGGGGAAAGCAATAAGAAAAGTGGCCTCTAGATACCTCTCAAGGCTCTTGTGTTGCTCACATAGGGTTTGAGGGCCTAACACAAACACAATGCACATACCCCAAACACAATAACACACCCAAACACCACACACAAAATCTAGAAAATAATGGGATGCCACCTAGTTTTTTTGTATCACGAACTAGGACGCGAGCGAAGGTGTAGATAGATAGATAGATAGATAGATAGATAGATAGATAGATAGAGAGAGAGAGAGAGAGAGAGAGAGAGAGAGAGAGAGAGAGAGAGAGAGAGAGAGAGAGAGAGAGAGAGAGAGAGAGAGAGAGAGAGAGAGAGAGAGAGAGAGAGAGAGAGACCACGTTTGTTAGCCAACGCCGTGAGAAACTTCAAGCATGCATACTCAATGCTTCAAGAAAATGGATGAGTGATATGAGTACCTCAAATAAAACAAAACCACAACACATTGGCTAAACAAAACTGGCACCACAACAGTTAGAATCTCAGGTCCCATTCAACACAAAACACACACTAAAAACCTAGCCACCCCATGCATTGTCTTAAGTCCAAGGGATCCCTCTCCACCTTGCAACCCTCTTACAATGGCTTACTTGAGGCAAGGGCTACACACACAAAACATCAATCAAACAACCAACAAAACAATAGGAGGCTTGAAATACTTACACTTGTGTAGATTTCATTATGGTTACCAAACACAAGATGAAGTAAAACCATCAAGACGCGTAGCCCAAACCCACCTCTTCTTTGATAAGACCACCAAAATGAGCATACAATTGTAGAAGCAACCTATAATTGCTCTCCTCTCTTCTCTTTGGCATACACTATGCAAAGCAATTTGCATTCATAGATTTAGCAAGCATTAGGCAAAGGGTATGGCTATTTTTACTCACAAGCTAGCATCACATAATGCAAGGCTTCTTGCGCAAAGCTTGTATCCTCTCTCACACTTCCTCTTGCACTCTTCTTCACTAGACTTCTCATGTATTTTTCATTACAAAGAGAGGCCCTCTTTTTATAGGTTTTTGAATGGATTAGAATTTACATGATCATTTTTAATTACACATAAAAAAGCTTTTCTTAGGAGTAATTTGAAATAGGTGAGGAGATAGGTGGTAGGGGTATCTTTGAGGTTAGTAGGTTAGAACTCTAGTCAGTATTTTTACATTATAGAAAATGGAAATGTACGATGGTAGGTTGTGTACAATGAGAAATTTCAAGAAATTGAGTAGGATTACACTCTCTCTTGTTTGTCGGTGTCGAGGAAATGAAGAACGATCCCCTCATCTTTTTTATCTGACCGGTGCTTGGAATCTAGTTGAATTGGTTGATCGCCCACTAATTGCATCCTTTTGTCCACTTTGTAATAGTTGGAATATGTTAGAAGATTTTGGAGCATTGGAGATGTGTGCATGAGAAGGAGAAAAGAAAAAGATGACTAATGGTAGAGAGTTGCAAAATATGAAGGCATATACAATGGAAGCCAAGGGTAATTCTAATGATCTTCTCCATGCTAGATTTACCCCATGCTACTAATGGTGGTTTGTGTGTGTGTCTGAAATGAGAGTGTGTAAGGAAATAAAAATGTGTAAAAGAAGAATGGGTTGTTTGGAAGTGCATAAATGCATTTTAAGGCCCTAGAGAGTCTCGAATAAGCCCTCTAGGTCATGGTCAACTGGTCCTTGGGTTCTTTTTTTGATGTGTAAGAGGTGAGAGAGAAAAATATGGCTCAAAAATGAGGAGAGAGAGAGAGAGAGAGAGTGAAATTTGAGCTAGGGTTTGGTGGAAAAGTGTAGAAGCAGCACACATGTCCCCAAGATCTTGGAAAGATCTTACATGTCCATTTTTTAATGTGTATTTTTGTCCACATGTCCACCATGACTTTGCATAAAACCTATGTCTTTCCTCTTGTATAGGCTTGTAGGTTGTTGAAATAAATAACTTAGCCTTTGAAATCAAACAATGGAGCCAACACCTCATGTCTTTTGCATTCAAGTCTCCTTAATTTCCTAGAAAAATACATGTCCTCTTGAGAAAAGTCCTCCCAAATTTATTTTCCCATGTGGAGATATTACCAACCTTACTCTATGGATATATACAAGGAGTAGCATAGAAATCTATATGGATAAAATTAAAATAAAATGGTAAATGTGGAGATATTTAAATACCCTCAATTATAATATACATATGCAAAATCTCACTTATTGATAATGCACACCTAAAGTTAATATAAAGAAAAAGGTGGGGTTCCCATGAGAAATATTGATGACGAATATTTATCCCATCAATTTACCTATGCATAGATAGATTATTAGAATTATGTACATATACACGTATTTGATTTATTCTGGCTATGTTTGGAATTTTTGCTATTTCTTTTCCCATTGTAGCTGGATTAAAAAACAACTATCAATACCAAGAGAGTACAAGAGTACAAGTAGCTCCAAGAATGACAATAGATAGAATAGACTCAACAGACTCCGCAAAATGAGTAATGAGCCCTATTTAAAGATGTTGTTGGTCCTCTAGCTGACTATCTCCTATGCAGTTACCACATTAACTAGCCACTGTATTCACTAATTTCAAGTGTTGGTTTGACTTCTAACTGGAGTCTGTTTTCTTTCTTCACATAGTGTAGTGAGGGTATTTCATTATGTTAGGCAAAGTATGTGCAAACTTTGCTATGCAGATTTGGACTTGATGATTGCAAGTCAATTTCCACTCCTACAAAAATAGGATTGAACTTAATTCTACATGATGCTAGAGATCTTGTAGATGCTATACTTTTACTGATAGGTTGTGGTTGCCTCTTTAATGTATGCATGACAAGGCCAGATATTCAGTTTGTAGTCTCATAAGTGAGAAAAATTATGCATAGTCTAAGCACTAGCAAGAATCCAAGATAATTTTTTTCTACTTGCGTGTTACTCTATTTCTTGGGTTTTTTAATCCGTTGGAGGTATCATTGCAGTCAAAATTACATGCTTTTTCTCACTCAAATTTGGTTGTTTGCTATGACACATGAGTGCCCATGAGTGGTTTTTGTTTCATCCTTAGAAATTCATGCATATCGTGGTTGAGTAAGAAGAAACCTACTATTGCCACCTCTAATTGTGATGCTAAGTATAGGGAAGCATTCACAGTTATGCTTGAGTGTGTGTGACTTGGATGCCTTATGGTTGATTTGGGAGTTGGGCAGGAGCTTTGCACTCTCATCTACACTGATAGTCAAAGTGCACTGGCATTTGTGAGAAACCCAGTATTTCCTTCTAACAAACAACACATTGAGGCATTATTACTATGTTGGGGAGAGACCCTCACCTAGAGAGATCATCTTGGCTTATGTGTCGACATAGGACAACCTTGCATATATGTTCACAAAGGATTTTCCACGTGAAAAACTTGAAGCTTTTCACATTTCTTTAGGCTTGATTGCATTTGTAGATTGATCATATCCATAGGGCATGGAACCTCCCTATATGTGTCAGCTTTCATTCACTATATCACTCCTGGGGGGTTTGTTACCATGTATATGGTAGTGATGTGTGTTCATGGTAGTGATTTTTGTAACCATGCTTAAGTGTGTAGAAACACTTAGCATCGGAGGGATACCTTTGGCTCTCACTAGGAGGTTCTTTTTCCCAGTGCTTTGTATATATGACCATCACTCTAGGGATATCATATCTTGTGTTTGCACACTAAGTAATACACTCTCCATTTTATCTTGAGCTTCTTCTCCATCTCCAAGCTGTGGGTGCATTCTTGCAACCTCTTTTACAATCGATGGAAGTTGTCTCCTTTTTCACTTTTGCAATGCAATGTTCAGGATGCTAGTCCTCTTGAGATCCAAAGGTCTTGATCCCTTTTCTCTTCACAACAATTACTTGTCCATATCAGTACTTTTCATATGTATAAACAAATCAAAATTTGCAATATGGAATTGATCAACACTTCATTAGCCATACATATATGGCAGTATGCTTCTAATATTTGACCTAATCATCATCTTTGAAAAACCAAATGTCCAAGTGGTTTTGTATGTCACTTAATAGCACAAACTCTTTATTTTTTAGGAGAAGTTAGTGTGTGTAGCAGAGAATCAAGATCATCCTCTAAGATATCAAAGGGACTCCTCTATTTTTGTGATATTCTTTGCTTTGAACTCTACCACATGCAAAATATCTCTTCTTTGTATTTTTCTAGCTCGTCAATAAAGTTCTCTTGTGTCTCTCAACCTATATAGATGTCTCCTTTGTGTATAGGGATACAAGCATGCATTGGTGGTACAAAAAAGGACTTTTTTTTTGTTTCTACCTAGTTGGTACTTCTACATATGTCCAGGTTGTTTTGAAGGGAGCCTTTTTTGTTCTCTAAATTAAATCACTCTAGGAGGGAATGTATTAAAAATTCAAACCCCGCTCCTTGGAAAGAAAAAATGGGTGGGGTAATCATGGATGGGAGTTCTGTACGTTTGAATTTGTGTGATTGAGGTTGTCACTATTTGTTCCACATCAGTGGCTTTGTATCGCTCTCACAGATAGCACCTGCCATCCCTCATGCTTGCCATTGCTAGTCCTCACTGCCTGCACCTTCCCTTGAGTCCACCATCCCTTCAGTCCACCATCCCTCGTACCTCTAGTGCAAGTAGCAAAAGCTTTGCACCACCAGCTAGCAAGGTCTCTGACTGAGCACCATCACCACAATGAGGATGCTTGCAAGGCATCAACCAACAAGGGGAAGAGACCTAGTACCATGGATAAAAGGTCCCCCCTAACAGGTACAAAATTTCCTTGGAGCATCAACACCCCAAACACAAGAGCTAGCAAGGGGAGCTTCTCTGTAGAGAAATCAGTTAAGTCAGGAGTGGTTTTTTTCTAGGATGACACTCGGTCATCTACAAAATTGAGAGGTTGGTGTTCCTCCTTGCATGTGTACACTGTTGTGTTGTGTCACCCGTAGATGATTTTCTTTCATAAAAGGTAACTATTGTCATTTGAAGCTTTTAATGTTTTGAGACAATTCATGTATTCTTCTTAAATTTCATGCATGCATGCAAGTGATGTATGGTATCTTGAGAGCTCAGCCTTTTTTTTGCATTGCATGCAAGTATATGTGCTATGAGTTGAACACAAATTTAAAGCTCTGTAGGGTAGTGAGGATTAACATATAAAATTTGGTACTATACAGTACCAAATTTGGTACAATACCAAATTTTGCATTGGCAAGGTCATCCATGTGATAAAGAGAAATTTAGAATCTCTATTGAGTTTTACATTACTGAAACTTCTCAAAAATAAAGGCCTATAGGAAGCATGCTTAGGTGTTTGGTTTGGTAGAATGAGGGAATATATAATGAGCTTCATGTTTCCACATTGCAAGAAAAAACAAAATGGAGGAATACCCTCTTTTGACTAAGTTTTTTATACATCCGAAGAGCTTCATGAGGAGTATGGTCTAAGCATGGAGGGGGTGTTTCCAAAGTATCTTATAGAAGAAGACCTCCTGGATGAGCAGTGGATGACTATTTTCAAGAAACACTACCAAAAGAATGCAAATATTTACTTGAATCATGTGCAAACAAGTTCGGTGGACGATTGCAGGCTCTTGTTCCACAAGGTATACCATCTTGTGGGGAGATCACTTCAAAGTTTGTGTGTTGCTTTGCTTTTGAGAAATTCCATGCGGCAATAAAGGACCCTGCGTTCCATAAGGTTGCATGGGCAAGATTTGGAGAGAGTGTACTCAATATGTGTGCTAGTTTCTTGGGAGGGTTGGAGCGAAAGGTCGATACATGGCGAAGAGCAAACGATGCCTCCCATGGAGGCCATCCATCATCTATTAAGAAGCCCCGCCTTACACGAAGTGCTAGTAATCTTTGTACAGAGGTAGACCCCCCACAATGTCAGGTGTGGACACCTGACTATGTTACAGACCTATAAAGTATTGTTGAGAGTGCCTCATAGATGTGCAATTGCATCTGATAGGCTGAAAGAGTTGAGAGAAGCTCTGTAGTAGAACAAGGAAACTTTGTTGAGAGAAAATGGTTCCAATGCTGTTGTTGTGAAGCGGATAAAAGATGACATAGAGCACTGTGAAGTGCATTTTGGAAAACTAAAGCAGGAAAACCCTTGCGAATGATGAGGGCATCAAAGAGGTGGAGGATGATTTGGGAGCCAATCGATGCATGCTTCGCTAACTTGGAAACAATGCGGATGTGAAGAAGCTTGAGAAGGAGGTTGATCTACAACAAGTAATTCTTGACATCCACCCTTTGAGAAATTGGTTTTGGTATTTTTGGCATCTTTTGGTAGTGTTAATAACTTCTTTTTGCTACTGCATTGGTAGTTCTAATACATTTGGTGGTTTATGGCAGTTTTTGGAACTTCAGTTAATTTTCTTAGTATTGGTGGATTCTGGCAGGCATGGAAGTTTTGAATTTTATCTCCCTATCTTTCTATATCTCCCTCTACCTCTATCTCTCTATCTCTCCCTATCTCTTCCTCTACCTCTTCTCTCTATCTCTTTCTCTCCCTCTCTATCTCTCCCTCTATTTCTCTCCTGCTCTCTCTCTCTCTCTCTCTCTCTCTCTCTCTCTCTCTCTCTCTCTCTCTCTCTCTCTCTCTCTCTCTCTCTCCCTATCTATTTCCCTCTCTTTCTCTCCCTCTCCCTCTCTTTCTAGGCTTTCTCTCCCTCCCTCTCCCTCTCTATCTATCTCTCTCTCCCTCTCTCTCTATCTCTCCCTCTTTCCCTCTCTATTTCCCTCTCCTTCTCTATCTATCTCTTTATCTCCCTCTCCCTCTCCATCTCTCTCTCTCTTTATATATATATATATATATATATATATATATATATATATATATATATATATATATTCTCTCCCTCTATCTATCCCTCTTTACCTCTCCCCCTATTTCCATGTCTCTCCCTCTCTCTCTCTCTTTCTCTCTGTATCTCCCTCTCTTTCTATCTCCCTCAATAACTATTTACTCTTAACGGAAAGTTCCCAAAATTGTATTCATTGGCTTCACATGTGTGAGGGGGGCTTTTGATCTTCAATGCAATAAAGTGCACCTATAGGTTGCACGGGGCTACAATTTTAATGCTTTTTCATTTTAACACTAGAATGGTAACAGGACACTTTTATGTCCTTGGACACTTTTGTGTCCTGTTAAGTGATCATTTTGCTTGAATTATTTGAAGAGTATGAAAATGAATTTCTAGGTGCTATATATCCACAAAGTTGCCTTATGAGCTGAAAAAAACTTAGCATTTTTTTTGGAGTATCGATCTCACCATTAACCTTACTCTTGCACAACATTTTTGAACCTAAACTGTGTGAAAAAACGGGTCCTGTTTTTGGCTTGTTTTTAAAATTTTTGGCAACTATACCACTCTAAACTTCATGTTTGTAAGGTTTAGATGGCTAGAGGTTAGGCTTTCATAGTTCTCAACATGTTTTGATGCTTGTAGAGAGAGCTAAGTGTTAAAATCGAAAGTTATGACCAACTTACAAGAATTGCATAATCCTGTTTTTTTGACCAAAATTAGCACTTTTATGATTTATTTGGTGGCTTTCTTGATATCCAAATTCAATTTTGATTGTGTAAGTGTAATGTATAACATAAAGCTAATCTTCCTTGAGTTTTGGGGGACCTAATATGCTATATAGCATAGTATATGATGATGGTTGAGTTTTCTAATTGTGCTGAAGAATACGATACATTTTAGAGTAGCAAGTATAACTTTCTCAATATTTCTAGTTTCTTAGGCCAATTGTGTGTATTTTGTAGGTAGTAACCATATCTAATCATAGACTACAAACTTGGTTAGATATTGAGTAGTTTCTATGGGTTTCTAGAGGTCATAATGCTAAACCCATTTTTTTCATGTTTGCTATATTTAGCACTTTATCATTGCCCCCAAGGTTCCAATTGTAAGATATCCATTATCCTTTTGACATGATCCATGGCTCCTTTTGAATCCAAAGGCCCAAAGGGAACTAAGAAAACATGTATATAGTATCTGTATTGAGCGTGACTATAGAAACTTTGATGATAGATCTGCAGAATGGCAAAAATGCAACTTTTTTGTACCTATTTTTTTGCCCAAAAAACAATTAGTGAGGTAAAAGAAACCATATGTTTTGGTCACCAACCCATTGAAGTTAACGAGGCATTTTATCTCATGTCCTTCAAAAATCCCCACTCTTATTTATATACAATCAACCGTAAGAAATTGCTGTTTTGGGAAAAATGCACTGGTCCATCAACTTTGGAGGCTTGTAGTGACCAAGGGATGAGAAAAATTACAAGTTTCTCATTTTTTCCATATGTAGTAGTTATTGAACTATAAGCTCATGAAAGGATTTTTCAAAATGAGTGGATCTACTATGGTTTTGGAAAATTTTCCCTAAACCTTGAAAGGACACTTTTATGTCCTGTTAGGTTACCATTCTAGTGTTAACATGTTCATTAAGGGGATTTGTTTCATACATGTGAGGCTTAATGGACTTGGACAATGCGGATTGCAAGAGGCAAGAGTGACCTCAACCAAACTCTATTGCGCACATGGAGTCGAGAGATTATTGACAAAGCTCTTTTGTGGTGGATGTTAGGGTTTTTGGTTTCTCTTCTAATGCTTACGCTACTAATTGGTAGCTCATGGTTCTGATTTGGTTCTATTTTTGCTAGTTCATGGTTGTCTTCTATCATTGATGACTTGGTAATCTTTGGTAGTTTTGGTAGTTGTGTGTACTATTTGGTAGCATGATGCCTTCAGTACTGCCTGCTAGCTTTTGGGTACTAAGTTGGGACTCCTTGTAATGTTGTTGGTTGGCAACATGCTAAGTTTGACATGTTGGAGGCAACATGGAAGGAAGCACAAGGATACACCATCTTTGTGAAGTAGATGATGTTAGGCTTGGGAAGAGATTCATGTTATATCCTAGGCCCCAAGTTGTTGATTCGGTGGTTGGGTATGATCCACAAGTTTGGTGTGTGTGTGTGTGTGTGTGTGTGTGTGTGTGTTGCATATGGTGAGTTGTTGGAGTCTACAGGGATTGTTGGAACCTTTATACTCGAGTGTCAACATTAGTATCACCCCCTTTGCTTCACTGCTTTGTTACAAAGAAGAGATCATTGTGCCAAACTTGGCTGTACTATGGTGATCTCCGAGGTGGCAAATTGCTTGGTCAGTGGGCCTAATGTTGTGAAGAGTAAGTATGCCCATGTTTTGCAAATCATATGCTTACGTGCACTAAAATGAGCTCTATTTTTGCAGAGGAAGAGGATAGCGAGTGTCAAATGGCCAATGGCCAAGAGTTTCACCCGCAACAGTGAAGGGCAGGTTGCCATACATGGCAATGGTTATGCCTAGTTTCAAAATTTTGAAGCTAATTACATGGTAGAGAGAGAGAGAGAGAGAGAGAGAGAGAGAGAGAGAGAGAGAGAGAGAGAGAGAGAGAGAGAGAGAGAGAGAGAGAGAGAGAGAGAGAGAGAGAGAGAGGAGAGAGGACGATGGAGCACTAGGGAATGTCTCCTCTATTGAATCTCTAGACCCTGTCGTTCCTGTGAGGAGTCACCCTCTAGCCCCATACCTTCTTCCACGGGGTCGTCCACGTTTCTATAAGGTCCCCTCTTGAGCCTTGGCACTATGTCTCTTCCACATGCATTCCAATTAGACCCACAAACTTCGGCAAGCCACGTCATGCTAGGTAAAATTTCTAAACAATACCATTCTACTATAATGGCCAACATATTGAAGGATGTCCAAATTCCCGAGCCTGAAATCAAAGGGGAGCACAAGGTATTTTTGAAATCGAAACAAGTGTGGTCATGGTTGTCTATTTCTAGGAGCGGGTTGTTGTCCTCTTCTTTATAGGAAAGTTGCTTGACCTAGCTATCATTGCAAATGAGATTGATTCCGGCTTTAAACGTGCTATGGTAGAAAAAATATTCTTTTTGGGCTCTAGTTTTTTTGAAATTTTGTTTTTTTAAAGGTAGAGATATAATGGCTATCACATGGCTATCCTTTTTGCTCCCACAATGATTCTATGTGGGCAAGTTGTCCACGTTTTGCCCTAGCAACCTATCAAGCTAATTAAGGATGAAATGCTATCAAAATGTCCAGTCTGGGTGGAATTTATGGACTTACCTACTTTTTCATGGCCTTGAAATTGGAGAGCTAGCAGCCTCATTGGAGAAAGTACTCTTTTTCCCTACAATTCATTATCCTAATAGAAATAAGGCATGTGTGTTGTGGGAAATTGATAAAACGTTTCCTGAGACGCTTGAGATTGATTTGGACACTGTTGCTAGGTAGCACGTTAAAAAAATCTCCTTACGGCCTCCTCTCTCCCCTCATATCACTATAGTTCATTTTCTCTGGCACGGATTGCCATGGCTTGCCACTTTGTGCCCCTTCCTACCATGGCCCACCATCTAGCACTCCTCTTTCGTTTACTATTTGATCCAAAGGGGAAGTGTATTGTGATTCTCCCTAATACACCCAAAAACCAAAAATATAGTCACTGTGACGTATGATTTTTTTAAAGATTCCCTTGCTTGCTCGACGTGTTGCCCTCCCTAGCAATACCCTCACCTTGCTTTTTCTCTCACCCTCGCATGCAACACCTCGTCGAGTCTATTGCAACCCCCCCCCCCCCGGCTCCCAGCATTTCCCTTCCTATCCCCACCAGGCAGCCTACAGCCCATGTCGACTAGTCGCCTCAAGAATTCTCTCAAAAGTGGACCTTCAAGGTGAGATAATTACTTCTAAGTAAGGCATTCCTTTGCATGTGATGTCAATAGCACAAAGCTTCCCTCCCACAACCAATGACGCCATGTGAGAGAGGATTTGCGCAATTCTTTGGGCACGCAACTTTACTTTTTTTTTTTTGGGGGGGGGGGGGGGAGAAAGCAAACTAGTTCATTGGACAGAGCACACCTACCTACTAAACAAATGAGAGGAGAGAGAAAGAATCTCCCTAGATTCTTCTCCTCCAATCTTTTTAATATTTGTGGCTACATATTTAGTTCATTTTTATTTCTATTAGGTGGAATCTACATAGAATTAAAATTTCACCTTTAGAGTGATTTCCTATCAAGTGTAAAAGCTACATGCAAGAGCACAATAGCGTCTTCATCACCGTGCTCGTCTGGTGCAATCTCTTTCATAGCTTGCACGCACCAATTGCCTGTCGTGCATGGCTTCTTCGCCTCGCACAACAGCTAGAATACCTTTTTCCTTCCATTTCTTTTTCCTCTTTGAACCCAAAGGTGGGATCTATTGAGATACCTCATAATGAAACCTAAATCCAAAATCGCGTACTGTGAGCAATTATGGACCATAGGACTAAGCTTTTTGAAGATGACCACATGGAAAAGTCAATATTTTTTCCTACTTTTGATGGAGTGTTTAAAAGAGCAATAACTAGGGGGCAAAGACTCTCTCATCATCCCATTCAGCAGCAAACTCTCCCATCATCTTATGTAGGCCACAATATTTGAGGAAGGTTTGCCTCAACTTTGTCTGGAGCTAGTTGAAAATCTAAGTTAGTCGGTTGAAAATGAAATTAGCAATTGATAAAATAAAAAAGCATGCCCTAAAGTAATCAAACTATAAGAAAAAAAACAAGCACCTCAATTGCTATTGCTTGAACTAGTTTTCCGAACTCAATGTAGCATGAATTAGAAGGCATCTATGCTAAAGTAAAGATACTTCAAGAGAGTCCAAAACAAACCTTAGTGTCAAATAGTCGCTCACTTATTCATTTTCTTGTTTGATTTTTTGAAAACATTTACATTCAAATAGCACACAAGGAAAATTCTCTTAGTAACAAGAATGTCTATTTATTCAAGGAACACAATCTACTAAAATTGAGGATAATTTAACTCAATCAATGAGAGTTGAAAATTTAGATCGCGCCGTCAAAATTTGTCACTCAAAATACATACCTAGAAAGGCATACATATATCACAAACATAATCTTCTAAAACTTCATAATCTTATTATATGACCATACATGCAAATGCTCAAGTCCTCTTGAAGCAAACACTTTGCATGCACTTTTGCTACAAACATGGTGATCCAAGAAAGGATGCCATAAAACTTCAACTACTTTTACATGACTAGGTGCTACAAATGTGTTGGTGGAGATTACATTGTAATAAGTCATTAAAGATGTAAGGCTAGTCAAGATGATATGTATTTTTTCTTGGACAACCCTGTGCAAAGGATATGCCAAGGCTCTTTGTAACTTTCTGAAAATTAAGCAATCCAAGCTCATCTGAGCACTTTTTTTATAAAAAGAGACCAAGCAAAGGAATGGACAAAGAGCTCACACAAATGCACAATCAAAACGAGTGAAACAAGAAGCAAACTTCAATACATGTCTTGGTTCAAAAAATGCACTCAGTAGATTCTTGCCACAATGTCATAACGTCCGTGATAATTGAAGAATAAATCGTTTTCAGTTGCATTTAATGAACATCCTAGAATTGGAGGGAGTTTCTTGTACGTGGAATGTATGACTAAAAGGAAAAAGACGTATCCTTCCAAACCTACTCTCTCCTTACTCTCTCACTGTTTGTGTGTTGACCTCAAAGAAATCCTCCCTTTCTTGCATTGTTGCATACATGGCTTCTTCTTCCACCCCCACAAATTTCCTCCTTAAAAGACCCTTCTATCATCTACACATTGACCTAGATCCCCAATATACGCCACTGTGTAAGCGAGACAAAACTAACATCAAAGTGACACCAATCATGACAGAGAGACTCAGAGCAGAGGGAGAAAAACACTTAGATATTTGGACAAAAGGCTCACTCTACCCATTGAATCCCATGACCAATGCTTTCCCTACATTTTCAAATCCCACTAACTTATTGACCTTTGTAGGTAATCAAGAGAATGGATTGCTTGGCTACTGTAAAGCTCTAAACAGCAAATCAGAAACTTATAAAGACATGGTGAAGCACCAAGCAGATGAGATTCAGAGACTTTCTAACTTTCATTATGAGGACCAAAAGACTGTAATGTAGCGCACACAAGAATCACAAGTCTTGAGAACAAAGGTACGGACATTACAAAACAAAGAGACAATGTTAGGCACTCATGCGGTGTGCGAAAGAAGAAACTACGGAATATTGAAACATTGAAGGTAGGCTCTGGTGGCCTTAAGAAAAGAATCCAAGCATTGAGGTGAGCATTGTAAACTGTCTAATAAATTTAAACTAATCTAAGTTTTTACTTATGTTAGTTATTCTTTCTTTGTAGAAATTCTATCTATCTAGACAAAGAAAACATAGACCCGAAGGCCAATCTAGGAAAGCAGTTAAGGCCATTGATAACTAGTGGTCTTGCAAAGGCTATAATGCATGACAAACAGTTTAAGGTTTTGCAATGGGATGTTGACAGATTTATTTCAAAGAAAGCAGTGCCTGCCAAACAAATACAGGGTACATTAGACTCTCTTGGCATTAGTAAAAGATGTTACTCAGCTATTCAACAGTCTATCTCTTCCATGTTTGTGAAGAAGGGAATAAAGTCTAAGCTTTTACCAACAGTTGCAAAGTGTTTGAAAGGAAAGATCCAGCTAAATAATGAACATACCCACTTCATTGGATGTCCATTTCAAATTTAAGATATCTATAGCTCACGGGGAACTACTTTCACTTATGATGAGTACAACAATATCTTCATGGAATGAACTTTGTTGCGAACTAGAATAGTAGATTTCTACAATATCACATTCGAAGAGACAAGTGGCGTTCTACATTTTGTTTTGAAGCTAGATGAGTGTGAGATTCTTAAAGAGAAGAAGCTAGAGCAAGTTACAATCACATTAATGGATAGGGATCTATACAAATGTCCCACTGATGACCCTTCATACTTCAGTGTTCAATAAAAAAACAAACATATGATGGCTTGGTGCATTTCAAGTAATTTAGTTATTTCCAATTTTGCAGCTCTATCAAGCCCTCTATTGTGCTTAAATTTTAGATTTATTTTTCATATTGCATAAGGATTAATCTTGTAGGTAAAGAAAGAAGACCATGACATTTTATTTTGGGTGTTCCATCAAACCCCTATTCCAGATATCATTGATAGGCAAATGAATCGAGGAGAGATACTGGCTGTAGATGGGAGAGGAGACTTTCAAGTTCAATGGCATCTTGTAGGTGACCTCAAAACACTGAAGTGCATATATAATTGTGGAATGCGTGCCATGGCAAAGTCTTCATGCTTGTATTGCATGGAGCCTGCAAAGATGATGGACCCAAAGTGGTGGAGAAAGGCTCCTACTCGTCACAATCAAGACTCTAATTTCTGACCAATTCTGGATATTCCACTTACTAATGTCCATATTTGTACAATGCATGGTCTCTGCCGAATTGTAGATAAGTTGGTATATCTATACATTGGGTTTTCTTGGAAAATCAAAAAGTCAGTTGAACGACAGGGCGCTCTAGAGGCTTTGGAACTAGTTTTGTCAAATATATTGGTCTACATGGGGGCAATGTGAAAATCCAGCGTGACGAAAAAAGGTCAACCAATGAGAAAGATGTATCCTGCAAACCATCCATAGGTAGGGTCAAGGCACACCATTTTCTATCTAAACCTCAAGGTATGAAAGATGTGAAGCTAACAAAGCGAGGGAGAGTATATCACTCTACCTACATTAGCCAAAATGAGTATATGCACTGGAAAAAACTTCATTTAGGAGTGAAAGACCAAGAGCCAACAACTCGCAATGCAAAGGGTGATGTGTGGTGTTCCATTGACACATTAAGAATGATGGTTGATCACAAGATAATCTCAGCAAGTTTAAGCAGAACCTTCACCTACTGAAAAAATCCTTCAAGACAGCATGGACTGACACTCAAATCACTCATTACATGGTAAATTCAAAGCACCTCAGATAGTATTAGTACTAAGTTTGTGTTTAAATTTCTAAATAAATTTCTTGTTTTCCAACACATTATTTTTAATCATTTTCCATACTTCATCCAAAAGTATGGGAATCCAGGTATGTTGTGGGTTAGGTCAACACATGAACATCATACACAGCAAGAATAACCATCTACTCCACTATACTTCATTAACAACAATTCAGACACAGTAAACATGACTACTCTAAATATCAGAGTAAGCAGAAAATACACTGAATAGTTGCTGCACTGCACCATCATCATCACATTCATATCAGAGAACAGATACCCCGTGCGCAGATACATTCCCCACTTTTATAGATAAATCCGACTTAACTACCCAGTCACAAGACATTCAGCAGACTGCAACTGAAAGACAGTCACATCCGACTTAGCAAAATACAACTCAGTAAATATCCGATAAGTCAAAATCCGACTTAGCTATTCAGAGTCAGTTTCTAACATGTGCCTCTCAACAAGGTATATGGGACACCCAGGGCTTGGAGAAGTCTCATTACATGGCTAGAAATGCCTACTTTAGACACACACAGCATGGAGGCTCTCAAAATAAGGCAAACAGTCTAAAGGAGTTATTTTAGTGGTTTTATCACGTAATCATTAACCGCATGCAAAAAAGGAAAGTATTGGCCTCTTTAGCAACCGTACAGACAATCAGACATCTGCAACTTTAGAAAAGAAAGCGAGCAGACGCATTCAACAACTCAACTGCTCTTGAAAGTCAAATGAGGTGGAGGGAGACAATGCATTATGCCAATCATTGGTGGAACAAGAGAATTAGAGTTTGGATGATCGAATGTACCACAAATGCTTGTAGAATTAAATTCAATATGTACCACAACTATTTCAATCTTTTGATGATTTGCAAATATCATTTGGAACCTCACCCTTGTATCTGATCATTAAATGTTTGCCATTCTCTAAGAGTTCAGTAGGGTTTTCTTTCCCTAAAGTTAATGCCATTGCTGTTTGTGTATGTGTCATAATATGTTGCACATCCCCCAGTATATCCTAGCCTGTAACCAAAACATTCTCTCCCAAAAACCTTGTCGACAAGGATAATTTTGTCTGCATTTTGTGGCAGCATTCGACCACCTAAGAAGCGAGATAATGTCTTGAAAGCATAGGTTGTAGTATTCCCCTTTTGTGACATTCCGTTGTGCCTCACATAGACTAGGAACATATTGTCCTAGAGCTGGATCCCTGCCACAGAACTGTCTTCTTCGATGACGAAGAAAGTCATCCTTTTAAACAATCCATGATTGTAAACAAAAGAAGTGTGTGTGTCTGTGTGTGTGTGTGTGTGTGTGTGTGTGAGAGAGAGAGAGAGAGAGAGAGAGAGAGATTGGGGGGGGGGGGGGGGGGGGGGGGGGGGGCAGGATGTTATACCATGAAACTCTCATCTTGCAAAAAAGCTCATTCTTCCATAGGTTGACTGATCCAATTGACTCCTGTGCTGGTTGCTTAAACCAATCCTCCATATCCTGACTACTAGTTGTTGGCTTGAGATTATTTTGAACAGTTTGAATGTGGCTTCATCAGGAAGGCTTTCTTTGTACTTTTTTACCTTTTCAAAGGAGAATTTAAGGCAGTTCAGCGGGTTACTGGAGATCTCCATTGCCTCATCATCATTACTGTCATCTGAAACAAATCCATTCCTCTCCTCCTGATACTTGGAGATAGTGGCTAATGCAAATTCCTCCCGCAAACAAAAAATAGTTTGTATATCATGAAGGAAAATGTATGACCTATCTCCAAATTTAAACTCTGGCACTCCTGGTAGCATTAAGGTGTCTTGCCGCTCATTGAAACCTGACACATCTAGAGGTAGCTTGATATCTGAGGTTTTCACTGAGAGAAGATTTCTTCATTCCACCTCTTTTGCTTCTTCTTCAAGATCAATGGACTCCTCTATCTCCGTCACTTCAATATATTCCTCATCCTTTTCCTCTTTTTCATCTGCTGGTAAATCGTGTTCCTCCATGACATCCTTAGGATCTTTCATAAGACTTGTAAATAATCCATTTAAAAATATTATAAATCCAAAGGATTCTTGAACCAGCTTGCACTCTTGTTCATATAAGCTACACCAATGGGGTATGTACATAAGAGGAAGCAGCTGATTCTACTTCTTGCAAGACTGTCTTTTAGGATCACAGTCTTTTAAATGGACTACCACCATTTCACCAACATTAAACCTGCCCTCTTGAGTGTGAAGCTCAAACTTCTCTCGTTCCAGCTTCAAGTGTTCACTCTGTTCAACTATAAACACATCAAGATTAAATGGAGCATTAAAAATGCAGGAGACCAAGTCAAACTTATCACCATCACCCAGAAGAAACTAAAAAATCTAAAAGCCTTTCATTAATCACTGTAGGGTCTTCATAAATAACTGCCTCTTTTTTCTTTGGGATTGTTGCAACACATTGGGCACTCTGCAAAGTAGGTGCTAAAAATCCACATCTCTCTTAAGTGAGTTCTCTAAAGTAAATTTTGGAGTAGAAGGTGGCTCCATTTTGACAGATGGATCAGTATTAGGCTCCTCTAAACACATGGCAAGCTCTGCACCAGATATATCAATGGGTTCTGTGAAGTCTACATTCCTCTTCATTGAAGTTTTTAACAGCTCCGGCAGTCTTCTCAAAACGTTTTCTTGGCCAACGATGCCCTCGAGATCTATTTTCTACCTCTTCCTCCTATGAGATCTTAATCCTGCCATTTATTTCATACTGAGAAATATAAGTTGAGAGAGAGAGAGAGAGAGAGAGAGAGAGAGAGAGAGAGAGAGAGAGAGAGAGAGAGAGAGAGAGAGAGAGAGAGAGAGAGAGAGAGACCTAACCAAAGAGACGACCTCTGCAACCTCCGAGACAACCTCTTCAACCAAGGTGCAAAGTTGATATTGCCAAAGACATAGAGTGAAGAGCAAACAAACTCCTTCAAGCATTTTCAACCAATTGAAAACAGCACATAGGGGAATCCACCTCGTATACTCATTTTAAACCACTTCTATCCACCAAGAGAGGTATTTCCAGAGTGTTTGTTGATGTGTGTGTGTGTGAGAGAGAGAGAGAGAGAGAGAGAGAGAGAGAGAGAGAGAGAGAGAGAGAGAGAGAGAGAGAGAGAGAGAGAGAGAGAGAGAGAGAGAGAGGGAATACAAGAATTGGTGCATGGCACACGATAGAATATATTCCCTTCTCAATTTTCAGACCATGCATCGTGATCCACACACACACACACACACACACACACACACACACACACACACACACACACACACACACACACACACACACACACACACACAGAGAGAGAGAGAGAGAGAGAGAGAGAGAGAGAGAGAGAGAGAGAGAGAGAGAGAGAGAGAGAGAGAGAGAGAGAGAGAGAGATCCCTTGCATTTTTTGCTTACAGTAAAATGGCAAGAACAAAGGCAACAGCAAGGAAGGCAAGGAATAATGGACAAGGACAGTGATAAGCTCAAGAGAGTACGTTGGAGATACTATAAGCTCCTCATCCCTAATGAATTTATTGACCCTCAAATGAAGGATATATTGCTAATAACACCATGCCGACGGGAGCATGGGGTTAAGATTCATGAGGTTACTCATGATGTGAACACTAGAGCAGAGCTGAGTGCAAGAAGAAACATGTTACCGGGAAGCAGAGAAATTAAAATGGATACAGATTGCTGCTGTTGATGAAGAGGCACAGAGAAGAAATTATGGGCTAGTTAACACAGACTGAAATGAAAGAAACAATGATATTCTACATTCCATGAAAGAAGGACTGTTAGCCACCATTCCCCTTGTTGATGGTACTCGGGGGAAATTAGCTCTAGATTCTGTTGATATTGAGATTTTGAAAGATCTCAATGTACAAATTACAGACTCTATTGTTTATTTATGCCTAAAGTAAGTGCTCTTCTCTACCTTTAAGATCTTTTACTTTTGTATTTGGTCTCTTATTAAATTTTTGTTATTGATTGTAGCTTAATAAAGAGCCAACTCACTTGTTAACCCTCACGTACATTCCTATCACCTAAGACGGACGCCGTATTATTTATTTGGTAGAGTCAGGTACCGGGATTGTCGGTCCAATAGGAAAAGGGTAAGCGTGATCGTCAATGAGAGGCGCACTCTAATTGGAACATTCAAGGGATTAGTTGACTAAGCATGGGTGCCCAAGTGTGAATGGGGCGAGCTCATATAAAAGTCAACTAAACCTAAAATTTACTCATTCTTCTATTTGTGCAATTGAAGAGTGCTCTTGCTCCATCTCCATCTTCTTCTTCTTCATCTCCTTGTATGTGTGTGTATGCATGAGAGAGAGAGAGAGAGAGAGAGAGAGAGAGAGAGAGAGAGAGAGAGAGAGAGAGAGAGAGAGAGAGAGAGAGAGAGAGAGAGAGCATTGCGACGATGGCGGTGAAGCGGTTGAGCGCTGTCGTACTGTGACACATACATAGTGGGAACACATGCTACAAGATCTATCTTGTAATTATCTAGATACATAATTATATTTCCTATAATGTACATATGCATATTTAAGTATAATAATAAGCCTTCTATCTCATCCTATTATTTTTCTCAAGGGTAACCTATTTTTACTTTACCATAAAAAAAATACTATGGGAAAAGCGTCAATAGCTCCGCCTCTTTAACTTGGGGCAAAAAGCATTGATTCTTTATTTCTACTATCTCATTATCATCTCACACCATAGCTAGATTCTATATCTAGGGTAAAATCCAATATATATATTCTATGTATTTTTCATATTTTTCTTATATTTATTTTTAAATAGCTACTAGGAGGAAATCAAATCCTAGTGGGACACTAGGTGGCATGATTTCAAAGATACTCTTATTTTAATGCATTATTGCAAGCATGATTACAAAACTTTGTCAAGGAGCAATGTCATGCTTTCATATGGCATGAGGTGTCCATTGGAATCAAATGAAAGTTTAGGCTAAGGGGACCACATGAAGACTTTTGCTTCCAGAAATGGACCCTATTTTGATGATTTTTTTGTACAAGGCTCCAATCCAAATTGGAAAACAATTTTTAAATGAAAATCGTAGCTAATGAGCTGAAGTTTCTGTCCATATTTTTACTTTTTTATTTGGAGCCACGGTTGAGGAGATATGGTCAAAATACTGGACCCCAGTCTGCCCACATAATGAAGGGACAGCTCATATCCAACTTTTCCAGTTTCTATTCACACAGGATCCTCTCTTCTTGTGTAAACCCTTGGGGGTTCCCTTCACCTATAAAAGGGGACCTCTTCTTCCTTGAAAAGTACGGAAGCATTCAAGCCATTGATGAGAGGAATTCATGAGGGAGTGAGTAGTAATGCCAAATTGTACTTAGCCATTAACATAAGCCTAAGCCTACACTTTCTCCTAGAGGAAGACTAGCCATTCTTGCATGCTATCCATGGAAGATCAACTCTAATCAAATAAGGTCTTGGACTTGGCGTATCAATCAAAGTGGAGTTCTCTCCTCTTCTTCTCTCTTCATCAATAATGGTGCCGAAGGGTTTGTCAAGTAAGATGTGTTCTACATTGATGTTTTCTTGATTTCTTGTTGTTTTCTTTTTCATCTCTAATCCAACATATATATATATATATATATATATATATATATATATGTATCTAATCTCATCTCCTTAACCAAACCTATCTCTCTCGTTCTTAGTAATTCATCCTCTCTACAAATTTTAGGTTCTCTTTGCTACAGGTACATCTCTCCCCGCAGTATCCTTATTGCCTACGGGCAAGAATAGGGCTTGGGAGGGAAACTTCTCATCTCTTCACTTCTCTCATATCTTCATTTCTTACATACTATCCTAGATGAATAAGCTACATGATGATAATTTACATCGCGTTCACTCTGTACGATCTATTAGAATTAACGTATGGATTAGCCATAAAATACACTTTCAACAACGTATAGTGTTTCTCTTTGGCCCAGAAAGGCTCAATGAAATACTTCTATCACCGGATCCCATTATACTACCTCTCATACACTATAACTTTTGTTTTGACGTAAGCATAGTTATCTTGCTATGAACCAAGAGGATTTGTACACACAATTAATTCCAATCACTAGACAAAATATATATTATGGTAAGCACAAAACTACAATTCCAAAGAACAATTCGTAGCCTACTTGATTAGCCAAGATTGAATGCCATTAACTCATCTATTAACCCTTTCATATTACCCATGATAAGATATGACCATAGCCTTGATGTTTTCATCTTTGTGTTGTTTTGACATTCTCTTTTGTGTTCTTTCTTTGTGTGTGTGAGTTCAAGAGAAAAAGAGTGGGGCTTCTTTGATTGCACTTCCTTCCAAACCCTAGTCTTCATGACGTCTATGGTTTAACTCCTTCAGATAGTTTTTCTTGAGTTCTCTCACAAACTCTTATAGCCATAAGCCCGGTGCTTTCCTGGCAAAACCGCAAATTTCTCGACAGCGCGGTGCAACGGCAGCTCCTTCGTCTTTGCGGCGAAATATCCTCCACGACAACAAGCCTAGAGCGGTGAGTTACACACCATCGCCATCTTTGTGCTTACTAGTTTAGGCTCATTGCATGCTTGGAGCCATTTGTGGCTCGCACACAGTGTATTGGTAAGTTCCTTGCATTGACACGTGCAACAGACATGTACATTTTTGGCACCACTTCCAGCGAATGCCATACACTAAGATTGAATGGAACTCTGTGCTTCTTTGTGGTGCAATTTCAATTGTAGGAAAGGTAGAGAAGAAAGGTGTGTGTATTGAGAAGAAGAAGTTTGTTTTGCTGTTGTGTATTATTTTGTTAATAAGGAATTGAAAGGTACTGTGTTTTCTTTGTTAATAAGGTTTTGAAAGGTACTGTGTTTTCTCTGTGATAGGTGTTAGTATTAAGGTTGTAGATCCATAATGTTAGTTCTGTGTAAAGTACAGTAAGTAGTTCTGTTAGATAGTGAGTTGATGTAATAGTGTGTTAGTGTGTAACAATAGCTGTATTAGTGGTAAGTAGGTAGGTTAGGTGTGTGTGTGCTGGTGCGCACATCGCGGCCGCGGCGACCTTATCCCAAAATTTTTTATTTTTTATTTTTAAATTTAAAATTTTAAAGGTAGGACCAAGATCTGGAATATCTCCATAACCCAGCCCAAGCTCATGCTTAGGCTCAGGCCTCAGTCGCCCTTTAAACTTACGTATTTTAGCCTCGCACGCAGCTAAAAATTGACCTTTTTGAGGACCAACACAGCTTCAGGTGACTGAACATTGTGCTGTAAAGCACACCACAACCCTTTGAGTGATACGCTCGTTTTGAGCTATCACACACTTTAATGAAAGAACTGATCATTAAAAAACATCAAAAAACGTGTGGAAACGGATGCCTAAAAAAGTAAGCCGTTAACCTTCGAGGATATTCGTCGATGCTTGTAGGGTGCCAAAGGAACATGCATTTGCGCTCTGGTCATGTGCTAGAGACGGAGCAACTAGAGAGAATTTCGACTTATGCGAGTTCTCATTATCCACCTACCTTAGGTTCCAGGCCCTCCGTGGGGACCCAAGGTAGTACAAACCAAGACCCAAACATAGCGGCTAGTGACTCTTCCTCTGACTACGACGTCATGGAGGGTTTCCCAATGCCTAATCCTGATAGCTCAAGCCAAGACATGCATGCCATGGGTCTACGGTCCGGGCCGAGTGTGCTTAGCGGCTTGAAGGAAACCTTTAGTAGAGCCACTCGCTCCGAACATGGAGCTAATGTAAATGAGGGGGGTGGGGAAGTAAATTCTCCATTCATGAACAACGTAGACCCTATGCTCTTAGAGAGTGTGCACGTGAATACTCCAGTCATTGCACCCTCTGACTCTTCAGAACTATTCCCGTCTGAGGTTATATTCCCTGATGGTAGAAGACTTGCCGAAGTGCAAGAGGTTGAGCGGTATATCCTTGCAACGAGGGAAAAGGAAATCAAGAGCTTACTCAAGGTGGAGCAACAAAGAGAGTTATAAGAGAAAGCTCCTATGTCAATATCCTTGCTAGGAGAGCAATCGAGTGCTTCTGAATTAGCGACCACTAAGGGTCAACCCACAAAGGACACCCCTAGCACCTCAAGTCTAGATGGAGCGTTCCTAAATGAGAATTGGGAGTATGAACTACAAATGGAAACTCTAACCAACCCGACCTATACACATGGCTTGGTTAGATGTCCTACAATCCACAACGGGTGCTACTAGTGTGGAGGATCAACAACAAAGAGTTTGTGAGGCTATCCATAGGGTTATTGAGCTAGAGAGACAGAACAAGGGAATCCACATAACTTCAATGGGTCTCATGAGATTCTTGGATACCGGGAAGGCTAAACAACAGACCTTATCACCAATGGAGACTCCCTCGGTAAGTCAGATGGATCCCCCATATGTTGTTTTGCCAGGGGTCTCAGTGCAATCTGAGCCCACAATTGATAGCTTTACCTTTCCAAGTCTATCTCATCTTCCCCTTGATGACACCACGGCTACCATGCCTACCCCAATGATGGGCATGCCAAGAAACACGCCATGGACCTCATTTGTTAGTAAAGCACCGCTACATGGTAGCTCAATGCCTGCAACAGTACCTACAAGTGTGTACCAATCGTATACACCCATGGATCCTCGTACTCATGTAGTCCCTACCCCTCCCATTGTTTCAACAACCTATGCTTTACAACCACAACACCCAAGTTCTTATTTCCATGGGACTATACCGGCTAGCATTAGCATGTCACATCCGACGTCTGGTATGCCTAGGGCCACACATATGAACTTTGGGCCACCACATGGCACAACATCGTACCCAACGTGGAACCGAAGGGCTTCCTATGCGCCAAGCCCAATGCCAATACCTACTTAACATGTATTCTCTGGATCACCTCCACCCACGATTCCTACTAACTTAGGTGACTTGGCAATATTTGCTCAAGCTATCGATCGATCTATTGATGAGAATATGCGTAACACGCCTGATTGAGAACCTAGAATTAAAGTAGTACAAATAGCCAAGCTCACACAAAAATTTAGTGGAGACGGGGATGTGAGAAAGCATATCTAAGGAGGATAAATTAATGATTCAAGGAGAAAGAGTGTCTGTTGAGCCTAAATCTATTAGCTCGCAAGCATCAGGACATCAACCAATGACCCTTAAGCCTATTGCTAAGGAGCCAAAGATATCTGATATGACTTTAGCATATCTCACCAAGGCCATTCAAGAGAGTCTTAGAGACAATCGTGCTCCTCAAACAATCATATGTATCCAAGAAGGGAGCAACAATGGTACTCAGTATGCTATGGATCGCATAGTACCAGTGAATGCCCTACTTTTAGAGTAAAATTCAAAGGGAACTGCAATGCCTGTGGGAGGTATGGTCATCAAGCTAAGGATTGCATAGTATTTAAGCGTGCGATGGCCAATACACCAACCTTAGCATGGACAGACCCCCCTCAAGTGCCTGCATTGATGCCGGTCCCACCTCTTGAACAAACAACACAACACATGGTCCCTAGGGCCCAAAATGTTGTTCAAACAACACCCTTACCACCTCTAGTGCTAGGACCGCAACCACCACATCCGAGAATCACTTCGGTGAATCAAGTGGGTTGTGAATCATCTATTGCTTGTTTGGAAGGCTATGAGGACGATATAGATCCTAATATTGCCTATGGGATGGATGCGCTTGTCCACAATACTACATGGAGGACTATTGGGGACAAGTCAAACATATCTATCAAGTAGCTGCTCTTGCTGCAAGAGGCCAAAATATCAATTATATTGCTAAGAGACCACCTCTTCAATGCTATGAGTGTGGAGGTCCACATGGTGTGGCCGAGTGTCCTATTAGCCTACAAAAGAATTCCACACTAATGCAAACCAATCAAGCAAGCACATCTACAATGCCGATACTCATGTGTAACCAATGTGGCATAGATTATTTGACTACCCAATGTCCAAATAATCTAAATGCACTGAAGATCACGCCATTAAACTTGAGGGAGGAAAGAGGGAATCAGAAACCTGAATGGCGCTGGCGAGATAGAGAGAGGGGGGAGGAACGAGCAAGACAAAGTGACGAGAGAATATTTGCATTAAGTGCTTGAACGTACCTTGAGGTGATCATTAATGAGTAAGCGCTTTCACTTAGTACACGTCAAATTTTAACCCTTTTTTTCAATAAACTTTGAATTTAATCCCACTGTTTCAAACGCCTAAACCACCCATTTTCTCAACCCCAAAAACCACATACTATATAGTGGCAAAAGCGGTCCACCTATACATACTTTCACCCCTAGAGCTTTAGCAGATTGAAAGCACACAAGATGAGGAGCCATCTGTTTTAATGCAAAAAGCATGTCATGCAGGTGGTCGGAGTTCTATCCGAGCTAAGCTAGAAGCTATTATCGATGCATGTCTTCTGGAAGACAAATCATTGTTGCATGCAGATGATGATTTCATAGTGGATACAGTTTATGCTCGATTGGGATTGACCTCTTTATTTAAAAGAAAATGTGACTTTGTGGATGTAGTCATATCCTCTGAAAGTGACATAAATGAGGAAACAGGTTTCTCAGAGCTAGTTCATGCTATGCATGCAAGCATAGCCGCTAACAGTGATCAAGCAACATGTTTGTCAGAGTCAATATGTGATATAGATGCCCATTTGGAGTGCTCTTAATTTGGGTGCAGACCATGAAGATAATGATTATGCAACATTACATGAAAAAGCAACTATTTTGGCTAATGCTATGCAAGAGGGTTTTATGTCTATGGCTACATTTCAGGACACTGGTGATGATGCAGATGTATTTGATGCTGATCCATATGTATTTGATGTAAACCGAGACAAAGATTATGATTATGGAGATGCATATTTAGAGAGGGTGCATGATGATGATCAGTCTATGACTGTTACATGTGATAAGGTTTGCTATGATGATGCTATGGAAAAAGAAATTGATGCTATCTTTGTAATGCATGCTGAGACTTGTGCTATTGAAGTAGAGAGATATTTGGTTGGGAGTGTGAAGCTACTAGAAAAATTTGTGCCTATGTATGAAACAAGCGATGAGGTTTCCTGTGATAATACTCACAAACTAGGAGGTTCTTCCAAGGAGGAAGATATGGAGCTTATGGATCTACCTGATGATGCGCTAGAGGAATTTCAAGTTCCTTGTGACAAGATTAGTGAAGAACATCCTATAGCATATGATGAAGATCTTATGGTTCTTTTGGATGAGGCTCTAGAGGAGCTTGTGCCTACTAGAGAATGCAGCCATGCAACATTTGTGGTATCAAATGAAGTGATGGCATTCAATGACTCACAAATACATATTGATATTTTAGAAACCATAGTGATTGAATTCATTTTGCCTCTGGGTTCTGCTATGATGGGAATTTGGGACTTTTTGTTGCTATTCTATGAGAAAGTTTGTGGAGATGCAATATACTTGAAATATGATCTTCTACTACCTTATGACCCAGGAGGTTATCATGTTAGCTATGATTGTCATCAGTTACTTTATATGCCATATGATCCAGGCGGTGTTCATGAAGATTTGTGGGCTAATTTATGTTTTTTCTATGATGATTGGAAATTCTTGTATTTTCCCTATGATCCTCAAGGACGGTGCAAATTTTTTCAAGGAATGATCGCAATGGGGAAAATGATTGGTTTCCTGTTTGATCCCCGGGGCTACTAAAGTGCAAAGTTTCTGATTTGAAGAGTACCAATTATCTGTTGTAGCAGGTTGCAATGGTACAAGGTTTTGGTTTTTTTATTATGCTTAGTCAGTCGAGTTTTTTATTATGCAGTCAATAAGCTTACATGGATGGCTTCCAGTTGACTTCTTTGGACAATTGATGAAGTATCTTCACATCTTTTGAGTTGGTTCTGCTGTACCAAAAATTGAGGTAAAGGACTTGACGGCCATTCCGTGTGCAGACAAAGTAAGGAATACTTGAGCTTGACAGGGTTCTTTATAACAAGCTAAATGGTCAAGACATGTGCATCATTAACTGGAGCACTTGAGTTTGGGTGGGTTCGCTAAACAGGTTTTCTATAATTGAATGCTTTGAAGATACGGCAGATACGGTTCAGAGGTTTTTGATGGACAACTACCTAATGATTAAGCTAGAACGTTAATGATAGGGTGTAAGCCTTATTTCATTTTTCAAACTTTTATGAGTTACGTGAGTCTGATGATGGCAAAGAGCTTAATGTACCTTTAGCATATGCAGATTAAAGTGCAGTTGGCACAGACCGGAGGCTGTGCAGGTTCAGAGGGGGTGGATGTCGTGCAGCTCCGCTCCAATGCTAGGAAAGATGACATAAAAATGCACATCAAGATTATTTGAAACTTACATGATTATTGAGCAGTGATCAGGCTTGTTAACAAGTCAAGTTTAATGATTAGTGTATACCAGATGCTCTTTTAAAGGGCCAACTGATGCCTTAATGATGCCAAAAAGGGATATGCTTAATGTGAGCACAAATGGGATATTATGAACTAGAACTATAGTGCTTAAAGTGCTCTACGGGCCTATCTTTACGGCTCGTCAATTAGAGATGTGGTGAAGAAGTTATGGCGGTTTGAAGTTTAAGTTCATTGCAGATCTATACCAGATTGGGCAATTGCAGCTGATTTTACAGAGATGAAGTGGATGCACGGGCCTAAAGTGATCAATTTGTGGAGCATGTCAGTCTTTTCAGATCAGATTACGGTTGCCAAGTTATGCGCCGTTAAAGATTCACCGGACGCCGGCTCCGAACCGTCTAGTCTGCTTGATGTTGGACGGGGCTGTTGGAGAAAGTTGTAGTGCTTGGCATTGTTTGGCCAATATGTATGCCTAATGTGGTGCCCTCATGAATTAAACCGGCCGCCCAAAGACAATAAAAAGTGGCATGAAGGAGAAGACGGGCACTGGTTGCGCAGGGAGTGAGGAGCACTTGCAGCGGCTTGTAGAGTGCACAAAAGCCGGCAAGCATGAAGAAAAATCTGACTAGCATGTTGAGGCGACCTTTTTCGGTACCATTTATGCCATTTTCTGCGTGGTTTGAGGACGGCATGCCATGTCACTAGCAAGGTTTATGCAACGACGGCGCCGTCACTGCATAAAAAAGATATAGCGGACTCAGTAATAGAGAAAAAACGAGTTGCTTAGGGAGGGCTAATAATAGGGGGAAGAAGGAAGTAACGAAGGGAAGGAGGAGAAAAACAAGCAAAGAAGGCAGAGGGAGTCGAAGGGCAAGGCATAAGGAGAAGCAAGGAGTCGAAGGGCAACGAGGGAAGAGCTCCCTCTCTCTCGCTCTCATCCTCCGAGGCAAGCAAGTAGTGCTCCCTCTCTCTCGCTCTCATCCTCAAAGCAAGTTTGGAGAAGGCAAAGATTTTCTCTTTCTCCCTCTCGATCTTGAACAAGAAGAAGCCACGGCTCGGAGCTTGGTCAAGGCAATTGCATGCGAGGAAGGTATTTTGAAGGGGATGAATGAGATTCACGGGAGGAGCTTGGTTGAAGCTTGAGAAGGAGCTTGATCGAAGCAGGAGAAGCACTCTTGGCCTTGAACCAAAGCAAGAGAAGAAAGCAGGAGAAGGCATGCACAGTAAATAAATCAAAGTAAGAAGCAGGAGGAAGTTACAACTAGAGAATGGCAATTAAGCCGGTCCAAAGCATTGATGATCGAGGCAGTGAACTGAATTGAAGCCTGTAGAATCCACGGGGCAATCGAAGCAGATGAAGCGACATGAGGGAATTTCCATCACCGTCATCCGTTAGAGATTGAATTAGCATTTTGTTAAGTCCGATGTCGTTAACGGCCTGGTTAATCCTTTAAACGGGATCTTAACTCCTAGTAAGCAAATGATCCAAGTGACCGTGCTGTTAATAGCCCGCCTTGGCTAAGGACTAAGTTTTACTCAAGGTAATATTCAGTCAATTGATGATTGCGGTGATTGCCAGAGATGTCAGTGTCTCTTGTTCTCTCTCTTTCACACCTCCCACAGCCAGAGGCCCGATGCCGGCCTGGCTCACGTAGCGAACACATATCCCCCCACAACGTGACTTTATTCCTCAAATCACAATTCCTGTCATTGATGATTTGCCTATCAAAGAATTTGAAGAAGGTGAGAAACATGAAATTTTTTTGGATTTTAGGGGGTGCCACACGTTTGTGGAAAATCACATCGATGACTATGATAAAATTTTGTCTAGGTTGAAGGAAGTGAATCTTACTTTGTCAGGGAAAAAGCCTTATGTTTGGTGTCAATGAGGTGCTCATTGGGGGTGCATGTGTGGGCCATATGGTAGGAAACCTTGTCCAACAAAGGTAGATGCCATCCAAATAATGAAAGAAACATGCACTAGTATCACGAAGGTTAGAAGATTTCTGGGAGCATGTGTCTTTTATGTTATTTGGATTCCACATTATGCACATATATCTGATCCTTTTTATCAATTTCTTAGAAATAATCAAAAGTTTAAATGGAGAGATACACATGTAAAAGCCATAATAAGATAAAGAAGTTGCTCCAGTCAGCACCAACTTTGAGAAAGGTAAACTATGAGTGTAAAAGGCTAGTAATTGTGATAGTAGACATTAATCGTGTAGAAATTGGATGGGCAATAGGGCAAAGTGATGAAGAAGGACACATGTATGTGGTGAGATTTGGAGCAAAGGTACTAAGTGCTCACCAAATAAATTATCCACAGATAAAGAGAGACTTCTGGGGTATGGTTACAACCTTGAAAAATAAGAAAGAGTATCTAATTGATGCATGTGTGGTTGTAGAAACAAATTGTGTACCACTTCTTGGGATAATTACAAGTTTCTCAATGCCAAACATTGTTATGTTACAGTGGATTGCCTATATTTAGTTTATAAATCTTGAGTTTAAGCACATTGCATGTAAAGACAATACAATGGCATATATGCTCTCAATGGCAAGGTATGAAGATGAGTTATATATGATTGATGAGGGTGATGATGTCAAAGGTAATATGTCTCCATGTCTAATCCACTTGAATTATTATTGGAAGAGATTTTTGAAGGTAATTATAAAGCTACTTGAGTACTCTAACAAAATAGGATGACTGGATATGAAGGAAATCGTATGGGTATTTTTTGGGGGATGGCTACTTGTGGAAGCATCCGAACAGAAAGGGTGCTACACCACAAAGGGAAATATGTAATAAAGAGACTCAAGTAGATCTCATGCAAGAGTTTCATGAGAGTCTATGGGTTGGACATAGGGGTGTGTTTGAAACCTTCTCTAAGTTGAAAGAAAAATACTGGTCTAAGGGTATGATGTATCTCAGTTTGTAGAGTCATGTGTAACTTGTCAAATGTACTCAAATGTACGGCATCGTGTTGGGTTGCACCCTACATATCCACTAGACATGCACTATAAATGGGTTGTGGATCTAGTCATAATGCCTTTAGGACTCTGGCACATGAGATACTTAGTTCTTGCACGAGAGGACCTAACTAACCAGGTTGAAGGGAGAGCATTAAGAGCAACAATTACAGAAGATATATGAAAATTCCTTCTTGATGATGTGATTTTCCATTATGATTGTGTGAGAAAGATCCCGGGGAGGTCACCCAATAAAAATGTAACCTATCATGTGAGTTCAACAGAAGGGTATTTAAAGTTCTTGAAACTTACAGAAATATATATACAGAAGGGCATTATTTTTTGAAATTTAAAAAGCTTACAGATTTTAAAAGAAAAGGGTACATTATATTCCTAACAAAATTCACAGATAAGGGGTTTTACAAACATGTCTTGAGCACACGTGATATGGTAGTTTCACACATAGTGAACCCCCCGGGAGAAAGATCACTACAAAAGAGGTGAACTAGATGCCATGGAAGCAAGGGAGTTATTTTCTAGATTGGGAATCAAGATTTCCCTTACTACTGCTTACAATCTAGAAGGCAACAAGAAGAGTGAACAAGGGCATCCTTCAATGTTCAAAGCTTTGGCCAAAGCTTGCAAGGGAAAAAACTTGGTGAGTGGACAAGATTGTTTCCATATTCTTTGTGGGCTGATCCTACAGCCCATAGCTCTATAACTATTTATATGCCTGCAGAGTTGATGTATGGTCCAAAACCTGTCATGCCAATTGAAGAAGCAATTCCCACATGAAATGTGATACCTTGATAGGATGTGGTTAGTAGGGAAGAGATTCTTGCCTTACGAATAAGGCAACTAGAAAAGAGGACTGAAGACATTGAGGCTACAAAATTTCACTTAAAGAATGCAAGATTGAGAACAAAGAATACTTTGATAAGACACATAGGCTTAGAATAAAGGAAATTGAAGAGGGTGATTGGGGTTTGATCTTGTTTTGATGTATAATAGTAGTCTTGCAACTAGTATATTGTTGTGCGAAAACTCTCAAAAAGATGGTTTGAACCATATGTAGTTAAGCATGTGAATGGAAATGCTACTTACACTTTGTGTGAGCTAGATGGGATAGAGTTGAAGTTTCCTATTTCTACGAAAATAATTAAAGTGTTCAAAAGTAGAGGTGACAATGATCCATTTTTTGCTACAGAGGATGGTGAAGAAGAAGATCTAGACATATTCAAGGGCTCTTAGGGAAGAAGAAAGCATGGGGGACATGAAGGAAGATTGAACTTGCAAAAATCAAAGCGTGGCACATACCAAAGGATGTGCACGCCTAGAGGGAATGGATGTCGTGCCGTGGAACAGGCATCATGAAAATAATGGCTCCATTTTTAGATTCATTATAGAATTTCAAATAATATACTTTAGTGTGTGTGTGTGTTATAAGGAAAAGTTATCTACCTTATTTACCAAATAACCTTGAGGGTAACTTTCTAAAGTTTATTTTTGAGATTTACAAGAATAAAAATCCTTAAGGGTGTGAGTTTTATTTTTCTACTATCTAAATTCCATCGCTATCATGATTATCTAGATTCTATATCTATCATGCATTTAATCCTCATGAATATTTAGTATGAGCCCATCACGAGATAAGCCAATGTACCAACTTGTCTTTTTCCTACCATGCATCATTTTTTTAATTCATATCAATGCTCTTATTAATTTTAGTCAAAGCCTGCATGGCATGCTTACATCCACCATGACACATTTACTTTTGGAAGCAAGACTTCTAAAACTAGAAGCATCTAAGAGAAAAATACAAGTGGCAAGAAGAAGACTTCTAGCAAGACAAGTGGAAAGAAGAAGACTTCTATAAGGACAAATGTCATCACAAACAAGGAGATATTTAGAAATGAAAAAATTGGAGAAGAAAATAGACAAGTGTCACTCATATTCTCCACATGGTTAGCACTTGTGACACAAATAGCTCCACACTTGTTTGAATGCTACCAAATATCTTCTCCTAAAGGAGGAAATCTCACCTATAAATAGGGCCCTTTTTTCCTCACTTGGCCATCGTATTGCATCAAGCTAAGCCCTAACCTCTCAACCACACTTCCATCATATCAAGATCCTCCACCCTATTAAGTCAAGCTCTCTCAAGCCAAGATCCTCTACTCTCTCAAGCCAAGCTCTCTTGAGCTAAGCTCCTCCACCCTATCAAGAAAATCTCTCTCAAGCTGATGATTACAATATATTCATATCCAAATTTCCCCCTATCACCAAGTAGCTGATTTCTAATGGTTAAGGGCACGTACTTATATGTTCTCCAATTTCTTTCACAACTCAAGTTGTAGGCACATTGAACAAGGATATGAACTCCTAAGTGTTTAAGAGTAGGTGCACTACCACCATTCATCATCCACCACTTCCACACCGACTACTCTTTTGCTAGATTTTGCACAAATTCAGTGCCAAATTTACCTTCTTTGAGCTTGAGTCTTGTCAGATCTTGTACTATGGAGGCATGCTCATCTGGGTCACTATAAAACTGTCCAAATACATCTTAAAAATACATCTATAAAACCGTCCAAATACATCCTAAAAATATTCCAAGACCTCCTTATCCAAGCTATTTATGTCCATTTCTAAGTATTCAAAATCCAACAAGAACTAAGACAATGTGCAATGAACTATGTGTCCCCACTCACCGAGCATGACATACTTGGATAGGGGTATCTCTCTTATTTTTGTTGTGAGCGGTGACTTCCATGGATTTGAAATAGGATCTCTTGGCTCCTCAGGTTTACTTAGACTCTCAAATTTTCCACCATTCCATCCACACCTTGCCTAAGTTAGGCAACTTTGAGTCAAGTTGTCATATTGCCAACATGATTCGCATCATGACATTGTGAACATCCACAACATCATCTTAAAATTGGAGTGACAATAGTATTTCTTGCAGTATCCCAACCTTACCCTCAATGGTTTTAATTAGTCCTACTTCCCACTCATAGAACTTGGCACACACAAAGGTTTCTAATACTACATTTTTGTTCTTTAACAAGGACTCCACCATGTAGAAGTTGGTGCAAAATCTTATTTCACATGGTAGTTTCAACATGGTAGACATCTTCTACAGGTACATGTCAAGCACCCTCTACCACTTCAACAAAAACTCATATATCTTTCTAGCATTGTCAATATTAGGCTTCAACCAATAAGTACCATTGCTCTTGTACCAATCTTGAAGCATGAGGTTAAGGATGTGAGTATTGTACCCTACATTATATAAACAAGAAAATCACTAGTCCAAAACTCTACCAACTACCTTGAAATTTTTAGCATTGGCCATAATCACTTTGAAAACAGTTTCCACTTCTAGTTGATCAATTGCCTCACCAATAATGATGGCTATGTACCTGCCATAATCTATTTGACCATAGCTATCCACAATCTTAATGAAACACTCACCACATGGAAAAACAAGCATAACATTAATCAATGGGAGTCTCTGAATGTTGGACCACCATCATTAACAATGGTACAACCAAATTGCTATGTTGTGTCTAATATTAGCCTTTGCACATCTTTCAAAGTATTTACAAAGCATTTATCCAATAGCTAGCTCCTCATGTGATGATATGTCAATGGGTAAACCCTGCACCATACTCTCCAATATGTTTACATGCTAATTTCCATGCATCTCATGTAACAATAGTCATTAAACCATCAATGTAATATATGGATTTTGAATTGTGCTTCCTCAAAAGTAGAAGCCCTAAAGCTAGTTTCCAAGCTCACTTGCCTAGTTCTAAAAGAACCAACCTGAAATTTTGGGGAGCCATTGTTTGGATCCACAACACTAATTGTTTGGGTCATGTCTTTGTTTGTTTAAGTAGTTCCATGTGTAGGGTTGACCCCAATGGCTCTTGTTCTACATATATTTGATCTCCCAACATTGAGAGTTAGATTTAGATGGCCAAACAAGGAAGGCCTTGATCTTTTATTTGATAATACCAATCTTCCAAGTAAAGCTTTTAGTCATGTAGCATCATTTTTCCACACCTAGACCTTTATACTTATCCCCAAAAATTTAGCCCCTCGAAAATGATCTCGAAAATGATCCCTAATTCTAGGCGCTCCATGAGAATTATTTCACCACAATATATTCATTTTCAATCTTGATACTTGGTAAATTTGTGGAAACACTTCAAATGGATCTAGGGAAATTCCCACCCACCTTTCTCTTGTTGTTCAAAGTATTGCCCTCTTTCATGCTAGAACTTCTTCTTAAGGAAAAATTCACATTAGCCACACGAGCTATTGAAATTCTTGCATGCATATACATATAAAAAAAAACTCATTGGGTTACAGAAGTATGAATTAATGCAAGATTTATGGAATCAAACCATACGGAAAAAAATGTAGTGAAATATAATGTAGTGGTGAAGGAACAAGAAGCACTCCATCACAAAATAGGGGTAGCATTCCAAGTACTTCACCTTTTTACCTTCTCTGTAGGATTAGTTTATTACACCATTGGACTAGCAACCCCAATATTATAGCTCTAATCACAAACAAACAAAATAGGGAATCATCAAAGAGGTCCATGGGCCAAAGCATGTATTGGTCGTACCAAAAAGGGGTGTCTTGGATAGTGCTTTGGTAGCACTTTACAAGCCCCATTTTCATGTGTTACATATAAAATAAACTAGCATGTTATATATCAATGGATAGTTTTTTTCATGCAGAATTTAAAACTACAAAGCCCGACAAGTTTTGATTTTCTTTTTTCAAAAACTTTACAGGTCCCCACGTTTTAAAAGGGTACCACCAAAAAGTGCAAAAAGTGGCACCACTAATACATGCTTTTACCCCCATCCTAAATTAGGGATATCAATCCATGCATTTCACCCTCTTACCTCCTCTTTGGGGTTACCCTAGTCTTTCATTGGACTAACAAAAAATTATTAGAGATTTAATTGCAAATAAAGAAAATGATGAAGCAACAAGGAGAAGTCCATCCCAAAGTAGGGATAGTCATCCATGCACTTCAATCTCCTCTCTAGGATCAATCTCGTCCATCATTGGATTGGCAAGCCAAGATTAAGCTCTAATTGCATTCTACTCTACCTTTTTTGGAAAGTTTCTATCTATAATTTACTCCAATTATGCGCTTTACCACTAGTTCTTCTTCAAGTCGAGATCTTGGGAAGACATGCATCGAGGAGGGGGGTCTTATATGGGTTTCCCCAAATGTGGAGGTGGTGACAATCGAGGAGTATTTCACGAACCTAGTAGGTCATATCAAAATTATTTTAGGTTATGTAAAATCCCACCACAAAAACTTGGCAATCCAGTTTTAACAAGTCATGTCATTTACTAGGTTCTTAACATACAAACATGGTGTTATTGATGGTTTGCAAAATGCATCATCACATAATTAAAATCATTTCCTGGGATATACATCAATGTTCGGCCATGGTACTTGGATGACTTGTAGAGGCAATCTAGTGAGGCAGTCCGGGGCGGGCAACAAGAAGAGCAACCTCTAGACACCCTTCAAGGCTCCCGTGCTGCTCAATGGGGCTGGGGCACAACACAACACAAACCAAAACAACAAACCCACAGCCAAATCCCAACTACACAAGGGGCACCACCTAGTTTAAGAGCGAACTAGGACGCAAAAGAGGAGAATCGTTATAGCAACCCACAAACAAGCAAGGAATTTACACTAACCCTAACACCAATGGAACACTCACACACTAAAACACGAGAGAGAGAGAGAGAGAGAGAGAGAGAGAGAGAGAGAGAGAGAGAGAGAGAGAGAGAGAGAGAGATGGTGTACAACTTAGCTTCAACTTTATATTTTGCACAAAAAGGAACTTAGAGCTTGCGGAATCAAGTGACAAGATTTGGTTATAGCATCACTAGCACATTGTCTTAGGGTTATGGGAGCCCTCTCACCATCCACCCTCTTACAATGGTAGCCAAACAATAGCCAATGAATCACAAGCAACAAAACAACAACCTTCAATGAAACAAGTCACCTTATGAAGCTGAATGAGTTTGCCAAGCCAAATTGGAGGAGAAGCGTGAGCCTTTGGACATGAATTGCACCCAAAACTACCAATTCATTGATGTTGGGGTAGATACAACAGTGGTAGGAAGAATATCTTCTACTCGCACTCGCTCAAACTAGCTCAAGCTTTTCCATGCACCAAGGTGATGGTGTATAGAAAGCTTACTCTCTCTTTACAACCAAGATAGAACTGGCGTGTGGTACGCTCAATCTAGTGTGCAATGGTATAGTGATGTCTTTTACAAGGAGGAATGGGTTCTATTTATAGGTTTTAGAAGCCTTGATTAGGATTAAGACTAATCAATTTTATTAGGAAAGATCAAGGATTATGAATTTTTATGAATTTCAAATGAGAATGGGGTCTCTCTTTTCTCTTGAGTCACATGGATGTGGGCTCAAGTAAGAGAATTATTGATGTGGTGAAAGGAGAGAAACTTCCATGGGAGTGAGTGAATTTGTTTTACTTGTGCGGTTGCCTACTCCATACGTTGATAGTGTGGGTGCATTTTTACAAGAGAAGTTAGTTGTTAGTGGTAATAATCACTAGAATTGTTAGTGATACATTTACAATGGGTAGGATGAGTTGATTTGATGAAGGAAGAGGGGTGAATTAAAAGAGAATCATTGAGATGGTGAAGCTTTGAAGAAGCTTGAACTCACCCTTGTGTAGATTGTGGAAAAAATGACCGCTGGTCTTCTTCTTCTTCTTCGCTTCTTTACGCCGCCGCCACGGTTGACCACCACGATGAAAAGAGGATTTGTTGATGAAAAATCCTCAATTTGCAGAAGTTATCATGGTTAAGATGCTGAATTTTAGATATTTTTAGGAGAGGTAAATGAAATTGTAACATAGAAGCAATAGAGAGAGACATGGAGAGGGTGTATGTATGTAGAGGTTCATAAAAGAACTATAGGGATGAGAGAGAAGGGTAATGGTGAAGAGGGTGGGAGAAGCCATGGAAATTGCAGGTTTGAGTGAGGGAAGGAGAGGGAGGGATGTGTAAGAGTGAGTAGGTGTGTGGAAGGGTGAGAGAAGACTAAGGGCTACTTGTGAGAAAAGTGGGCAGACTGGGGTCCACTCAAAAAATCATAGCTCACCGCTGGTAGCTCCAAAAATCATGAAATAATTTGAGGTGATTATTCAGAGCGTGGGCTACATTTTCTCTTTTGACCACTGCTCCAAATTCGGAGTGGAGATAGGTGCCAAAATTCTCACCAAAAAGCCTGTTTTTTATGCCTTCAAAAGTCTTTTAGTGGCCCCCTCCTTTGTTGAATTTGTACAATGCATCCAAGAGTGAGCCCCTCCTTTGTCATATTATAATACAAAGCATCCAAGTTTCCCTTGACCCATGCATGGAGGAGGATTATTGGTGAATAAAGAAATATATACATGGTGGGACTAGTGTATGGACTATTCATGGACTTTAGCTCAATGAGCACATGGTGTTAGAATAATGAGTAAAAATAATAATAAAAATATGGAGGAGTTATGGATATGGAAAGATATTGGAATCATATGATATGGTCCCTCCTTGAATTATTTTGGGTGAAAGAGGAAAAGGTATGCAAGTAAATAATATAATAAAAGTAACCAATGAGTAGAAATTAATTTTTTGTTTTCACGAGGGTGAGGGTGAAAATGTGGGAGTGATTTGTATAAAGGAAAAATATGAGGTTAGAGTATGTACATATTCGCAAAAAATATAATTATGGTGTAAGAGAATGAAAGAAGGTGTACATAGGTTTAATAAAACACACACCTAAGTAGAAATATTTACATAAAATACCAAAATAATTATAAAAAATCCCTATATTTAGGCCATATATACAATGAGATATTTACACACAAAGAGGCCATAATATACTTTTATTTTTTTATTTTTTTTATTTTTTTTGGCTCAACTAGCCCAGTGACTAGCTATCGAAGATCAACAGAAAATGATCTGTAATGTTATCCATGGCATTATTCAATCAGAAAGGCAAAACCGAGGGGTAAATATACTCTCAACTGGCACCATGAGATTTTTGGATACGAGCAAGGCTCAACAGCCTACTCTATCACAAATGGAGACTCCTCTAATGAGCCCCATGGACCCATCTTACGTCATTTCACCTGGGGTCTCTATGCAATCTGAGCCTCCGAGTGACAACTTTAGCTTCCCTAACTTGGCTCAACCCTCTATTAAGGAAAACACAGTGCTCACTCCAGGGATAAGCCTGAAAGAGAATGTACTGATGATATCTACGGTTAGCGCAGTGCCACTACCTAGTGTCGTAGTACCTAATATGGGGCCTCAACACTATGTGCCTCTAGCCCCTTATGCACACATGGCCCCCACACCTCCAATTGTACCACTTGTTTATGCTCCTTGAGTGCCGCTCCCTAGCCCTTATCCGAATGGACATATGCCCGGTTGTGTTCCATATCTTGCATCATCCACACATATGCCAAGACCGGTACCCGTCCCTCTCCCACATATGATTCCAAGAGTACCTCCACCGGCCCTGCCTCCTCACATAGGTGACTTGGCAGCGTTTGCTCAAACCATAGGTCGATCTATCGCGGAAAATATGCGTCATGCATATGATAGAGAGCCTAGAAGTAAGGCAATACAAATTGCCAAACTCACGCAAAAATTCAATGGGGACGAAGATGCTAGAAAACACATTGAAGTGTTTGAACAAGTATGTGATTCCTTAGGGGAACGCAACGAACTACATAAGTGCAATGCCTTAAGCTTGTGCCTTAAGCTTGACATTAAGTGGGAAGGCTGGAGATTGGCATAGAACCCTAAGGGTGGACGAGAAAACAATCTACCCTACCCTTCGAAGGTTGTTTCTAAAGGAGTACATACGAGAAGGTGTGCTTTGGGGTGTAGCATCTCAGCTACAGAAGGCCGAACGTAAGGAAGGAGAGTCAGTAAGTGACTTCCTTAGTCGTCTAAAGCACTTAAACTCTCGCTGCCCCTTAAATGAGCGCTTCAACAATAACCAACTGCTTGCTCGATTCATTCGAGGGTTGAGGAATGAAGGAATCTATAATGGACTAGTGATTAGAGGTATCACAACCTGGGAAGATGTCACTGCCAATGCAATCCAATTAGAGGACAACTTGATGATAGCAGGCATGAGGGTGTCTACTAACACGAGATCCACTAGCTCACAAGCCATTGAGTATGAACCCATGACTGCAAAGCCCATTGCCAATGAGCCAAAGGTATTTGAGACATTCTTGACAAACCTCACCAAGGCAATCCAAGACTCTCTTAAGGATAATCGACCCCCTCAAAATAGTCACATGTATCCAAGAAGGGAGCAACAATGGTGTTCCATTTGCTTAGGTCCACATAGCACTAGTGAGTGCCCTACGTTTAGAGTAAAATTTAATGGAACTTGCAACGCATGTGGTAGGTATGGTCACCAAGCTAAGGATTGTTTAATGATCAAACGTATGATGGCAAATAGACCACCTGTAGCCTGGACGGATGCGCCTCGAGCTCCTGTATTGATGCCTGCTCCACCTGTTGAGCAACTACCGCAACACATGGTCCCTAGATCTCAAATTGTTGTACAAGCTACACCGCTACCACCTCCTGTGCTAGGACCGCAGCCCCCGTATCCAAGAGTCGCCCCTATGAACCAAGTGGGTTGCGAGCCATCTAATGCTTATGCAGATGGCTGTGAGGAGGAAATAGACACTAGTATTGCCTACGGACTTGATACATTGGAAGAGTGTCCTATATACTACATGGAAGATTGTTGGGGGCAAGTCAAGCCGGTTTATCAAGCTGCTGCTCTCGCATCCAGAGGTCAAAATATCAACACCCAGGCTAGGAGGCCACCTCTTCAATGCTACGAGTGTGGTGGACCACATCGGGCAGCGGAGTGCCCTATTAGGCTGCAAAAGAATGCTGCACAGATGCAAATGAATCAAGGGAGCACGTCTGCAATGCCAATACTCACATGTAATCGTTGTGGCATAGATCACTTGATTGCCCAATGCCCCTATAACCCAAATGCGCCTAAAATCACACCCCTAAATTTGGTCGAAATTGCTAGTGTGACATCGCCAATACCACCCGTCGCACCCGCTTATGCGATTACACGGTCCATGCTTCAAGGGCCAGGCCATATCCTCGAAGAGAGAGATACCGCGTCAGTTATCCAAGCAAAGAAAAAGAAGACACGAAGGAAGAGGTCGCAGAATACGGGAAATTCAAAGCCAAGTTCCAAAAAAAACATAGGAACAGGAGATGACCCCGTGTATATGAATGACCTCGAGGATGATTCAGATTCAGTCGAGACAATGGAGACTAGAACCAATACCACAAAGGGAAAGACCAACAAAGAAAACCGTAACATGGAACCAAATGAAAACGGAATAAGAGAAAACCATAAAGAGCCTTTGAAAACACCACAAGTGTGTCCAAATCCAATCCAAGACCCCCAAGATAAACCGCAGGGGCAAAAAGGGAAGAATCGTAAAAAGAAGATTGGGACGTACCCAAACCCAGTAGACGAGATTGAGCAGGTGAAACATCTAAGAGGTTTAGTGGAGGAGACTCAAAGGAAACTAGAACCAAAACCCATGCATGTCAAAATTCATGACACAGTGTTTCCCAAGCAAGTTCATCCACCCCACATGAACCATAGACCGTTAGCCATATCTAGTATCATCCAAGAAGGGAGTGAGGACGGGACATCAGAAAGTGAGCATACACCTTTCTTGTTGGAAAGGATGTTTAACGAAGGAATACCTGATCCCATTGAGGAATATGAGATTCCATCCTCACCAGTTCCTAGTCAAGGACCTACACCCTGCAAAATGCCAATGAATGTTGCCAAACTAGTGGACTTCATGTCTTCTGAGGTCCGAACCACGATCATAGCAAAGATGTATGGAGATCCTGAGTTATTCCTTGCACTTCGAGCATTCCTTAACGGAGAGCTACGAACGGGAATAGGGTGCAATCATGTGCAATCACTTGACTTAGATGGACACGAGTCTGTGATCGAGGTACCCATTAACAAATTAGGGCAGTATTTTGAAGGCGACGAGTCTAATGCGACCCTACCCATCACTACCAAGGGATTAACTATAAAGGGAATTCTTGATGGTGGTGCGGGAGTTAGCATCGTTACAAAAGATTGTTGGGAATCCATGGGAAAACCCCGCCTTAGTGTTACTAACATTGTGGTAAAGATGGCAAATGGTACCATAGCCAAACCTATGGGGATGCTCAAGGATCTTAGGATCAAAGTTCTAGGACACAAGGTACGACATACGTTCATTGTAATGGATTTCTCTAAACACCTTATGTCATATGAAATGATTTTAGGACGACCATTCATGAGGGAAGCACAAATGGTTCATGATTGGTCTAAAAATCATGTCTATTTGCAATTCCAAGACTCTGTCCTTAGAGTGGATTTGGTGACTGGTAAGGTACACCCCTTAGGGAGTAAAACCATTATTGATCATTGCTCTGACACCACAGTTCACTCGGCCCCACTACAATATTATTACACTTGTAAGAAGGATATAGACATTGGCCAAGATTCTCCTTACATGGATGTGTTACCGGGTATGACGGAATCAGACAACGTAGACTGGGTACACCTAGCTGCAACCATAGATACCTAGGGAAATAGAGGAACCACTTGGGTCACACCAGAGGGGGAAGAGGTACCACAAATTGCACCTCTGAACATGATAAGTGCCATACATGCATCTTCTAAGGGCAAGGCAATTGTGGACCAATCTGACAGTGACACCGATAGCTCAATAGAAGACTTTAACCAGCACGACTCAGACACTGACTTCCAGAGTGAAACGGATTTTGAATCTTATGAATTAAAGAGTGGAGCAAGTTCAGAGTCAAAACATTCGGAAAGACCGAGCACATCAACCCATGATAGCTCCTCCGAGAGTGAAGAGGACACCAACGAGGACTCCTTTAGTGAGCCATATCTAAATGCAAATCAAAAGCAGGTCTCAAATAAGAAAAAGAAAAACCTTAAGAGGCGTCGATATCGAGCCAATGTACGTGCTAGGATAAAAAAGAAGAGATCCTCAGTAGAATGGCTCAGTTATATAGGAGCATGTGATGCTCATCGAAAATTGGTAGACAATTGGGGTGAATATCTCCAAAATGTTATGTGGTGTAGACCACGACCCCATGACATAGCCCAATTAGAGATCATAGACAAGCCAAAGTTGAGCCGCACTGCAAGGAGGCGTCAAAACCAAGAGTTAGCTCGACAACACAAGAAAGCAGAAATGGAAGCACAAACCAAAGCACAACCAGAATCCACAGACTTGCATCCTGCACCAGAACATTTCAAATCTTACACCACAGGGGAAGCAAAGGTTGTGTACACAAAAGCCCAAAGAATACCTATCGATGGGAATAATGGAATCTATGATGGTCCGGCAATAGTTAAAGAAATAGAATTAGCCGACCCCGGTGAAGAATCAAAACCTGTTTTTATTGCCCAAGACCTCATAGAAGTTGAAGAGGCGGTCCTCAAAGAGCTTCTCAAGGAATTCACGGACATATTCGCTTGGACATACCATGATATGAAAGGTGTTCCACCTTCTGTGGTCCAACATACAATCCCTATGATTAGCACTGCGAAGCCCGTACAACAAAGACCCTACCCGATGAATCCTAAGTACGCAAAGATCATTCAAGAAGAACTAGAAAAGCTTATCAAACGTGGGTTCATATATCCTATTGAACACTCTGAATGGGTGTCTCCAATAGTTATCGTGCCAAAAAAGAATGGGAAACTCAGGGTGTGCGTGGACCTCAAAAAAGTTAATGCAGCTACTAGAAGAGACCATTACCCCCTACCATATTCCGAACACGTACTCGAAAGGGTTGCAGGCAAGGAATCTTATAGATTTCTAGATGGGTACTCAGGCTACAACCAAATCATGATAGCGCTAGAGGACCAAGCTAAAACTGCCTTCATCACAGAATTTGGCGTGTTTGCATTTCGTGTGATGGCTTTTGGCTTAACAAATGCCCCTGCTACATTCCAACGATTAATAAACACTGCTTTTAAAGAATATTTGAGAGAGTTTTGTGAAGCTTTCTTAGACGACCTTTGTGTTTACTCTTCTTGGAAAGAACATCTATCATGTTTGCGGAAGGTGTTTGAAAAGTGTAGGTTATATCGTATCTCATTGAACCCGTTCAAATGCCAATTTTGGGTCAAGCATGGAGTTATTTTAGGACATATAGTATCTAAGAATGGTATCTCAACCGATGAGAGCAAAATTAAAGTGATTCTAGAGTTACCACCACCAACCAATTACAAGGGATTTCAAAGGTTCATGGGACACGTGGGTTATTATCGACGGTTTATTTTATTTTTCGCTGAGATAGCACGTCCTTTGTACAAGCTTCTCATTGAATTTAAATGGACTGAAGAGTGTGACCATGCCTATGAACAATTGAAGAAAACACTAGCAAGTGCTCCGATTTTAAGGACACCTAAATGGGATGTCATTTTCCATGTGCATATTGATGCATCAAACTTTGCTATTGGGTGTGTTCTCACTCAACCAGGAGGACATAAATTGGACTATCCCATTAGCTTTGCAAGCCGTCAATTGAACGATGCTGAAAGGAACTACACCACTACAGAGCGAGAAGGTTTGGCAATTGTTTATCCAGTAAAGAAATTTCGCTACTACCTTCTGGCAAACAAGTTTGTATTTTATGTGGATCATCAAGCGTTGCTGTATCTGGTAAACAAGCCATGCTCCACAGGAAGAATCACACGATGGTTGTTAATTCTTCTGGAGTTTGATTTCACGATTGTAGTGAGACCCGGTAAAAGGCACGTCATGGCTGATCATTTGTCTCGCATACCCAATGGTGAAGCCCCTACAGGAGTTGATGATGAATTACCCGATACTTCCCTATTCATAGTTGAGACTATGCCTCAATGGAGTGAGAACATTGTTAACTTTTTAGTTAATGGTTTTCCACCCAAGGAACTTCGTAAGGATATCGCTCGAAGGCTAGTAAAAGAATGTGAACCCTATTGTTTGATTGCCGGAACTCTGTATAGATTAGGCAAGGACGATATTCTTAGGCGTTGTGCCCGCGAGGATGAATATTTGTATATCTTGCAAGAAGCACATATGGGCATAGCAGGAGGACATTTTTCAGGAGACCTGACTGCTAGAAAGGTGCTGCAATCAGGCTATTGGTGGCCAAGTTTATTTAAGGATGCATCACTTTTTACAAAAGGGTGTGATGAGTGCCAACGTTACAAGACCACACAACGCAAAGACATAATGCCCTTACATCCTATTAAAGTAACCCAACCATTTGAAAAATGGGGCTTAGACTTTGTAGGTCCAATTAGTCCCGCAGCTCGCAACACTCAATCTCGATATATTCTAGTTGCTATGGACTATGTAACAAAGTGGGCTGAAGCTAAGGCTTCACAAAAAGCTGACGCGAGGACAACAGCTAAGTTTCTTTTTGAGAACATTATCACAAGATTTGGTTGCCCTTTTGAAATTGTTAGTGATAATGGTACCCATTTTATAAATGAGGTAATAAGAGAGCTTACCACGACCTTTATGATATCCCACCATAAGTCTACACCTTATTACCCGCAAGCTAATGGACAAGCCAAGAGCACCAACAAGACTCTAATCTCTATTTTAACCAAGAAGGTAGAAGCTCATCGCACTGATTGGGATTTGAAGTTGACATCTGCTCTATGGGCTTATCGTACTGCTTATAAAGTGGCTATTAATTGTACGCCATTCAAAATGGTATACGGCCAAGAAGCGGTTATGCCTTGGGAGTTTGTCATTCCTAGTCTTAGGGTAGCTTCGCAAGAAGGATGGAATGGTAACCCCTTAACCGAGCATTTGTATATCTTATAAAAACTAGACGAAGAGAGACATTTGGTTGTGCAAAATGCTCTTGTGGAAAAGGATAGGAGAAAGAAGTGGTTTGATCGCCATGTGAAGGACACGGACATCAAATGTGGTGATAAAGTCCTTATGTATGGAGTACGTAAAGAGAAGAAAAAGTTGAAATATGCTGGTAAAGGACCATATAGAGTATGTGAAATTACCCCACAAGGTACCCTTCGTGTGGAAACTCTCGATGGAGTTGAAACCATTGGATTCCTCAATGGGAGTAAATTCAAAAGATATTATGATCCTTTAAGCCAAGAAGAACTACGGGCCATTCATCAAAAGAAGGCCGCCAAAGCACAAACCGAGTTAAAGAAGATACAAGCTCAAGCTGAGGCTAAGGAGCGACAACAACGTATAAGACAAAAACGAGAGGCTAACCTTGGAGTCACAAATGCATTCCACGTGGAAATCGAAGAGGATTGGTTGGACTCTGACACACCTCTACGATACCCTATTGAGTTAAATAGTGCCTATGGAAAAGTGCTATATAACGCCTTATTGGGCACGGGTCCTAAATATAATCTGCTATCCTATGGGGTGTGGTGTCAGTTAGGGAAGCCACCTCTATCGAGAGTATTATCCAAGTCAAGGGTGTCAACAAGAAAAAAACTACGGTTTTTGGGATCTGGCACACTTCTGTTAGTTATGACAATGGAATTGTAGCTCAAGACTTTTTGGTCATGCCTACTGGAACTATGGAGGGTAATATAAACCTAGGACGCACGTGGATGATAGCCACCAAATGCACTATTGATTGGGGGACTGGGGGTGTCACAACGCAAAAACCAACTCTTATCCCTACCACTCAAGCCATAGTCCCTGAGATATTGCCTAACGAAATAAAACCCAAGACATTGCATGTCCAGGAGGTTGAACCATACGTCCCCATAGCCCAACTCTCTAGAGCTTCAACTGATGTAGTTGAAAGAAAGCTTGAGACACACAAGAACCATCCTAATATAACAGAGAAAACATACAAGTGGGTCCCTAAAGCTTCTGTAGTGAGCATGGTTGATGCAAAAAAACGGAAACCTCGTAAGAACCGTCCCACTCACTCCAAGAAATGTAAAGAAATGTTGCGTTGGATTCCTAAACGACTATTGGAAGCCCAAGGATACTATGAAGGAAATGATCAAATCTGGGTGTCCAAACGTAAAGTGTACTCTTACCTGTCACCTGGCCCATGTAAACCCAATCCTGTGGCTCCAAAACAAATTGAAAATCGCGGAAAGGAAAAAATCATGGAATGTTACACACCCGCTCTAGAGCTAGTTTGGGTACCAAAGAAAGAACGATTTGTTCCACTTAGCTCAGGAACAGGGAAATCAAATGAAGCTTCTTGCTCTTCATGTAGTTCCTATACGCAAATAGAAGCTTCGACACAACCTCCACCTACCACTGTACATATCCATACAAGCACGAAAGAGTTTGCACCTCCCGGGGTAAGTTCACCACCTACAACAATGTTGCAAATAAAATCATGGGAGAGTACCTTACCACCCTTGCAACTAGATGAAATGCATAGGGCGGTCGAAAACTATTGGTTAAAGCCTTCACCCATAACAACTTGGAACAATTGGTTTCAAAAGGTGACGACCTCATTCCAAAAGGTATGATCTACCCAACGAAGGGGGGAGTGTTTGCTAACATCAATCATTCACTCGCTCCCCTCTCAACCTTCCTCCCTGACCTCTCAATTCCAATCTTAGGGAATGTATATATATAGCCTTATACTCACAAAAAACAAAAATAGTAAAGAGCAAGAGCGACTAGCAATGAGAGAGCACCCTATCAGATCTTACATATAAGTCCAAATTCACCGTGTCAATTCAAGCAACACACAAAAACAACTGTTATGTTTTAACACTAGGTTGGTAATGGGACACTTTTACGTCCTGGGACAGTTTTATGTCCCATTAAGTGATCATTTTCCTTGAATTATGTCAAGAGTTTCAAAATGTATTTTGAGGTGCTATCTGTCTACAAAGTTGTCTCATGAGCTGAAAAAAACTCGACATTTTTTTGGAATATCAATTCCATCTTTAACCTTGTCCTTGCACAACATTTCACAACCTAAACTCTGTGAAAAAACGGGTCCTGTTTTTTGCTTTTTTCAACTTTTTGCAACTATACCACTCTAGAATTCATGTTTGTGAGGTCTATAATGCTAGAGAACTATCTTTAGTAGTCCTCAACATGTTCTGATGCTTCTAGGGAGAAATAAATGTTAAAGTTGTAAGTTATGACCAGATTACAAAAATTCTCAAATCCTGTTTTTTAGCCATTTTTGGCTCTTCTATGATTTTTTTGGTGGCTTTCATGATATCCAAATGTAGTTTTGATTTTCTATTCGGCATATTGTAACATAAAGCTAATATTCCTTGAGTTTTGGGGCACCTAATACCCTATTTTGCATAGTAGACAACGATGGTTGATTTTTTCAATTATAGAAGAAAACGAAACATTCTAGTATATCAAGTATAGCTTTTTCAATATTGTTAGTTTCTTGTGACAACTACATGCATTTTGTACGTAGTAACCATATCTAGTCATAAGGATCAAATTTGGCTAGATATTGAATAGTTTCTATGGGATTCTACAACTCATAATGTTGAACCCAGTTTTTTCATGTTTGTTGTATTTAGTACTTCATCTTTGTCCCCAAGATTCCCCTTGGTAAGAGATGTATTATTCTTTTGACATGCTCCATGGCTCATTATGAACCTAAAGGACAATAGGGAACTAAGAAAACATGCATATATTATTTGTATTGAGCGTGGCTATAGAAACTTTGATGATAAGTCTGCAGAATGGTAAAAATTCAACTTTTTTGTACCTATTTCTTTTGGAAAAACAAAAAATAGTGAGTGAGAAGCAATCATATGTTCTAATCACCAACCCCTTGAAGTTAACTAGGGAATTTATCTCAAGTCCTACAAAAATCCCTAATCTTATTTTTATGCAACAAAACGTAAGAAACTGTTTTGATGAAAATGTACTAGTCCATCGACTTTGGAGGCTTGGTGTGACCAAAAGATGAGAAATTTTACAAGTTTCTTATTTTTTCCATGTGTAGTAGGCCTTGAACTATAACCTCATGAACGGATTTTACAAAATGAGTGGATCGACTATGGTTTTGGAGGTTTTTTTCAAAACCCTAAAAGGACACTTTTATGTCCTGTTAGGTTACCAACCTAGTGTTAAAGGCCTAACCAAATCTATCTGTATTGTCAGAAATGGCTACTTCACCAGAGGCATGCACTTCTATTTTTGATGAAAGGTACCCTTTGTCTTTTCCTCAAGTGTTCTACGTATGCTACCCTATACTTTCTTGCGAATGGGATTTGACAGAGAGCCTTGCATGTGAGAGAAATTTTGAGGAGTTAGAATGGCTGATATGTCTATGGCTAACTAGTGATCCCTACCCAGTAGCGAATGTGTCTCTAGTGGCACATGCTTATTCTTTTGCACAAGATGAGTATCCATGCATCGCGAGGTTCTTGATTAGCATGCTTGCACAAGAGGATGATGAAGAGGAACTGATAGAGACCGAGGAAGACTATGGCCTCACAGACAACGATTTTATTTATCTAGATGATGAGGATAGAGGCCTAGCCTTAGGGTGGCCACCCGGTTTATATAATATCCTCTTTCCTTGATTCTAAAAGGGGTGACAGATAGGTAGGTTAGGGGTCTAGATTGTGTTTTGAGTTTGTTTTTTAGGAGTTTTAATTTTTCACACTGACATGCCTCCTAGAGGTATAGTGCCTGTTTTTGGATGTGTTAGGTAGGAATTATATGGATCTCCATCCACATGGCTGAGGACATCTGCTTCAACGAAATGAGCCACTCCATACCTCCAGGTGTACTACTTTCCATGATTCATGTTGGTGGATATGTGTAATTGCTAATAATGATTTTTCATTCTTTGTTTGAGTGCAATAGTTATGATTGTTATCTGCCATTATAGATGTATAAATTTGTCTTTGCTTAAGTTGATTGAACTCCAGTTTAATCTTATGGATGAGCCTGGAGATTAGGAGACCGTGACTTTAGGTTAACTCATTTACTTGATCACTAGGCCTAGCTAATAAAATTATCCGAGTATTTGAGACCTTAGGAATGTTTTAGGCAAAGAAAGGCTTGCTCACTTAAACAACAAAAAACACTAGTGCGAATACCAAGGAAATGGAAGCAAAAAAAGAAAAAAACAACATAAGTGCCACAAATGAAAAATCTTACGCTGGAAGAGAAATCCTGGCTGGAATTGGTACTTCACTCACATGTATTGTCTATGGTACTAGAGCCCTAGAGGTTCCCAGTGTGGGCGCTTTTCCTTGAGAAGCAAAAAACCCCGGACATACAAAATAAGCACACACGTCACATGATTGTGACCCAAAGTAAAAAAGTATTTTTTAAAAAAAAAATAAAATTTAAAAGACTTCCATTGAGCTTACAGTTAACATTTCAAGCTTTTGTTTGCAGTTGTGAGAGCGAGTTGGCTAATCAAAGCTGAAAAGCATAATTAGGGAATCTTGCATTTAGATAATCTTCTTAGCTTAGCTAGTACTAGAGTAGTTGTTTTAACCTTAGTCATAGCTAACTAATTGATAGACTCACCCATAAGCTCAAAACTCTTGATTAATTAATTTACTCAAAGTGCAATTTATTTCTCCTTAATGGCAGTCTAACATTTCATAAATCTTGCATTTACTCATTTCCACATGTACTTTACATTCCCCTCATGATTTATGGCAATATAATTCCGCTTGCTAAAACAGTGACTTTGCCTTGCAGATTCAAATCTAGATGCTGTACAACATGGACATACCAAGCTTCAACTCAATAGCTTCCGAGGAAGGAATCTACATCAGGAAGGGGGACAATGTTAACCCTCGTGACTCACGGACACCCTATCGCCTACGACGGACACTGTAACTGTATTATTTATTTAAGTAGAGTCAGGCACCGGGCTTGTCGGTCCAATAGGGAAAGGTAGAGTGATCGCCAATGAGAGGCGCACTCTAACACGAACATGCTAGGGTTAGTTGCCTAAGCATGGGCGCCCAAGTGTGAATGGGGTGAGCTCACATAAAAGCCAATTAAACCTAAAATTGAGTCATTCTCTCATTGTGCAATAGAAGCTGCTCTTGCTCCATCTCCACCTTCTCCTTCACCATCTCCTTGTGTGTGTGCGTGTGTGAGAGAGAGAGAGAGAGAGAGAGAGAGAGAGAGAGAGAGAGAGAGAGAGAGAGAGAGAGAGAGAGAGAGAGAGAGAGTGAGAGTGTGTGTGCGATCGAGCGTTGCGGTGGCACGACGGCGGCGAGGCGGTTGAGCGCGGCGTAGCGGCGTCTCCCTCTTCTTCGCGGCGCGGGAATCCTTCATTCGCAACTACGCAGGAAGGTGAGTGACACACCGTTCTTCCTTGTGAGCTTGTCTGTTGTATGACTGTGTGCTAGGAGCCTTTGTGGCTCACACACGGCGCGTAGCAAGTCCCTAGCCTTGACATGTGGTACGCTCAATCTAGTGTGCAATGGTATAGTGATGTCTTTTACAAGGAGGAATGGGTTCTATTTATAGGTTTTAGAAGCCTTGGTTAGGATTAAGCCTAATCAATTTTATTAGGAAAGATCAAGGATTATGAATTTTTATGAATTTCAAATGAGAATGGGGTCTCTCTTTTCTCTTGAGTCACATGGATGTGGGCTCAAGTAAGAGAATTATTGATGTGGTGAAAGGAGAGAAACTTCCATGGGAGTGAGTGAATTTGTTTTACTTGTGCGGTTGCCTACTCCATATGTTGATAGTGTGGGTGCATTTTTACAAGAGAAGTTAGTTGTTAGTGGTAATAATCACTAGAATTGTTAGTGATACATTTACAATGGGTAGGATGAGTTGATTTGATGAAGGAAGAGGGGTGAATTAAAAGAGAATCATTGAGATGGTGAATCTTTGAAGAAGCTTGAACTCACCCTTGTGTAGATTGTGGAAAAAATGACCGCTGGTCTTCTTCTTCTTCTTCGCTTCTTTACGCCGCCGCCACGGTTGACCACCACGATGAAAAGAGGATTTGTTGATGAAAAATCCTCAATTTGCAGAAGTTATCATGGTTAAGATGCTGAATTTTAGATATTTTTAGGAGAGGTAAATGAAATTGTAACATAGAAGCAATAGAGAGAGACATGGAGAGGGTGTATGTATGTAGAGGTTCATAAAAGAACTATAGGGATGAGAGAGAAGGGTAATGGTGAAGAGGGTGGGAGAAGCCATGGAAATTGCAGGTTTGAGTGAGGGAAGGAGAGGGAGGGATGTGTAAGAGTGAGTAGGTGTGTGGAAGGGTGAGAGAAGACTAAGGGCTACTTGTGAGAAAAGTGGGCAGACTGGGGTCCACTCAAAAAATCATAGCTCACCGCTGGTAGCTCCAAAAATCATGAAATAATTTGAGGTGATTATTCAGAGCGTGGGCTACATTTTCTCTTTTGACCACTGCTCCAAATTCGGAGTGGAGATAGGTGCCAAAATTCTCACCAAAAAGCCTGTTTTTTATGCCTTCAAAAGTCTTTTAGTGGCCCCCTCCTTTGTTGAATTTGTACAATGCATCCAAGAGTGAGCCCCTCCTTTGTCATATTATAATACAAAGCATCCAAGTTTCCCTTGACCCATGCATGGAGGAGGATTATTGGTGAATAAAGAAATATATACATGGTGGGACTAGTGTATGGACTATTCATGGACTTTAGCTCAATGAGCACATGGTGTTAGAATAATGAGTAAAAATAATAATAAAAATATGGAGGAGTTATGGATATGGAAAGATATTGGAATCATATGATATGGTCCCTCCTTGAATTATTTTGGGTGAAAGAGGAAAAGGTATGCAAGTAAATAATATAATAAAAGTAACCAATGAGTAGAAATTAATTTTTTGTTTTCACGAGGGTGAGGGTGAAAATGTGGGAGTGATTTGTATAAAGGAAAAATATGAGGTTAGAGTATGTACATATGGCCTATCAAATAGTAATAGTATAGAAAAGTCTAATTCCAAGATGTAGCCTCAAGACAATCAGAAAGGGCAACTCAGCCTACTAGTGTTGCACCTACAACTACTAGTGCTCCAAAAAGAGCAAAATCTAGCAGTCAAACATTGAGATGCTATTTAGATGGACCACATTGAGAAGTGGGAGCAGGCTATGCAATTTGACTATAACTCTAGCAAATGAGATTTGGGAATTGGTTAAGTTAACCTAAGTAACAAGTCATGTCTTGCAAATGGGTGTAAAAGAAGAAGTACACTCAAGAAGATTTTGAGCTAAGTATAAGGCAAGATTGGTTACTAAAGGTTCCAAGAAAAAGAAGGATGTGAACTTTGACAATATTTTTTCTCTAGTGGTCAAAATGGAAACCTTAAGCACCCTGCTCACTTTAGTAGCCATAGAGGACATGGAGCTTGTCCAAATGGATGTGAAGATTGCATTTCTTGTTTGCAATTTAGACTAAGTGTGAGTGTGCGCGTGTGTGTTTGTGATACACACACACACACACACACACACACACATATATATATATATATATGTACACATACATATATGTATACATGTATATAGATATATATATCTTTATATACATGTACATATATCTATATATACATGCATATATCTCTATACTTACATGTATATATATCTATATATATACACAGTAGTGGGTGGGCGACTAGCCTTCCGACCACACGGGTACGAGGCACAATGCCTTTACCCCAACACTCAAAAACTAAGTCATGAAAAGCTCCTATGTAGACTGAAAAAGGCATTCTATGGACTAATATAAGACTCAAGTCAATGGTACCAAAGTTTTGATAAGGATATACATTCCCAAGGTTATGTGAGGAGCCAAGGAGATCATTGCTTGTATACCCAAAAGCTTAATGATGGTTCATTAATCATCCAAATTTTGTATGTTGATGACATGCTTATCATCGGTAATCTAAGTATGAGATTGCAACCCTACACCTTGGTCCAAAAAACCACATAAAACATACACATCCGCTGCCCTTTGCTTGCCCTCAACTTTCATATCTACTTTTCCACTTTAGCATGTACATATAAACACACATAAGTCTGCCTTGCACACTTTATAGAATCGACCAAGTTTGGTTGCACCAATCTGGTTGATGATGAGGTGAATGCGAGCTCTGCCATGTAGATGTCAAAGCTAATGATTCCCTAGGGTGTTGGATGGCAGCACGTACTGATGATTACAACTAAGCAGCATGTTGGCCCAGCCAGTGTACTTTATGTGATTAGCATGCCTTCATTAATGATTTTCCAAGCTAATGTGGGGTTCATTCCTACCATTGAAAATTTATCCTCATCTTCTGCTCTCTACTTCCTATCCGATAGCTTACATCCTATGTTTAGCATTTGTACTATTTTACTCCTTTTGAGATGACCAAATGTAGCAGTTTTTTATTTTTCTTCCCCCTTGAGTTGGGTGTCTTGGATTGAAGCCTCGATGAAAGGATCTTTGAGGACTCTTTGGATTGTTTCACACCGGCATTGGAACAACATTAGAATCCCTTCAGATAATGGATCTTGGGTTTTAAGACTTGTCAATTATATTTATTAAGTATGCTTATTACGCTTTCTAATTCCCTTTGAATTCAATTCCTAAAACTCCTCTAAGCCTGCTTCTTTTACTTCCCACAGGAATCATTTCACTATGGTCTCAACACCCCTCTTCTTCTTCTTAAGCTTGCAACACTAGGCATAGCCAAGCTTTTTGAGGAAGAGATTCTATTGACTCAATATAATCTCTAGTTAATTCTACATACTATCTTATGTTCTTCATCCATTATTCCCTCATGATTGGCTTAATTGACTCTATAATCACAAATAATTATGGCATAAGCATCCTCATACACTGAATGCTTACTATGTGCAATCAAAATGATAACTCTAATTATCTTACTATAATGAGTATAAAGAAATTGATATCTAATCTACCTTTAGTTCCGCTAATGATCAAATCAGAACATAAATTTATACCAGCAGCAGCTGACTAAATGACATCCAAGAAAGCAAAATACTTACTTGTTGATATCAAAATTATGCTTATCCAAGGATGACCTATGCTCTGATGCCATTGCTACAATTGGGAGCATGGAGGGCCCTATAAAATACTAAAAGGGTATAAGCATGTTAACGTGACATTGAAAATGTTGACCGGACAATGCTAGTACTTGTGCTTGTTAGCATATATTGAAAACCAAAGAGTAAGTGCACTTTGAATTTAAAATTTTTATAAAGATATTATTCATTCCCTCCCTTTCGGGGTGTGGCATGGTTTTTTCATCTATCTACTGAAGATGATGTGGCATATTGGACTCTCTCTCTCTCTCTCTCTCTCTCTCTCTCTCTCTCTCTCTCTCTCTCTCACACACACACACACACACACACACACACACACAGAATATAGCACCATGAATTTTTCATTTTTTTAATAAAATAATAACCAGAAAAAGGACACAAATATTGGTAACATGAAACCAGAGCTGTACTAATACTTGTAAAAATGGCACATGCAACTATTTCAATCACAGAGGATTGATGCACATAAGTGCAGTCGGGTGAAAGCATGTTAACTTGTCATGCTTTTTCATGTCCTGGACAATGCTAACTAGCACAATTTTGACATATGCTAACTAGTACAATAACTTGAGCTACATCTCCAAGATCTATGACATATGATATATCAATAGAAAGCACTTGAAACAAGGAATCCAAATGTACAACCTCCGACAAATTTTGATAATATTTGTAAAAAATTTACCGGACGCCCAACTTTTTGAAGATGTGCTAACTTGAAACTGCTAACTAGCACAAAAAGCGCGACAGGTTAACATGCTTTCACCCAGTCAAAGTATGGTTCCAAGCAGAACACAATGGAGGTTTCTTTTAAATAATGAGTCGGATAGCTTTTTTGTATAAACATTTCTGGCATGGAGCATTTGTTTTATTTTTATCGCTCAATGGGAAACAAAAAAAGTACAAAATCTTGAATAAATAAAGCCTCACTTCGCAATATCCTCTGAAACATTAGTGGTATTGTCTGAAACATTAGTGGAAATCCAAAAATAGCAAGGGACCTGGTAGCATCAATTGGTGGGCATACTGGCCCATGCGAAATAAGTGAACATTCTAAACTAATGCAAAGTGTAATGTCTTTTTAAACAATAAACGAAACAGAGCCATATCAAGGCTTCTGCGCATACACACATACATATATACACGGGCATACACACCACTTATGCACTACACAAGAAGAGGAAAGATATCTTCGCAACACAAACACAGTAAAATACATGTAAGCATTTGCATAAGGTACACAGAGCAGTGATTAAGACATAATACTAATCATCATGTTGTAACTAATACCAATAATCGGTACAATAACGAGGTTGGAGTGATTTTTAAATAGAAAAACGATGACGACAAGATCAGTTCAAGTACCTAGATACATATTTTTTTCATTACATGCATAAGCTCTAAAAAAATGCCAAGCAAACATGCAGTTGTTGTTAAAAATAGTGTTGTAAGATCTTTGATCTAAGCATTAGTAGAGGTCATTGATTACAATGTAGCATTCTAGTTATGAAAGCCTCCTGTGAGGGTCAATGATATAATGAATAAGTAGGGTAGTTTTTTTGAAAAAAGAGTATCAATACATAGGAAGTGCTGTCGAAATTTTCAAAATTTTGAATATAAGTACAAAATTGCACAAGAATTTAACACTCTATTCATGTTTTCAAAATAAATACTTACGAATATGTAACATAGTAGTAGAACATTTAGAAATCTACTTAAATTCCCTACAAATGTAATCTTGTTTCTCAACATCCGCTTGTTCGGGCAATCCATGATCAATCTTTAGTGGAGGACACTATTGTACAAAGTGAAATTGTCTCCAACGTTCGCAAACACATTGGCTATCGTGAAGCAGCCAGGTCCTAACGAGGAGTTTTTTTAAAAGATTGCAACATTGCAGATGATGTTGAATTCAAAGGAAAACATGCCTATTGAAAAATTCTCTAGGGTCCTAAAAGTCATCTATGACACCTTGTTCAAGGTGAAATCACGATGAGTGAAGCCTAGTGTCGATGGTTGATTGTTTGCATTGGATGAATGTCACAAGCAACACCATCATAGACCTATCACAAATGAGATTAAGTAATTGGTTTACACATTTTGAAGAGAGGAGACTCACGTTTCACCCAACAAGAAGGATGTTTATCGAAAGAGAGTGGGGAGGAAAAGCTACATAAAACACCCTGTGCACCTCCTAGATGAGCCTCATGTGATCAATCAAATACTTATGCCATGCCTTATGCATTCCATGTATTGTATCTCTAGTGCATATTACCTTGTGTATGTTGATCAGTAGCATACTCATTTGTAGATTGATACTAGTAACCACATTGTACATAATACTCATAATGCTTGTTTACATGCCAAGTAAGATAGGTAGTATGCCATGAGTATGCTAGTTAGCATGCCTAGTAATCTACCTAGCATACAGACTATGCTGGTGATACCAGGTTAGATGCATTGCCCTCTAGCCCGCGGCCGAAGAAACTAAAGTTGGCCGGCTTTTAGAGCCTGGCCACGGGAACCGACCCCATTCGGGGAAACATAAAAATTATTAAAAAAACATTTTTTTTTTGGTTCCATTAATGCCACCCCACCTTCCCCTTGACCTTGCACCCATAGTGGGCTTCCGTCCCCCTTCGCATCACCCTCTCCCCCTCCTCCATGATCACATGTAGCCAATCTGTCTCTCTCCCTCTCGTTCGTCACCCTTGGTCTTACCTTTGGTACAAGGCAATGTACCGTTTGCGATTTTAATCTATGACCTAGTATAAAAAGGGTATGCACACCTCCTTGTAAAAATAAATTCTTTGGTTGTAAGCTAAGCAGTGTATCTTTCTAGCTCTCTCTCTCTCTCAGTAGTCATGGCAAGTGTAACATTTCCAACATTTAAAGGAAAGAAGGGGGAGGATTTGGTAACAGATTTCTCATATGACTTTGAAGTAGCATGTGTATTAAGCAACAAGATAGAGATGAATCTCGGGTTAGAATCTTTAAGCATCTCATGAAGCTAGAAGCTAGGTCGTGGTATAATGCACTCCCACAAGCAACTAAGGATGATTGGGAGCCCTTAGAGGTACCACTTTAGAGAAGCTATGGGACAAGTTCAGAGACTTGAAGCAGGAGAGTCTTTTAGAGTATGCTACATATGAGTCCAAGTTATTGGATTTGTGGCAACGGTGGGTTGAGTCAGTGTGGCAAGAGGGGAAGAGGCACCTGATTTCCTCAAAAAGGACCGGTTCACACATGGCTTGTGGCTGCTGCTTAAAGAGAGGTGAAGGGTAGATTCCCAGCTACGTACAAGCTAGCCGTGGAGGTTGATCGCCTTAAGGACAAGAAGTTGCAGATGAAAGCCAAAGAAACTGATTCAACAGAGGTAGGAACATCGCGTCAGCCAACAACCACCATTCCTCCACCACCACCGGGTCCTGGGGTAAGAAATGACCAACAACATATGTTGGCACACATTGATCAACTGCAAAATTTGTTTGTCCACTTGATATAGCAAGGAAGGAATCAGGAGAGAGATCAAGACCGGAGGAGAGCACGACAACAAAACAGGGAGTATCACTACTACAACTACGGACAACTACGGACAAGATGGTCACGGTATGTACTACTACCCCAAACCATGACAAGACTATAATAAAGGAGATAGGAGGAACCAATTGTCACCCCCTAGAGAAAGAACACCTCCACCCCGAGCACCAGCTCCACCAACACAAATTCTACGTCCAACCCAGGCACCACCACAAGCACCCATTCCACCGACACCACCACTTGATTGCACTGTAAACATCATAAGGTTAGAGTAGAAAGGAAAGGATGTAGTAGTGGATCCACTCAGAGTGAAGGAGAAAGATAAGGGTAAGGAGAAGGTAACATTTGTAGACCATTGGAAGCCATGACTATAAAGAGATCTAGGAGGGAAACTGCACAAGCTGATGATGACAGAAGCATGAAAGGAGAGACTAGCAAGAGGCCATCAAGGCCATGATGCAAAATAGGCATCACCAAATTTCAATTAGGGGAGAGTTCTAGGCCCTATGATCTAACACTGGATGTGGTAGAGCAAGGACCAAAGATTACATGGCCACAGCTGCTACATCTCGCACCAAAGATTACATGGCCGTAGCTACTACATCTCGCACCAAATGTAAGGTGGCAATGGTCCAAAATGGTAATTACAAGGCACTCCAAAGCATAGGTAGCCGAAGCAATTTTGGGTTGCAACATGGATGACATCCTATTGGGTATGCAAGCTCGGGTTTAATGGTGTCTTAGCCCGTGGGAACAAGCCTCATAAGGCATGCAGTTAAGAGTCAGTTATTTGTAGAACTTTGCATGTCAAGTTCACCCTTTATATGTAAAGAGGCTATCAATCAAAACATAATAGCATGTTATTTTCCTGTTGTGTCGAACTCTCGCTCTTGTTTTCTGCAAGCCATGCTCTTCTGCTAACCTCCTCTTGTCATGGCACCTCTCAAACGGAACCCTCAATAGCCGTTGCACCCATCATATGGTATCAGAGCTTTGGGGTTTATCCTTTGAGGCCTTGGATCGGAAAGCATTGAGTGTGAGTACAGAGAGAGAGAGAGAGAGAGAGAGAGAGAGAGAGAGAGAGAGAGAGAGAGAGAGAGAGAGAGAGAGAGAGAGAGAGAGAGAGAGAGAGAGAGAGAGAGAGAGAGAGAGAGAGAGAGAGAGAGGGAGAGAGACAGAGCTCTGCAACTCAGCAATTCTCCAGAGAGTGGGGACAAAGCCACAATACCATTGCCCATCGGGATGATAAATGAGTTGTGTGAGGATATGGAAGCACTAGCCTGTGTTGCACTCCACCCTTGCGTGGTTGTCTTCGCCCGGAATGCAAAGAACATCACAGGTGGGGATGCGTCCTTCTTCAGAACTTGCATGACGTATGTGCTACTCAAAGGTAGCTTGTTGGGGCACCTTAGCATGTTATGTGTGTGGCCCTTTGGGCTACTGGTTCACCTGCATACCTTGCTATGCGATAAAATATCTAAAGCATCTTAGACCCAAAAGAGGCATGCCAGACGTCCCTCTTGGTGACAAAGAGGCTCACTTCTTGTACTAGCCCTGCACGCTGTTTCAAAAATCTCTCCGAGTTATTTCAGTTTGCAATGTGGAGGTTGGACGTTGCTAGATGCATTTTGTCTATGCAAAATTCACTGGATTTGATCTACTCAACAATAATGGCAAAGACTTCATTACAATTTCTTGCAACTTGCTAAGGATGTATGGAATTTTTACAAGCTTGTATCGGAATTTAAGCCATGTGCAAAGATTTTCCCTGATGATAATGGCTTCTCCTTCAATGATGTGTTTATGGAGGATATTGACCATGATAAGGATGAGCACGGTATACATGAACCCTCACAAGCAAGGGATATTTATGTCGACCCATGGATTTACGGTGAGGCATACTACTATCAAGTCTAGAGTATTACTTCCATGTCATAGTTTTATTATGGTTTTTTCTAAAGTCAACATCATTATCTGTCTTCAATCGAAGCATATTTTTTGTTAAAATCCTTGTTTTTAGCTTATCAAATGTCAGTTATAGCCACGCCCAAATTTTGTATAGATTATAGTAGACAATGCCACATAAACAGTTGTAAGATTGCCCTTTTTTTGTTTGGTCGGGTTCTGGTATGTCTCACACTGATGTTTGTTTGAGGGAAGTACACACACACCTATGCTATAGTCAAGGGCGGGACTTCTACTCATGGTTTCAGTGATTGGACTCTACCATGGTCTGTATCAAGTCCATAGTCAGTGGTTTGGGCTTGGGGGCGGGGGGGGGGGGGGGGGGGGGGGGTGGGTATGCAAGCCTGGGTTTAGTGGTGTCTTAGCTTGTGTAACAAGCCTCATGAGGCATGCAGTTAAGAATCAGTTATCTGTAGAACTTTGCATGGCAAGTTCACCCTTTATATGTAAAGACTCTATCAATAAAAAAATAATAGCGTGTTATTTTCCTGTTGTGTCGAAATTTCGATCTCATTATCTACAAGCCGCTCTCTTCTGCTAACCTCCTCTCACCATGACACCTCTCAGGTGGCACCCTCCATAGCCGTTGCACCCATCACATCCTTCAAATCGTTGACGTCAACATAAGGGTAAGAGGGTTGGAAACACCTACATTGATGGTGGTGCACAAATTTGTGTGATGAGTGAAGCTATGATGCTTTGGCTAGGGCTTGAGGTTGACAGGCCTTCTCCATGCAAGGCAAAGATGGCAAACAACACAAAAGTAAAATGTGCGGGTGTGGTAAGTGTCGTGAAGGTAACAGCCTTCAGCACTTGGGTAGAAGTACATGTTTTTGTAATGCCAACTAAGGGGGAGTGCTATCCATTGATCTTGGGAAGGCCATGCTTGATGGCCATGAAGGAAAAACAGGACTGGGGCACTAGTCTTCTATGCATGATTGGTAATAAAGGGGAAACAATCCACTACAACATGAGGACCGGCAAAGCAGAAACAAATGAACCTAGAGACATCAGTAGATGAGACCACTAGTGAGTCTTCCACTTCTGAGGAGGAGACCACTTCCACCAATGAAAGCGATAGTTCCATTGATGTGATGGGCATCATCATGAAGGATCTACAAAGGGTAAGCACAACTGGCGACCCGTCACGAGAAGGGCAAAGCAGGAAAGTAAATCACCTAGCCTAGGAGAAAGTAGGTTAAAGAGTATGATGTCTATGGAGTTAACAATCGAAGTGAAGGATAAATTTTTGCAAATGTTGATGGGATTTCCTGACCTTTTCATTGACAATTATAAAATAATCACAGGTATTACAGTAGTGGAGCATCATATTAAGATAAAGGAAGGGGTAAAACCAATTGTGCAAAAGCTACGACGGCTGGGGGTCGTACAAGAAAAGGCACTCGTTGCCGAGGAAAGGAAGCTACTGGAAGTAGGGTTCATCTATCATGTGGAAAACTTAGAGTGGGTGTCACCCGTAGTAGTGACACCTAAGAAGAATGGTAAGTGGAGGGTCTGTGTCGACTACAATCCACTAAATGCACCCACAAAGAGAGAGCACTCCCCTCTCCCTTTCTTGGATGAAATTATAAATGAAGTAGCTAGTTTTGAATGCTACACCGTGTGTGATGGGTATTTCGGGTATTTTCAAATACGCATAGCCTTGGAAGATCAGCTAAAAAACAGTTTCATTACACCATGGGGTTGTTTTGTGTATAGATTTATGCCATTTGGTCTCACAAATGCACCTGCCACATTCTAGAGATATGTCACATATGTCTTTCAACCGTTCTTTGGAACATCCATAAGAGTGTTCACTGATGATTTTTGTATATATAGACCTCGCATTTCACACTTAGAAAAGGTAATTGAGGGTTTGGCAAGGCTGCAAAGCCTAGGAGGGCAATTAAATGTAGACAAGTGCCACATTGGGGAAAGTAGAGTCACTATTTTAGGACATGAAATTTCAGCTAAAGGTATCAATGCCGATCCAAGTAGGGTGTCCGCACTCATTGCATTACCTTCACCAACAACCGCACGTCAACTAGTCTCTTTTCTACAAAAGGTGAGGTACTTGAGTAGATTCATACATCTACTATCACAACTTTTTCTACCACTATAACAACTCACACAACAAAAATCGACTTTCACATGGGACGAGGAGAGCGAACATCACTACAACAAGGTAAAGGTGGTCTTAGCCACCCTACCAACTTTCTCACCACCTAAGTGGGACAAAAAGTTATATGGAACCTTATGGATGTGAGACTTTGTACAAGTGATTAAATAGTACTCAACCCCACCCATGCAAAGTCTCATGGATGGTTTGGGATGTTGCAACACATACTATGTGCTAAAATTTGTTGTATGAGCCATATGTTCCATTTTAGCGTGGGTGATGACTCCTTGAGGGCTGTGCTACTCTAGAAGGATGCAACAACATCTTTCATGAGGCCAATCTACTTCTTCAGTCGAATGATGATAGCAGCAAAGAAAGGTTTCACCCATGTGCAACACCTAGTCCTAGCTCTTAGATTTGCAACTACAAAATATTTGCTACCTAGGCAATTTGTAATCTTAACCATGGATGAAATGTTTCCCTATGTAATACAGCACATGGATGTTTCTGCTAGGATTACTAAATGGCTAGTTCGTCTGCAAGAATTTGACTACACGATACAAGTTGAAAGCATGACAATGGGGGACTCAATGACCTACCAGAACTTTGAGAATAAGGTAAAGCAATCTAAAGGGGAATGAATTCAACCACGTCTAGAGCCACTAGTGGTAGAAATAGCACACTCTCTCTACTTTGATGGAGCCTACAAGAGAGCATATGACAAAGCACCTAGTGCAGGCATAGTGGTCTTTGATGACAAAGGTATCAAGGTATTTTTGCTTGGCCATTTGTTAGAATCAAATTCTAACAATGAAGCTGAGTACGCAACACTAACCAAGGGGTTACAATGGTGCATCTCACAAGGGTTAAAGTGCCTTAATGTATTTGGGGATTCTCTACTTTTGATAAGGCAAGTAAATGGAGTATGGACATGTAAGAATCCTAGCATGAGGACTCACTTAAGCTGTGTAAAAACTTTGTTGGGTAAGTTTGAAGAAGTTCAACTAAACCACATCCCAAGGGCTCAAAACCATGAAGTCGATGCCTTAGCAAGCGAAAGGCTGCAGGAAGTGGTGGTTGCGGCTATAAAGCTAAAGCTCCCTCTATTTCAAGGTAGTGACACCTTACCCGACATAACGCATTTCTGGGAAACGGAGGAATGTCCACCGGACCTAACAAAGGGGCAAAAGCAATGGCTTACCAAGAAGGACACAAGGTATCGGCTACTCAATGACGGGTTGTATTGTAAGGGTAAGGACCACGTACTCAGGAAGGTCCCTCTCTCTAATGAAATTATGGGGGTAATTGCCAGGTGCCGTGATGGTATTTATGGCGGCCACTTTGCCCTATATATAACAAGCAGGAAAATCTTGTAGGTTGGTTTTGTATGGCCTAGCCTCAATCGTGATGTACACCAATGGTGTAAGACATGTAAGTTGTGTCAAAAGGCCAACACTAGGTCACTCATGCTGAACCACAGACACCTATCCTTTCATATGGGCCATTTGAAAAATGGGGTATAGATGCCATAGGACCATTGCCCAGGAAAGTTCTACATCATCATGGGAGTCAACTATAAGTATCATCATCATCAATAAAAGTATGCAATGCTGGCATGATCTTTGAGTCCATTCTCTCTTCTTCTTAGCTTTTTCTTCCCCATATCCGTGGGATGATTCTTCCATTGTATATCACACTGCTTATGCTTCATCACGTGCACCATCATCAGTCAGTCATGCTCCATTCTGACCTTGTCACATACCTCTCTCGTACACACACTCCTGATTGTTGACTAGGCATTTTTTTAATATCCAGAAGTTTGCTACATTATCATTCTATGTTGATTACCTAGATGGTATCTCATTCCTGCCACTCTAGGTCATCTATGTCTGCATCCTAGCCGCACTTATGCTAGGTGGCACATTTATAGTTATAGGATAACTCCTACCTTGAGATGATGCTTGGGGATGTAAAGGCTATGTGTGGTGTAGAGGCTATCCCATCTGGCATGTCATTTTTGACTATCACTCGTTAGCACAATTTGTTATGCTAGTTAACATACCTAGTACATTGTTAAGCATGCTGAGTATGCTATTTAACACAATGTTTATGCTAGCCTAGCATTCCTAGTATGTTGGCAATGTTGTTTTACATAATGAGTATTATAGTTAGTATTTATGGTAATCTACCTAGCATATAAAGTATGATAGTTAACACATCCTTCCAGTATGGTATGTGCGATCAAGGCCCATACTATGCACTAAAATGGACTGGAGACATACGACCCATTTTAGCTGCATAGTATGGGTCGGGACTGTCCACACCATATCAAATGACTCTGAAACTTTGCATGGATGGATTTGAGCACCAACCATTCAAAGTTGCACAAACATCCAATATGGCATGGGCATTCAAGGCCCATACTATGTGCTAAAATGGACCGTATGATCCATACAACCCATTTTAGCGCATAGTATGGGTCGGAACCACCCAAACCATATCAAATGGCCAAGAGACTTTAAATGGGTAGATATGAGAACTATTATACCACCCTTGAAATTTTTACAACCTTTCTAAGTGATATGGGCGATCAAGGCCCATTGTTGCGCTAAAATGGACCGTATGAGCCATACGGCTCATTTTAGCACAGAACATAGGTTGGGACCACCCAAATCATATTGGATGACCATGAGAATTTACATGGATGGGGTGAGTACTATTCTTCCACCCATGCAATTTTGCACAACCATCCAAACTGGTATGGGCGGTCAAGGCCCATAGTATGCACTAACATAGGTCGTATGGCCCGTACAAACCATTTTAGCGCATAGTATGGACCTTGACATCCCATACCAATTTGGAGTAGATTTTCACGGGTGGGGGTATAGTACTCAATTTATGTGTCCATCTGATATGGTTTGTACATCTTGACCCATACTATGCGCTAAAATGGGTTGTATGAGCCATATGTCCCATTTTAGCATATAGTATGGATCTTGACCACCTAAACCATATTGGATGGCTATGTGACTTTCTAGGAGTGGATGAATGGTGGTCACCACCACTCATGAAAAGTATCACAAGCATCTGGTTTGGGTGGTCCGGACCCATAATATACGCTAAAATGGGTTGTATGAGCCATATGTCCCATTTTAGAACATAGTATGGGCCTTGACTACCCATACCATATTGGATAGTTTTGTAACATTGCAAGGGTAAATTAATGGTTTCACCCCCATCCACGCAAAGTCTTGTGGCCATCCGATATGGTTGGGGCGGTCCCGAACCCCATACTATGTGCTAAAATGGGTTGTATGTCTCATGCAACACATTTTATCAAATATTATTGGCCATGATCGCCCATACCATATTGGATGGATCTAAACCTTGCACAGATGGGCTAATAGTGCTCACCCCCTATCTTTGCAAAGTTTTGTGGCCATCCAATATGGTTTGGGTGGTCTCGAGCCATACTATGCGCTAGAATGGGCCTTATGGCTCATACAACCCATTTTAGTGCATAGTATGGGCCTTGACCGCCCAAACCATATGGATGTGAGACTTTGTACAAGTGATTAAATAGTACTCAACCCCACCCATGCAAAGTCTCATGGATGGTTTGGGATGTTGCAACACATACTATGTGCTAAAATTTGTTGTATGAGCCATATGTTCCATTTAGCACATAGTATGATTGCCCATACCATATCAAATGATTGGGAAAAGTTTTTAGGGATGGGAAAATTGTACTCATCCCCAGTTGTGAAAAGTCTTATGTCCACCATCAGATATGGTTTGGGAAGTCTTGACCCATACTATGCGCTAAAATGGGCCGTATGACTCATACGTCTCATTTTATTGCATAGTATAGGCCTTGACCGCCCATACCACTTTGAATGGATGTTTAACTTTGCATGGGTAAAAGAGGCACTATTATCCCTCGCTTGATAATTTGCACAACCATCTTAAGCGGTATGGATAGTCAAGGCCCATACTATGCGTTAAAAGGGGCCGTATGAGCCATACAACCCATTTTAGCACATAGTGTGGGTTGGGACTACCCAAGTAATATCGGATGACCATGAAACTTTACAAGGTGGGGGTGAGTACTATTCTATCACCCGTGCAACATTATAGAGACAGTCGAACTGGTATGGGTGGTCAAGGCACATACTATATGCTAAAATGAGCCGTATGGCTCATACGAACCATATTAGTGCATAGTATGGGTCTTGACTGCCCATACCAATTTGGATGGCTATGGAACTATGCATGGGTGGATTAATAGTCCTCACTCTCACCCGTAAAAAGTCTTGTGGCCATATGATACGGTTTGGGTGATCTCGACCCATACTATGTGCTAAAATGGGTTCTATGGCTCATACGGCCCATTTTAATTTTTAGCGCATAGTATGGACCTTGACCACCCAAACCATATTGGATGGACACAAGAAATTGCATGGATTATGAAATAGTGCTCATACCCACTCTTGAAAAGTCATGTAGCTATTCGATATGGTTTGGGCGGTCTCGACCCATACTATGCACTAAAATGTGTTGTATGAGCCATATATCCCATTTTAACACAGAGTATGGGCCTTGACTACCCATATCATATCAGATGGCTTTGCAACTTTGTAGGGATGGATAATGGTACTCACCCCCACCCGTGAAAAGTCTTATGGCCATCCAATATGGTTTGGGTGGTCGCCACCCGTACTATACGCTAAAATGGGTCGTATGGCTCATATGGCCCATTTTAGCACATATTATGGGCCTTGGATGCCTATACCATATCGGATGACTTGATGACTGTGAAATTTTGTAGCGGTGGAATAATGGTGCCCACCACCACCCATGAAAATTCTTGTGGTCATCCAATATGGTTTGGGCGGCCTCAAACCATACTCTGCTCTAAAATGGGTCATATGGCTTATACAACGACCCATTTATTGCATAGTATGGGCCTTGACCTCCCAAACCATATTGGATGGCTATGAAACATTTCAGAGTGGAGGTGAGCACCATTTTCTCTCCCGTGCAAAGTTGCATAGCCATCAAAACCGGTATGGGTGATCAAGGCTCATACTATGAGCTAAAATGGGCCATATGAGCCATATGGCCCATCTTTTCGCATAGTATGGGTCAAAACTGCCCAAACCATATAGGATGGCCATGATACTTTTCATGGGTGGGGGTGAGAACCATTCTTCCACCCATGAAAAGCTACACACCCATTCAAACTGGTATGGGCGGTCAAGGCCCATACTATGTACTAAAATGGGAGGTATGGGCCATACGACCCATTTTAGAGATAGTATGGGTTAGTACTATCCAAACCATATTGGATAGACGTGAAACACCATTTTTTCACCCATGCAAAGTTTCATAGCCATCGTATATGATATGGGTGGTCAAGGCCAATACTAAGCGCTAAAATGGGTCGTATCACTACAACAAAAGAAAGTGTTATCGACGCATATATCGACACTGCCCGTCGCTATGAACGTCGCTATACGCGTCGTTGTGAAACCAGTTGCTATTAGCGACACGTATAGCAACGTGCATAGCGACGCATATAGCGACGAACATAGCGATGACCATAGCAGAAAAAAAAATTCTTGGACAGAGGGCAGGTAGCCTGGCCTGTGCCCAGTTAAAAGATAGACACAACCACAGCCAGACTTCCTGCCCTCTGCCCAAGAAAGCGAGTAGCACCAAAATATCAACCATGCTCTCGCGCGCAGAAATTTCGACAGAGTTCCCTTTGTTTTCTCATAAACTTTTCAAAAAAAACCATATCATGTATACGCCTCCTACATGCTATCCATGTAGGATCTCACATGAGATTTAAGGCCAATGAAAGACAACCGTACCAATTGAAAAGCATAACCATAACGAACCATAACCATAACTTAAAAGCATAACCATAACTTAAAACCATAACCGGCTATAATCACTTTGATCAAAACCATAATGCAGATAACCATAACCATAAACAAAATTAACAATAACCATAAGCATAACCAGAAAGAGAAACAATAACTGTCTATACAATGACAATGACAATAATCATAACCATAAGGGAAACAAAAAAGAGACACAGAAGCGTGTCTGTGTCTCACAAAGCATATAGATGAAATTTGGTCCACTAATGACTAGGCGTAGCAACCTGCACATAGGAAAACTCACAAAATTAGTATTGATATTACTTCACATATACTGACTTAATTAAATCAACTCACACATATTAACGTCTCACCTCAAGCGATCAACGAGACTGTAAGGCCTCCCAATCTACAGGTTCTCCTGAAGCTTCAAGATCATTCAGTACTTCATAGATACCTCTGCAATATCCATCTGACTCCTCCTCGCGTGATGGAGCTCGATGCGTCGCAAGATTCTACGTTTATACAAAAATCAAAGTAATAAGAATACATGATTCATCGCGTTTTTAAAAATGCCATAGTTAAGATTGGATTAGAAACTCACAAACTCATAGCGAAAGGTGTCGAAGCCTCCGCTTCCAAGATGAGATGTCCCCCTAGTCATCTATCGTACCTGCGCGGCCTCACGTTGCTGTCTGAACCACGTGGACGCTATCCGCTCATCCTCCCTGATCTGCAGCCATGTCTCGTGTGGGATGCCCGAAGGCTTCGGTGAGCCGGTCCTGAAAGCCTTCCGAGCTGCATCTCGTCGATGTTTGATGGTGTCCCGTGCAACACCCTTGATCCACCGCGCCGAAACAACGGAAGAACCCGGAACAGGCTGGTACTCTCTCAGGATGGTCTCCACTATGTAAGTGACTTTTTCCTTTTCTTGTTGATCCCAAGACGTCAGAATGCTGGTCGAAAACTACAGCTCCACGAGCTGGCGAATCCGCTGTCGCATCTCAGTCCCGACTCTATCCATGTCAACAGAACCATCTCCCCGTACAGTATAGAGCTTGGAGGCACTAGGATCGTGTGCCCCTCAAGGTGTCCGAGGTGTGCCAAGAGGTGTGTCGAGAGGTGTGCCTGGGTAAGACGGGGGTCGTGAGCGAGGAGGGGTCGAAGCATCTGTGGACCCTCCTCCAAAGCAACCACCACCTCCACCTGACGATCGCCGAGATAGGCGAGTGTGCTTGTGCTGCAGAGATGAGGACGTACCCGCCTCTGCCCCACCCCTAGGTGTTGAAGCGGCCGTGATGGGAGAAGAAGGCGTCGTACCCATAGGCGTCCTGAACCCCGTAGGCGTCCCCCCCCTAGGCGTCGGTCCCTCGGGTGTGAAGCTCGGAGGCGTAGTACCCGTGCCTCTGGCTACCCAGTACTGAGAAGCCTCTACCATCTGAGAAGGCGTCATCCGTGTAACGAAGCCCATGAATGCATCTCCACTCATGGAAGCGGGATCTGGAATCTCATCTGCCATACTAAAGTCCTACACAAAGAAAGTAAAATAAAGCGTCAGAACACAGTTGTTTAAATTAACTTTAAGCTTAATTTTAAATCAAAGTCTTCACACAAACACTTACAGGCCTAGGCCTCGACGAGTAAGGCTTCATCGATAAGATCTTGCACCGTATCATCGTCTATCTCTAATTGCAAACATAACTCTGCCCCAACTCGTTCTGGCAGATTGTCTTCATCCATTGCATCTTCATCTACAAGTGTCAATTCTGGCTTGTCTGCGTCATCCCTCATATATCTGTCAGCTTCCTCTGCCATACCTTCGTCCATCTCATCTAATGTCACAGTAGTATGGACGTTGTCTGGCTGACTTTCCTCCAGGAGATCTTGCCCTTCAAATACTTGTTTATTTCTTGGAGCAACCTGAACCACAAACCACCATTGTCGCTCTCGAGGGTCCGGTACAAAGACCACTTGCTCGCAATGTTCGGGGAGAGAAAATGTGTCGCTCGCATCTGTCCAAGTCTTTGTAGAATCTATTTGCACAAGTTTGTTTCCATCTCTGCGTACCGTTGCATTGCGACCAGAAGTAATCACCTTGAACAACTTCACATCCAACAAAAACATCTCAAACCGCTAGAAGCTTACTTTCAGGATATCTGACACCAGACCATAGTAATCCATGTTGCTAGTGCTCTCATTCGTGTCTCTAGCACTGGCCCTGCTCTTTTGCATGAAACTAACCATTACCCCACTGTCAAACGTGTTTCTTCTGCTGTCAATTTGTTGTGTTCTGAAATGCTTTCCATGCGACCACAGTGCCATGTATGTATGATACTTCCAGTCACATCCAATAGCCAGCTCTTCCTCTTCTAGAGATATGGGTTCTCGGATCTGTCGAGCTGCTCTCACTGTCTTGTCCAACCATGCCATTATAGGGAATTCAGGTAGAGGAGTGAGATAGTCTGGCAAGGGTAAGCCTTTAGTCGTTCGACTTCGCCTAAAATCGTGTCGCTCTAGATTGCGTCTCTCTTTCTCTTCTTTGTACCTTTCAAGCCATTTTTGCATCGGCGTTGAATTTAGTATACAGAACTTCATGATCTTTTCTCGCATGGCCAGGTTCATTTTCTTCGGCACCCCTTGCCCTTGTGGCTCCTCTCCCACCAGTATTGCATCCTCCTCATCGCTCCACAGTCGAAGCATTTCTGGGTCAGAAACGGATAGAAATTCGGTCGTCAATACAAGAGACTCTTGCACCAGCCATACTTCTGTCATGCTCCCCTCTGGACGCGCTTTTTGGTGAACAACACCCTTAAGTGTTTTCATGAACCGCTCTAGAAAGAACATCCAACGGCTATGGACTATACCTGCCACTGCAACCTCATCTACTACATGGACGAGCAAGTGCATTTGGATACTTAGGCAGCTCATGGGTAGATACTTCTCAATCATGCAAACTGCTTCAATGGAGTTAGCCCTTGCGACTGCAATAGATTCCTTCCGTATCTCCTTGGAAGAGATCCACCGCACTAGCTCTAAAATCTTGTATATGCAGGTCCGCACTTCCTCCGTTAAACACCCCTTCATCGCAATTGGAAGAATGAATTGCAAGAACTTATGCCAGTTGTGTGATTTCAACCCTGACAGTTGATCGTCACGGGTGAATGCTGTCTTGAGACATCGCATATATCCTGTTGGCGTCCTGAACTCTGAAATCACCCTTTTCACTTGTCCCTCTTCGTTTTTTAGCAATACCTATGGCACTCTTGGAAGTTTTGTTTGACCAGTTGCATTGGTGAAAGGCCACAACTCTCGCATCTTTCCAACCGACTGCAAATCATCTCGTGAAGCTCGATTGTCTTTCATTCCCATGATTGTCTTCCAGAGGAGCTCTCCCACCCGTACACTGACTGAAGATTCAAAAACGCCAGACAAGTACGAAGCACAGATATTTTGGCGCCTTCATAGATTGGTTGACGTGCCAACTTCCTCAACATGTCTTCAAGAGATAGGCGCACGGCTTCTGGTGCTGCTTCGTTCGCGTTCTCCTCGCTTGTCTGGAAGAAGGCATCCAGCATCTCCTCCATGCCATTGTCTTCTGTCTGTAAGCCCTTTTCTGCTTCCATCCGTGGCTCGATATTGGTCGGACCTTCATGCATAATCTTTTTTCTCTCTCTCTCAGATGTAGGTGTTATGTCGCGGAAATCAATGCCCGTTCCGTAGGAGTTGTATTGCAGATTCTGTACGGTTTCTCTAGCAAACTCTCCGTACTTGTGCACATGCTCATTACATATCCTACGCTTGCGCAGGATTTGATACTTGCAGAGCGTGCACGAGCATGCAATCTTTTCCTCCATGTTAGTTGATGACGTTGCCATCTACAATGATTATGAATGTTGTTTTAATATATATATATATATATATATATATATATATATATATATATACTCCTCACAATGTAAACTACCTCGCATTCTCTAGTCTTGCCCAATCTCCGTACACCTCGGTCCAGAGGTGTACGGAGATCAGGACCACTGGATCAAAATCTACTCTTTATTGGTCAAATCCTATATGGGTAGACACATACGTGCACTCCCAAGTGTACATGGAAATGCATGTAGCAGACAAAACCCCTTTGCCTCTTTTAGTTCCATAGTTTCTTCTCTGTCTACGAACCCACCTGCCTCCATTCTGAGGTAGCCTGTCAGAGAAAGCTTTCCAATGCCGCACTTGATGAATCATATATTAAAGCATGACCATTTTTGTCATTTTTGTAATGTTCTGTCTGTTTGCAATTTTTTGCACAGGTTTTTCCAAGGATATTATGCCCATCCTGGTGTTTTTTTCACCACTTGCACAAGCCATGGAAGTTCTCAGCCCAATGAAAGTTTTCTACCTGATTGTAAACCGGACGGGGCCTCCATGTCCAAGCCAGAAGATAATGTGGAGATGGATGAGCAACTTGAGAAAGATTCAGAAGCCTTGCATGGTTCTTGCTCAAAAAAGTGATCTCGATCTCTCTCTCTCTCTGGATCTCACTCTCGCTATCTCTCTTTCTCTCTCTCTCTCGATCTCGCTCTCGCTATCTCTCTTTCTCTATCTATTTCCTTATTTTCCTATCTCTCTCTTTGTCTCGCTCTTCACTTCCCTACCTCTCTCTCTCTCTCTCTCTCTCTCTCTCTCTCTCTCTCTCTCTCTCTATATATATATATATATATATATATATAACTCTCTTTCTCTATCTCTCTATTTCCTCTCTCTCTCTCTCTCTCTCTCTCTCTATATATATATATATATATATATATATATATATATATATATATATAACTCTCTTTCTCTATATCTCTAGCTATTTCCTATCTCTCTCTCTCTCTCTCTCTCTCTCTCTCTCTCTCTCTCTCTCTCTCTCTCTCTCTCTCTCTCTCTCTCTCTCTCTCTACTTACCTCTCTCTCTCTCGCGCGCGCTCTCTACTTCCCTATCTCTCTACTGATCAAACGAGCGATTGAGCTAGGGAGATCTAGACGTCCACGACTGCAGAGGACTACACAACATCGACAGAGGCTGCATCAGAGGATCTAGCTAGGTCACTTTGGCTCGACATGCATAACGCCCGGTCAGACTACTGACCATGGAGGAGATTGATGAGATCCGCCAGTGACAGCTGCTGGATCTCCTATGATCTACCTATCCCAACTAGCTAGTTTAGCCATTTAGTCCATACCTAGCAGTTTAGAATTCCATAATATTTTATTTTGTCATCTTCTTACTCTGACTTTGTATCAGATCCATCACATTGTAACTTTCCTGTCTCATGTCTCATAGGTCACTTTGGCCTTTCGAAGACGTTAATATAACATTTCATTTCATTTCTCTCTTTAATTATTTTTCTTTAATTTTAATTTCCTAAGCATACATTAATTCTCTCTCTCTCTCTCTCTCTCTCTCTCTCTCTCTCTCTCTCTCTCTCTCTCTCTCTCTCTCTCTCTCCCTACACACACACACACACACACACACGAGTAGAGAGAGAGAGAGAGAGAGGGGTTGGGGGGGGGCATATTACCTGCGCAGCAGGTGGAGGCCAAGATTTGAGCAAAGCGCAGGCGAAAATGGCCCCTGTTGCTCGCGGATTTTGCTTTTTTTCCCCAAATTTTTTTGCGTCGATATACGCGTCGATATACGCATGGGAAATAAAGCCTTTCCACGTGTATGTCGACGCACATTGCGACGCATATATCGACGCGTATATCGACGCCCGCTAATTTTGTCAATATACGCACGTCGATATCTCCATGTTGTGTTGTAGTGTATGATCCATACAAAGCATTTTAGTGCATGGTACGGGTCAAACCCGCCCAAACCATATCGGATGGCTGTGAAAGTTTGCATGGGTAGGGGTGAGTATTATTTCTCCACCCGTGCAAAGTGGTACAATCATCCACGTTTAGGGTTTATGGGTTTGGATTTGGGGTTCATGATTTAGGGTTTAAGGTATAGGGTAGCCATATGGCCCATTTCGAGTATAGTATGGGTCGGGATTGCCCAAACCATATTAGATGGCTATGAAGCACCATTCCCCCACCCATCCAAAGTTTCACAAACATCCGAGCTTGGGATTTATGGGTTAGGGTTTTCAAATTTAGGGTATAGGGTACATGCTTTGAAGCTTAGGGTTTAGGGTACATGGTTTATGCTTTAGGGTTTATGGTTCAAGATTTAAGGTTTATGGTTTAGGATTTTTGGGTTACGGTTTGTGGTTCAAGGTTTAAGGTTTATGGTTTACACTTTAGGGTTAGGGTTTATTGTATAGTGTTAGATTTTAGGAAGAAGGGTTTAGGTTCAAAGTTCAAGGTTTAAGGTATTGGGTTTATGGTTTAGGGATTACGATTCAGGGTTCATGGTTTAGGGTTTACAATGCATAATATGGATCGAGACCACCCAAATCATATCGGATGGTGACGAGACTTTTCACAAGTGGGGGTGAGAATAATTTCTCCACCCGTACAAAATTGCACAATCATTTGGGTGGTCAAGGTCAATACTATGCGCTAAAATGGGCCATATGTCTCATACCAGCCATTTTATTGCATAATATGGACCTTGATCGCCCAAACTATATTGAATGGCCATGAGAGTTTGCATGGGTCGGGGTTAGCACCATTCCCCCACCCCTGCAAATTTGCACAACCATCCAAATTGGTGTGGGTGTTCAAGGCCCATTCTATGTGCTAAAATGGGCCATATGAGCCATACGGCCTGTTTTAGCGTATAGTATGATTTAAGACCGCCCAAACCATCGGATGGCCACAAGACTTTTCTGGGGTTGAGGTAAGCACCATCATCTAATCCATCGTTGCACAACCATCCAATATGGTATGAGCGGCCGAGGCTCTGACTATGTCCTAAAATGGACCTTATGAGCCATATGACCCATTCTAGCACATAGTATGGTTTGGGACCGCACAAACCATATCAGATGAACAAAGAATTTGTACAGGTGGAGATGAGTGCCATGTTTCACAACCATTTGAATGGTATGGGTAGTCAAGGCCCATACTATGTGCTAAAGTGGTCCTATGAGACGTAGGCCCCATTTCAGTGCATAGTATGGACCATGACTGCCCGAACCATATTGGATGGATCTGAAACTTTTCATGGATGGGATTGAACAAAAATCCCCCACGCGTGCAAAGTTGCACATCTATCTAGTATGGTGTGGGCTGTCAAGGCCCAAACTATGCGTTAAATTGGGCCATAAGGCTCATACGACCCATTTTAGGGCATAGTATGAGTTGAGACCACCCAAACCATATCGGATGACCGTTGAGTGGCATAAAATGGCAACCATATTTTTGCAACATTCTTCAGCCTACTTAACGTCCTCTTCCTCATATGTGTATATATTTTTATACGCTATTAAGTTATCTAGAGTAAATTCCCTCTCTTCGTTTAACCTTTGTGTAGACACATACATCGTACTCTTCCCAAAAATGTCACCTAGTCATATATTTATATTACCATCCTTCTCTTTTTTGCTTTGTAAATCAAATGAAGGGTACAATAACCAACTATCTACCTCCAAACTTTCTTACCTCTTGTAAATTAGTAGTAGAAAAATAATATATCCATATTCCATCCCATATAGATAAATTATCATGGAAATCAACTCTCCACTTGTCTTTACCAAAGATTATGGTCTAGCAATACAAGTCTTCTATGCCCCCTACATAGGTGGCCCAATATCTCTTAAGAATATACATATATTTTTTCTCCTTTCAAAAAGACTCAAAATGTATATTCTTTTCACAAGAAAATAATATTGGGCCCTCCTATCTTTGTTTAAGCATCATACCCTTTTGAAAAATCATGATTCCCCTTGGATGCATACAAGTAAAGGGCCCATACAAAATACTTTGAAGCAAAAGGTACCAAACCGAATTCCTTGGTGCATGGGCGTGAAGAATATTCCAAATTCATATCAAACATGTTGAGAAGGTCAAATTTTCCTTTTGAAGCATGTCATTCCGAGCTACACGTAAAAAGTTATGGTCAAAACAGTGTAAATCTGTCAGAATCGCAGCAAAAGGGAACTGTAAATCAAGTAAATCAAGAGGGTGAGATCTTATCTTGCCCTTACTCATCTTCTATAATAGCAATGAGAGTTCGAGGTCACTTGCATGTGATGAGACCGACCTAAAGATGCTTCTAATGCCAAGACAGACAAGTTGAGATACCGCGGAGGACCACCCGTAGGGCCTCATGGTGGGGCCCACATACATTATGCACCCCTATGGAGCCTTCACGGTCTAAAATTCTATTTTTTGTCAGTAAATAGTCCATTTTATGTCCAATATTCAATGAGTGGTCAAAGGACACTTAATTAGGTCTAATCACTCACCCTAATTAAGTGTAGCATAACCCCGCTCTTGCACAACTATAAATAGACCCCCTTCGAGAGACTCAAGGACACACACCTATATTTTCAACTCCATGTTGTTCTTGATCAATAGTAGAGAACTCCCAACTCTCCCTGTTTCACATCCTCCCTCCTAACCCTCCTCTTGGAGGAAGTGCAGCTCTATCCTCCACTCTTTCTACTCTACCATACTCTTTCTCCATCAACCCAATAAATAATTGTAGCACCTCAATAATTTGTAAATACATCATGATCTCTCTCATAGTTATGTTAATGATCAAGCAACCTCAAATCATGTCCAACTGGGAGAGACTGCGAGCAAGCTTCCTCTCCAAGTTCGGGCAAGGTGATACTTCAGAAGGACTATGGAAATGTCTTATTGGACATAAGTAGGTATCACTTGAAGACTATCCCTCTTATGAAGCAACCTTTGTCAATCTATGGGGTAGGTGAGAGGCTACATTAGAAAATCATGGTGGTACACCTAACTTTCTAAAAAAAGAGAGATTCATGGTTGGCTTGTATCCACTTTTAAAGGCTAAATTAGAGCTAAAAATCCCATCCACCTTTGAAGAAGCACGTGAGGTAGCCATCATCAAGTTTAGAAAACTACACTTCTAAGCAGATAGAGCAAGGGGTTTGAATGAAGTGAGTGAGAGGGAGTCTTCACAAACCATGGAACCACCAATTAGGGCCCCTCTTGCACAATCTTCACAAATAGGAGATAACTCTCAACAACAGGTTTTACAAAGGCTAACTCAACAACTTGAGAACCTCACTCTGAATCTAGTACAGGGCCTACCTCAACAATGACAACCAAGAGAAGGGAAATGCAATCAACGAAGACAAGCTCAACAATTGCGATGTTGGAATTGCAATGAAATAGGCCATGGCATGTACAATTGTCCACATCCAAGGCAACTCCCGAGAGACATATACCCCCCCTAGACTGCCTCCTCTCACTGTGGAGCAAGAACTTGCTCAAGGCCCACAAATCCTTTGTCGACCACCACCACCAGCAAATATACCTCTTTTCCCACACGAGGAGGAAGAAAGAGGAGTCAACGTCATCAAGCTAGAAGAGGTAATGGATGAGCATACGCTAAACTTTGATGTTATGTCGGCAGAAAAACGCACAAGAGCACATGATAAGGATGAAGACATGAGAAGTGAAGGAAAAAATTCAGCCATAAGGGACAAGAAGAAGAAGTCAAAGAGGGAAGAAGCTGAAAGTAGCAGGAAGAAAAGATCAAGGCGAAGGGAAATTGGTATCAACGACTTCCCATTGGGAAAGGAGCTAGAGCCCTACAACATCCTGGAGGATTTACAAACCCAAAAGCCAAACATTTCATGGCCTCAACTTCTACACCTATCAGCCAAAGTAAGAAGGCAATGGCCAAAGTTGGTAAGTACAAGAATTCGAAAGAAGAAAGCAAATCTTTCCATTAAGGTTGTGGCCTTAAAGCTACAAAAAGTTGTAGAACCCATTGTAGATGCTTACATAAGGGGTAAAAAGGTGTCTAATGTATATGTTGATGGTGGAGCTCAAATGTGTGTGATCACGGAAAAATCAATGAATAGGTTAGGGCTTGAAATTACAAAGTCCTCTAATTGTCAAGCTAGGCTAGCCAACAACTCAAGTGTGAAGTGCTTGGGGATCATTGAAAATGTAAAAGTCTCTGTATGTAACATAGATGCACGAGTGGATATGTATGTCACGCCAGCTAAGGGGGAGGGCTATCCCATCATCCTAGGGAGGCCTTGGCTCATTTCTGTGAATGCAGATCAAAAATGGAAAAGTGGTCGATTGATTCTTAAGAAGGGTCAATTGGTGGTGTATGATTGGTGAGAAAGAAAGCAACTAGATATCAACTATGAAACCACGGTAGATGAAGAGAGCGAGGAAGAGAGTCCTTACTCAAGTGATGAGGAAGCATCAACCAGTGAAGAGGAGTCTTCTTTGGAGGTAATGGGACTTGTATTTAACACCAACACCCAAGATGTTTTCGTAGAAGAAAAGCCAATAGACAGTCACACACGAGGGGATGAAAGATACCACCACCTCAAGGAAGGATTTGAGAAGATGCTTGCAAAAGATCTTACTTGTGAGGAGAAGAGGTCCTACATCAATATGTTAAGGAGGTATCCCAATTTGTTTATCACTGACTACTCACAAATAAAAGGTGTATATGTAATAGAGCATCAAATTGAATTGAAACCAAGGACCAAACCCGTGGCTCAAAAGTTGAGGCAACTAGGATCTATGCAACAAAAGGCTCTCCTTACAAGAACTGAATCGACTCTTAAAGGCTAGCTTCATCTATCCAGTATCCACTCCGAATGGGTATCACCTATTGTAGTCACTCCCAAGAAGAATGGTAATTGGAGGGTTTGCATGGATTACAAACCCCTCAATGCTGCGACAAAGAGGGACCACTTCCCTCTCCCTTTCCAAGATGAAATTTTGAATGAAGTAGCAGGTCATGAATGCTACACTGTGTGATGGGTATTCAGGATATTTTCAAATTAGAATAGCAGAAGAAGACCAACCAAAAACCACTTTCATCACACCTTGGGGATGTTTTGCATTTAGAGTAATGCCTTTTGGGCTCACCAATGCTCCTAGCACCTTCATGAGATTCACAATATTTGTATTTCAGCCATTCTTTGGAAAATCTATAAGAGTCTTTATGGATGATTTCTGTATTTATAGTTGTAGATCACTTCACTGCCAAAAGGTTGAAGAGGGGCTGAAGAGGCTCCATCAATTTGGGGGACAACTCAACCTAGAGAAGTGTCATATTGGTGAATCTCAAGTGGTTTTGCTAGGCCATGTGGTTTCTTCACAAGGTATTCAAGTGGATCCCTCTAAAGTAGAGGCCCTTTTGTCATTATATCCACCAACAACAACTAAGGAACTAATGACCTTCAACCACAAAGTGAGGTACATGTCTCGCTTCATCCATCTTCTAGCAGAAGCCATCGCCCCTTTGCATAGGCTGGCAAACCAATCTACATTTGAATGGGGGAGGGAACATGCAAAATGTTTTGAGGAAGTGAAGGGCATTCTTAGCTCTCTCCCAACCTTAATGCCACCAGATCCAAAGGAGACCTACTATGTCACTCCAAGTGTAGGTTTTGAAGCAATTGGTGTTGTTTTGATGCAAAAAGATCCTAAAACATCATACATGAGGCCGATCTATTTTGCAAGCAAGGTGATGACTCCTACAGAGAAGGAATACACTGAAATGGAGCAAGTGGTCTTTGCAATCTTGTTTGTGGTAAGGAAGTTTCGTTCGTATCTTCTTCCTGTGCCATTTGTTTTTCTCACCTTGGAGCACAATCTACCATATGTAGTACAACACATGAGCCTCTCATCTAGAATAGCAAAGTGGGTTCTTGAACTCCAAGAATTCGAATACACTTTCCTTGTAGAAGATAGCACAAGAGAAAGACTTGCAGACATTCTCACCTACAAAGTGAGAGAAAGGGATGGACCACGACTACAAAGAGAGGAAGGCTCAAAATAGTTCAAAGAGAAGGAGATTGATAATGCCCATTCTTTGTGCTTGGAGCTTATCAATGCCAACATGACAAAGCAGCAGGGGGGATCATCATTTTGAACCCACAAAAGGAGGTAATGGTTTAAAAAGGTATCACTCTACCCAATGTCCACTCTAACAATGAGGGTGAGTATGCTGCCCTAACCCTTGGGTTAGAATAATGAAAAGAATTAGGCATACAAAGACTTATTATAAAAGGTGATTCTTTGCTAGTGGTCAGGAAAATCCAAGGGACTTGGAGGTGCAAGAATCGTACATTGTTTGAGTGGCTTAGTAGTGTAAGAGCTTTGATGAAGGGTTTTTAAGCAACACAGGTACATCACATTGTGAGAACTCATAACACGGAAGCATACTTACTTGCAAATGAAAATCTTCAAATGGCGGTAGGAGGTGTGAAACTTTATGAACCCAAATATCAGGGTCAAGAGGAGCTAAAAGACATTATTTTCTTCCTACAAGCAGGTGAGTGTCCCAAACACTTAGACAAGGTGCAAAGACATAGACTAGTTAAGAAGGCCACACCTTACTACGTGATCGGGGATGACTTATATCACAAAGGGAAAGATTTGGTCTTGAGGAGAGTACCATGTGTGCAGGAGAGAGAGAAAATTCTTCTTTCATGTCATGATGATGTCTGTGGTGGTCACTTTTCTCAAGATATTACAAGTAGGAAGATTTTACAAGCAGGGTATATTTTGGCCGATCTTACATCGAGATGTCCAACATTGGTGTAAGGCATGTAAGAAATGCCAAATTGCTGGGGATAGACGACTAACATATGACCCTCGAGTCCCAATAATATCTTATGGCCCTTTTGAAAAGTGGGGTGTGGATGCAATAGGTCCCCTACCTCGTACTTCTACAGGGAAAGGTTTCGTCATCATGGGTGTTGACTACATGACACGATGGGCGGAAGCAACAAGCCCAACCTGAATCACTACTGAAGAGGTATCAACGTTTATTTTTTATCATATTTGTAGTAGGTTTGGAGCACCCCTAGAAATCTTGATCGAGGCCCAGGTTTTAGGGCTGACCTTTTGAATGATCTCTTGAGGACGTTAAAAGTGAAACACTTGCATTCCACACCCTACTATCCTCAATGCAACAGATTGGTGGAAAAAGTGAATGGAATGATATGTAAGATCATTTCTAAGCAGGTTGTGGACCGGCCTAATGATTGGGATCACCATTTGACTGCTTCTCTTTGGGCATATAGGACATCTTTCAAGGTATCTACCCAATTCACCCCTTTTCATCTAGTATATGGACAGGAGGCACTTCTCCCCATTGAGGTAGAGCTCTCAAGCTTGCGCATTCTTGCAAGAGTGGAAAAAAAAACCAAAAGAGGTTCTACATGAAAGGATCTTAGATCTCCAATGACTTGAGCTAGATAGAGAAGAGTCCATTGATCACTACATCACCCAAGCTACAAGCCAAAGGGACCAAATCAACAAGACGCTCAAGGGGAAAGGATTGAAAGAAGGTATGTTGGTTCTTCACTATGATAACCGACTTGATACTCGACTTGACAAAAAACATTTGCAAAGATAGGAGGGACCTTTCATGATAAAAACAAAGTTTGGGAATGGTAGTTACAGATTAGCAGATCTATCAAGAAAACTCCACAAGACCAAAGTCAATGGATGGAGATTAAAGCCCTACTTTTGATGTATCAATCCGTTGGTAGGAAGTCATCTACCTACATCATCTAAGCTCCAAATTGACATGGCTCCATTTGGCTTGGCAAATGCTCCACCTATTTTTAAAGCTTTGATGTGCAAAGAAGACCCAGTCTTGGAATCTGAACATACCCAAGACAACCCTCCCATCTCCCATTTATGGGATTGAGGTAATAAAAAGCAGGTCTAATGGAGTAAAAGAGTGTATGTCACCCCTCCTATTATTAAGAAAAAAAGAAAAAAAAGGAAAAGGAAAAATGAAAAAAAAGGAAGAAAAAAAAAACAAGAAGAAGAAGAAGCAACACCGTCCTCCTAAAGATTGAATATCTCTAGGCTTGGGGGAGGGCTAATATGAGTGGCATAAAATGGCAACCATATTTTTGCAACATTTTTCAGCCTCCTCAACGTCCTCTTCCTCATATGTGTATATATTTTTCTATGCTATTAAGTTATCTAGAGTAAATTCCCTCTCTTCGTTTAACCTTTGTGGTGACACATACATCATACTCTTCCCAAAAATGTCACCTTCGTCATATATTTATATTACCATCCTTTTCTTTTTTGCTTTGTAAATAAAAGTAGGCGTACAATAACCAACTATCTACCTCCAAACTTTCTTCCTTCCCAAAAATGTCACCTTCGTCATATATTTATATTACCATCCTTTTCTTTTTTGCTTTGTAAATAAAATTAAGCGTACAATAACCAACTATCTACCTCCAAACTTTCTTACCCCTTGTAAATTAGTAGTAGAAAAATAATATATCCATATTCCATCCCATATAGATAAATTATCATGGAAATCAACTCTCCACTTGTCTTTACCAAAGATTATGGTCTAGCTCTACAAGTCTTCTATGCCCCCTACATAGGTGGCCCAATATCTCTTAAGAATATACATATAGTTTTTCTCCTTTTCAAAAGACTCTAAATGTATATTCTTTTCACAAGAAAATAAGATTTGGCTCTCCTCTCTTTGTTTAAGCATCATACCCTTTTGAAAAAGCATCATTCCCCTTGGATGCATACTACAAGCAAAGGGCCCATACAAGAAGACTTTGAAGCAAAAGGTTCCCTAGCCTAGTGTGGACCTTCCAAACAGAATTCCTTGGTGCATGGGCGTGAAGAATAGTCCAAATTCATATCAAAAATGTTGAGAAGGTCAAATTTGCCTTTTGAAGCATGTCATTCCGAGCTACAGGTAAAACGTTATGGTCAAAACAGTGTAAATCTGTCAGAATTGCAGCAAAAGGGAACTGTAAATCAAGTAAATCAAGAGGGTGAGATCTTATCTTGCCCTTACTCATCTTCTAGAAGAGCAATGAGAGTTCAAGGTCACTTGCATGTGATGGGACCGACCTAAATATGCTTCTAATGCCAAGATAGACAAGTTGAGATACCGCGCAGGACCACCCGTAGGGCCTCATGGTGGGGCCCACATACATTATGCACCCCTATGGAGCCTTCACGGTATAAAATGCTATTTTTTGTCAGTAAATAGTCCATTTTATGTCCAATATTCAATGAGTGGTCAAAGGAAACTTAATTAGGTTTAATCACTCACCCTAATTAAGTGTAGCATAACCCCACTCTTGCACAACTATAAATAGCCCCCCTTGGAGAGACTCAAGGACACACACCTATATTTTCAACTCCATGTTGTTCTTGATCAATAGTATTGAACTCCTAACTCTCCCTGTTTCACATCCTCCCTCCTAACCCTCCTCTTGGACGAAGTGCAACTCTATCCTCCACTCTTTCTATTCTACAATACTCTTACTCCATCAACCCAATAAATAATTGTAGCACCTCAATAATTTGTAAATACATCATGATCTCTCTCATGGTTATGTTAATGATCAATAAATGATCTTCGAACAATCAAGTGTTCGCAATTCCTGATAGTTAGCCAGCATCTTTCTTCCCCTTAAAAGTGTGCGAGAAATCAAGTAAGTGTCCGGCTCTCAATTTACCACTGGTTTGTTTCTCCACACTTATTCAATTAGTCTAAAGGAATTTCTCACTCCAACTCTATTTTGCTTCATTACATATGCATGTGGCTACCTCTCATGGTGATTTTATTTGTCACGGCATTGCATAGATGGAGATGAGCTCTGTATGCAAAGTGTTTTAGTTTGGTGTAGGTGATTCCCTTGTGTTTTTTGAGAAGCAATTCTTGTGCACATGATTTTTTGATGAGTGCTTGAGAGAGGAGGAGTTTGGATATATCATGGGTATTCTTATGGAGAGAAGGTGAAAGTAATTCCACGAATTGCATATTTACATTTGATGCATGGCATTGGGTTGCATAATTGTTGATGGTGTCAAGCGTCCAAAGTGTATATGGAGTAAGGGGTTCTCAAAGTGCGTTGTCTGAGTGGGTGTGTAAAAGTGTTATTTGATTGGTTTCCTTCTCCGCTCCCAAAAGAAGGTGGTGCCCCAAGTAGTGTGCATACTTCTCTACGAACATTTTGTGAGGGTTGGCCGACTGGTTTGGGTTTAGAGGCCCCATTCAAAAATCTCACTCTCACCGTGAGACTTTGAACATGTGGGGATGAGAACCATTTCCCCATCCATGAAAAGTTTATGGGAATAAAACATGGTTTGGACGATCAAGGCCCATACTATATGCTAGAATGGTTTGTATGGCTCATACATCCAATTTTAGCGTATACTATGTATTGGGACCTCCCAAACGATATTGGATGGCCACAAAAAATTTCAAGGGTAAATGTGAGTACTATTTTCCCACTCGTACAAAGATGTATAGCCATCCAAACTACTCTGGGTGGTCAAGGCCCATACTATGCAATAAAACCGATTGTATGGCTCGTACGGTCCATTTTAGCGTATAGTATGGTTTGGGACCACCCAAACCATATCGGATGGCCACGTGACTTTGCACGGGTGGGTTTGATATCCATTTCTCCATGCCTACAAAGTCTCATGGACATCCTTCTAGTTACAACATAGGTGGCCCTGTCAACGCTACCGGTCTCTTCATGGTGTCATCGACCATGGCATTGTCTGCTTCAATCTTCATGCACCGATCAACCCTCACCAACACATCCATCATGTTGGCTCACCTATCCATCAATGCTGCCCATTGTTGCGCCCTTGGACATCCCGTCGGCCTCGTCAACGCTACCTACCCCATCACGGTGGCACTGTTCACTCTGTCCTTCATGCACTTGTCGACCCTCTACGAGGCTCACCCATCAATCCATGCCGCCCCATCACCCTCACCATGCACGGCTTGTCGACTGTGTCATTGTTGAAGGTGCCACGAGAAGCATGTGCGAGTGCAAGTGCGAGAGAGAGAGAGAGAGAGAGAGAGAGAGAGAGAGAGAGAGAGAGAGAGAGAGAGAGAGAGAGAGAGAGAGAGAGAGAGAGAGAGAGACCTGCTTTGGGTGGAGCGCACAGCAGTGTTATCCTATTGCAGCTCCTTATTATGTTGTATTAAAGAGTAAGTGTATACATGGGTTAAGTTAGTAGATGGGTTAGTAGTAAGTGGGATGTCCGGCCGGTTGGCCTGAATCCCAACAAGCACTATCGACCTTGAATGCCCCGTTACGGTGTAGGCGATGGTGGCATTATCTACTCTATGATTTAAGCACCAGTCCGCCTGTCCACCTCTGTCAACCCGCTCCATCCTTTCATCGAAGACTTTCATGGACAACCCTTTGGTTGTCCTCCCTCAACGTAGTCGGACCCAACGGTGCACCGACCTCGATTGGCCCCGTCATGTTTTCATCAACAATGATGTTGTCCACGTCGTGCTTCATGTACCTGTCGATCCCTGTTACATACTCAGAGCGTCAGCCCAACCGTTGGTCTGAGCCATCTTGCCAATGCGTCCATGCCCTCGATTATCCTCTATCGACGTAGTTGGCTATGTCATGATGGAGTCATCGGTGGATCCATCAAGCACCCATCGACCCTCATCCGTGCGCTCGGCTCCTTCATTCACCACGGGTCTTGTCATCGTCGCACAAGGTGTCAGGGGTGATAAATGCATCATTTTCACTGTCAACCATCCATGGCAAACCTTCTCTTGGCCTTCCCCCAAAAAGGGGGGTTTCCCTTGTTTGCCAGTGCGCAGGGTTCACATGCACCATGGGGTTTCCCGACCATGGGGTTCATGGGTGCCGTAGGGTTTTTTTTAGACTACGGGGTTCATGCCTGATCATGGGGTTTAGGTGCCTTGGACCATGGGATTGCCATGGTTCTTGGGGGGTTTGTCGGCCCACGCCTGATTGTGTACAATTATAAGGGAAGTGGTGCTCGATTGAGACGGGAACGGGGCACAATGTGGAGCGAAGGACAGATGAGGTGAGGCAACGAGTTCCCCACACCCCTCTTGTGACGTTGGGATGCAATCCCCTCGTTGGGCAAATGCCAAGGCTACCTTTCGAGTCTCACGACAGTCGGCGCGCTCAGGGTGACTGACAAGGCTTGGTAGGCAATGAGTGATGGCGAATCGTGTCCAGGTCTGGGACATCGACTACAATGAGCTCCCGTTGGGCAGCGGTGTAATCGAGGAGCACGGTGAGCATTTTTTCCGCTGCAAGCTACGTGTGGCTTGTATCGCTATGGAAGGTCCAAAACCCATGTGCATAAGTAAACCAAAAGCTCTTTTTAAAAAATCATTCTTTCTTGTAATCCAATGATATTCCAAATATAATAGAACTTAATTATTAATTTACACTTTTAAAAAATAAAAAATACATGAAAATATATTTGTTTTGCTTAAATTACCATGTAAATAATTAGATTGAGGTATCTTGATTTTTATTTTATTTACATTTATTTTAAAAAAATGACATGGCTATTGAGGTGACCATACATGAATAACATGGTCATCCATGTGGCAAGCTGATGTGGATGATTGATGACATGGAATGGATAGGTGGAAAGATGAGGTGGTGAATGGGATTTCATATGATGACATGTCAAAATGGTGACATGTAACGATTAGGTGGCAAAAAGGAGGTGATGAGTTGGTGAGGTGGCAATGTGGCATGCTTAGTGGCTCATGAGGTGGCGAGTGATGTGGCAAGCCATGCAAGCAATACTTGGTGGCTCATGAGGTGGCGAGTGATGTGGCAAGCCATGCAAGCAATACTTACACTTGGCATGTGAGGTGGTGGATGACATGGCACTTAAGGTGGCAGTGGAGGGTGGTGGATAAGTTGGCAATTAGAGTGACATGGCAAGCTAAGTGTTACGGTCAAAGTAAATTGTGATGATCAAGAAGGTGAGATGGGGTGATAACATGGACCTTCGGTGATGTGGTGGCATCCTTGTATGAGGTGGACTAGCTAACTAGGATTAAGAGAGTAGGACCAAGCCATGGATAATTGACAAGTGTCAAAAAGTTTAGGTATGGTATTTTACCAAACCTAAGGAGGCACACCTCAAGTGAATGGTGCATGTGAAAAAAATAAAACAATGGAAAAGTGTCTTTCCTTTACTCAAATTGACTCAATTTTTTTTTTCTATGAGGACGTTACACTAAGAGTTATAATATATATTTATTAGATTTTAAAAAAAAACTATATCAAGGTCCTCTCAACAGTCTTTGTTATTTGCTAAGGTAGACCTTTAAAAAATGAACCATTGCAGTTTAAATTTTTTTGCGTAGTCACATTCCTTGAGTCATAATCTATCAAAATGGCCGATGAATCTTGCAAAATAAGTTCTATATCATTAGATATCTAGTGTTTAAAAAATCAAGTTTTTGTAATATAAATTCTAACAAAGGAAAATGAATATTAATTATGAAAAGGTCCAAAAAATTTATCAATAAATCAAGTTAAATTTCTTGCCAAGTGACCATTTGATGTGCAAAAGGGTATGTAAATAAGAAAAGTCCATAAAAAGTTATAAGTATTTCTTCATCAAGGTCACAATGCTGTGATGACAGGCTGAACCAGATTAGTCCTTGCACAATAAAATTTCCATCTAGATATAAAAAAATGAAGATAAAAGCTATTCATTGTGTTTGCAACTATGTGCTTTGTGTGGCTATCAAATCTTGCCTCTTCAAAGGAATTGCAAGCAAGTCAAATGTACATAGTATCTTGGTGAGGGCAACTGTTGAAAGTGGGTCCACCTTATCATGCATACACCCATCCATGGCATATAGATGGCATTGCACACACAAGTGCACCTCTATGGTGGAAGGAGTATGGTGGGGAGAATTGGAGCTACAACCCATTGCAGTAAGGGTTTTATCTGTTGGAACATTAAATGGAAGCTATGAGAGAAATTGGTCCGTATTCGGCTTTATGCATACCAAGAAATGAAACCAAATTCACCCTACATGGGTTTCTGATTTGTTCTATGTTTTTTGCAACATGAGACTTATCCATAAGCCAATGAACATTGCAACAAGAGCATCACAAAAGCACTACGGTGTCTTCCAAACCCATGAAGCTATAGTTGTGAAAGTTGATGATGACGATGATATGAAATGGGAGATAGCTTCAAAATTCTCTGATATAGATGAAGTAGATGATATGGTTGGTGTGTTTCATATAGACAAAGATGTGTGACTTAAGTCCTATAAGTTTTGTCCGATGTGATTATTTGAAAATTATGAAAGATAGTCATGCTATACTACTTGATGTTCTCCCCCCGCTCTCTCTCTCTCTCTCTCTCTCTCTCTCTCTCTCTCTCTCTCTCTCTCTCTCTCTCTCTCTCTCTCTCTCTCTCTCTCTCTCTCTCTCTCTCTCTCTCTCTCTCTCTCTCTCTCTCTCTCTCTCTCTCTCTCTCGCTTGCGTGTGCACGTGTTGCGCACACACGCATACATAAGCTGCTTTTGCATTAAGAGTCATAATTATAGTTAAATACAATACAATTTTGAATTGATAATAACAAAAGGGACAACTCAGGGGGTAAATGAAACTTTGTGATTACAAAAATTGTGGCACTTCGCATTGGCTTCTTGAGAAAGTAGATAGGGGTAAAGTGAGCAAGGTACTCAAGCCAAAGATTGTGTCAGCTCATTGAATAGTTCACCTACGTTGAGCTCAGTACTTCCAGGACCAGGAGATGGGTCTGTAAGTCCTTGTTTGTGAAGGACTAACATTTTTTGGCAGTGGTCTGTACAACGATGCATATTGTTATAAGGCTTGGGCCTGTGATAGCTCTATCTGAAGCTCAAGGATTCTACCATGCAAAATGTCAAGTGTCTCTCCTTAGCTTGTAAGATTTTTCTCTTGGCTTGCTAATGCAACGAGCATCTCGGATTCTTCAAGAAGTAGAACTACATGACGTTTGTGTGCAGGCATTGGTTTATTGGTGTTACTTGCTGGCAGTTTGTCTGCAATCTGGACCATGCCCAATGCCAGAATTCTTAGGACGTTCTGACCAATTTACCCTCCTCGCAAGGATATTGTAAACATAGCACTACTGTATAAAGTAGAGTGACATTTGGTTATTTTTTGGTATACTTTCTCCCGTTGTATGAATCTTCGTGTAACAATACTCGTACTAGCTCTTTGTGTTCCAAATATGATAGTTGTACTCGACCTGGTTTCTTTGCATTTCCCGTTGATTCAAAATAGTTTATGTTGCACAAAGTGGTTTGGGCATAGCTTCCTGCACTCTTTGATATTGAGAGACTCTCCTTGCAACCCAGACTCGTCCTCTTTGATTCTAGAAATAGCTTCAAGGTCTCTCTTGGCCATAATGCTCTCTCTCTTCTTTGTAGATCGCTTGAGCTTCATTGTGGCTAATTTATTCTTCCATATCTGCAAATCAAGTGAATATGTCATCATTAGAAAGTCGAATCATGAAGTTAACAAGTCATTACATTTAAAGCGCTTATTGAATATTACTTATAATCTTGAAAGAAAAAGACAAAATAACTTAATCATCCTACAAGAAAGAGATATAATATCTATCACCATGTCATAGGAAAGAGACAAGATAACTTGATCAGTTATATAATTTACACTTGCAACTAGAGAGAAGACAACAATTAAATCATCACTTAGGAGGCACACCTCAAGTGAATGGTGGATGTGAAAAAAAATAGAACAATGGAAAAGTTTCTTTCCCTTACTCAAATTTACTCAATTTGTTTTTTCAATGAGGACCTTACACTAAGAACTATAACATATATTTATTAGATTTTTAAAAAAAATTATATCAAGGTCCTCTCAACAATCTTTGTTATTTGTTAAGGTAGATCTTTAAAAAGTGAACCGTTGAAGTTTAATTTTTTTTTGCATAGTCACATTCCTTGGGTCATAATCTATCAAACTGGCCGGTGGATCTTGCAAAATAAGCTCTACATTGTTAGATATATGGTGTAAAAAAAACTTTCTTTTAAATATAATTCTCACAAAGAAAAATGAATATTAATTGTGAAAAGATCAAAAAATTATTAATAAATCAAGTAAAAAATCTTGCCAAGTGAAGATTTGATGTCCAAAAGGGTAAGGAAAGGAGAAAATCCCATAAAAAGCTATAAGTATTTCTTCATCAACGTCACAATGCTTTGACAGGCTGAACCATATTAAAATCTTTTCATTGTGTTTGCAACTATGTGCTTTGTGTGGCTATCAAATCTTGCCTCTTCAAAGGAAGTGCAAGCAAGTCAAATGTACGTAGGAGTGGCAAAAAAGAGGTTTTTTTTTTTGCTATCTTGGTGAGGGCAACTACTGAAAGTGGGTACACCTTATCATGCATACACCCATCCATGGCATATAGATGCCATTGCACACAAAAGTGCACCTCTATGGTGGAAGGAGTATGATGGGGAGAATTGGAGCTGCAACCCATTGCAGTAAGGGTTTTATTTGTTGCAACATTAAATGGAAGCTGTGAGAGAAATTGGTCGGTATTCGACTTTATGCATACCAAGAAATGAAACCAGATTCACCCTACATGGGTTGTTGATTTGGTCTCTGTTTTTGCAACATGAGACTTATCCATAAGCCAATCAACATTGCAACAAGAGCAGCACAAAAGCACTACAGTGTCTTCTAAACCCATGAAGCTATTGTTGTGAAAGTTGATGAGATGACGATGATATGAAATGAGAGATAGCTTCAAAATGCTCTGATATAGATGAAGTAGATGATATGGTTGGTGTGTTTCATATAGACCTAGAGTCATAATTATAGTTAAATACAATACAATTTTGAATTGAGAATACAAAAAGGGACAGCTCAAGGGGTAAATGAAACTTTGTGATTACAAAAATTGTAGCACTTCGCATTGGCTTCTTGAGAAAGTAGATAGGGGTAAAGTGAGTGAGGTGCTCAAGCCAAAGATTGTGTCAGCTCATTGAGTAGTTCATCTATGTAGAACTCAGTACTTCTAGGATCAAGAGATGTGTCTGTAAGTCCTTGTTTGCGAAGGAATAGCGTGTTCTGGTAGTGGTTTGTACAATGATGCATATTCTTACAGCTTGGCTTGGGCCTGTGATAGCTCTATTTGAAGCTCAAGGATTCTACCGTGTAAAATGCCAAGTGTCTCTCCTTAACTTGTAAGATTTTGCTCATGGCTTGTTAATGCAAGGAGCGTCTTGGATTCTTCAAGAAGTAGAACTACATGACGTTTGTGTACAGGCATTGGGTTATTGGAGTTACTTGCTGCAATTCATTCCTTTGCCCGCTGATTCAAAATAGTTGATGATGCACAAAGTGGTTTGGGCATAGCTTCCTGCACTCTTTGATATTGAGAGGCTCTCCTTGCAACCTGGACTCATTCTCCTTGATTCTAGCAATAGCTTCGAGGTATTTCTCTTGGCCATAATGCTCTCTCTCTCTCTTATTTTTAGATCGCTTGAGCTTCAGCGTGGTTAAGTTCTTCTTCCATATTTTCAAATCAAGTGAATATATCATCATTAGAAGGTTGAATCCTAAAGTTAACAAGTCATTACATTTAAAGCGATTTTTGAATATTACTTATAATCTTGAAAGAAAAAGACAAGATAACTTAATCATGCTAAAGAAAGAGACATAATATCTATCACCAAGTCATAGGAAAGATAACTTGATCAAATATATAATTTACATTTGCAGCTAGAGAATATACCACAATTAAACCATCACTTAAGTCATCAGGTTGTCATAGACCAGAAATCATTACAATGTCATAGCCCACTCTATGGGCACCGTTTAGATAGAGAGAAAGATCAAAAGCATTCACCAACGGCAGGATTTTTTTGCTTGCCACTCTCACGGAGAGTAAGTACATTGATTTGAAAATCCCTTTTTTTTTTATCTTCAAGAACCGACATGCACTTCAAGATCCATTTATAGGTATGACACATGGAGAAGATGTCCATGGCTTTATTCGAGTGAGGGGCATTATTAGATATGCATTCTGGGGTGGCCCATGGAAAATCTCTCTTGCTCTACTTTCTGGTTTCTATTTTCAAGTCACAGAGAGGAGGAAAGCATGCCGTTGTTTTGGTCTTTGTACGTGACTCTCAATCCACAATGCCTGCATAGACCCCCTTCTGTCCAAAATGAAGCATCATGTTGCGGGAGTGCAAGTCATTGTGGAAATAGTCATGCATATGTAGATACTTCAGGGTCTAAAGAAGAGCATTAATTATGTGCAAAATGTTATCATGGAACAACTCTATTGTTTCTTCAGTGGTCACATAATCACGAATGCTAGGCTGGCTGCCATCTGCATTGCACTCTTTTATCCACTGCTCTACATGGCCACGATTCCAAAAATGTGAAATGAGCATTGGACGCTCCACGTGGAGAACCATGTCAAGTGGATAAATAATGTTGCGATGAGAGATGTTTAAAACTGTGGCTTCATCTTTAACCTGTTGATCCACTATGGGTCCATGCAGGTGGACTTTTAAGATCTTTGTTGCATACAATGGATCTTTAAATGTAGGATGGGTGACACTTACACGCTTCACGTGTGCCCATCTCCCTTCTCCTAGCTGTGGATCCTATATGTTAAACATTGCAACGTCTGGTAAAAGATACAATACAGAGGGGAGCTAAGATAGATCCAGAGCGAGAGCGACACTAGTAGTAGGCTCTATTCTAATGGTAGCTATTTGCTCTTCAAAAACATCAAAAGAGATGGCTCCCACTTTCGTTCGGTTTGTTGCTCTTTCCAGCTTCTCTTTGCTCTTGAACGTAATATACAACTGTTGCACAACTTGTATGCAAGTAGTTATGCATGGCAAAGCAATGATTTTGGGATTTTTAAGGTCCTAAAAAATCTTTGCGATATGCTCAATAGATTGCTTGACCATGTTCAATAATGATCCTGATATCAAAAGCAGTGGGCGTAAATACATACTGGAGTTGCTCAAATATAGACTTCGCTAAGACCTTTTTGAACCGATAATAATGCTCCAAAGCTAAAGGGTTTAGGTAGCAACAAAGCTTGGGCTTTGACATGTGATGAAAGTGGCATACTATAACTTCAAAGGAAAACTTTTGCTAATGTTTCGCAAGCTTGGTGTCCACCATATCTGTAAGATATAATTTTAAAAATAAACATTATAAGATGAGAGAGAAAACTATCAAAATCGTGTCATGACCCTAAACCATAAACAAATGACATAATTTGTAGCAAAAAACATTATATTGATTGCAAACAATACACTAGACAATAAATGATTGAAAGTTTAAGAAAAAACAAAGCACACACAAAGAGAGAGATAGAAAGAGGTGAACATGCCAAGAGTGTGGGGACTCTCACACAAGACTTGGACCCTATTATGTGCATTACAAAATACACATAAATGATCAGAGCGTACATGTGAACAACCCAGCTTGTGTGAGGTATGCTCAGCACAAGTCCTAGACGTTGTTGTAATGTTGATTGATAGTTTAATCAAAATTATTGTTGATGAAGTGTGTGAAACACATATCACAACCATCAGTAAATAGTTTAACAATCTCAAATTGTGGCCAAATATCATACATATCTACATCCAAGACAACACCAAGTTATCTAGTGATTAACAATGGCATATCTATAGATCAAAAAGTAGAAGGGTAAGGCCCATCTTGCTAAGATTAAGAGGGCATAGGTATGCATCTCTCCACTCCTAGGTAGATGAGTGTAACCATCATATTTCTATGTAGTAAGAATGATGATGTGACCTAATCTAATCCCTAATGAAGTGTGTGGAACTCACAAAACAAACATCAGCGGGGCCAACTTAACAATCTTAGATGTGGGCCAAATATCGTATGTATGTACATCCAAGAGAACACCAAGTCATCTATTAGTGATGAACAATGGCGTGCCTTTGGAATCCAAAGAACAAGGGTAAATAGTGCATCACACATTAATGAAGAGGGCATGAAGTATGAATCTCTTCATCTCTGTTTGAAAAGCAGTACTCTTGTGTTTTTATGTGTTACAAACAATGACATGTCTTGATCTAAAATTGAGAAACCTATAGGTCACTCTAAAGTGAGAGGTGTATCATCATGCCTTCTACACTTCACGAGTTGACCACTAAATTCTAACTCAGCTTTGTGGTGAGAGATATACTATTGCACCACACAAGTGCAAATCTAATATGTTTTAAAACCCTTCCTTGTAGTGCGCCAAGTGGCTACACAACACAGGAAGAGCAACTAGATTCTACTCACGTTTGGAGTGAGCCGTATGGCTACACACCACGAAGTGGCCTATAGCCTTCAAGCCAACTCTCTGGTGGTGAGAGAAAAAATGCTACACCACACGAGTCTAGCACAACACATTTGAAACAAGTTAGCACACCTAAGCAAGTGAAAAATTATACCTCAATAGTCTCTATCTGTCGGTAAATGCACTAGAGCTCTCCAACTGGGTAGTCTCTCAAACCTTTGTAGTAATGCAAAAGATAGTCGCCAATTTTGATTGAAATTGACACTTGTCTTCATACAAGCAGTTTTTTCGATCAAAAGATCTTTTGATCAAAACCAAAAAATATGGGTATTCAGCCATTATTCGGGATTTCAACATATAATAGCATTTTATACATATAATGTTTTGAGTACAAATGTATAAATGCAACCCAACCTTGTTATATTATAAAGTATGATGGTTAACACAATATGTATGCTAATTAACACCCTTAATGCTAGTAAACATACCTAGTATGCTCAGTTAGCATTCGGAGTATTCTCTTTAACACAAGGTCTATGCTAGTTAGTATTGCTAGTATGCTAGGTATTTTGTTTAGCATAATGAGTATGCTAGGTAGTATGCTTAATAACCTCCTAGCATACTAACTATTCTAGTTAACACAATAGGTATGCTAATTAACACCCTAGTAATCTTACAAAGTATGATGGTTAACACAATATGTATGCTAATTACCACCCTTTATACTAGTTAGCATACCTAGTATGCTCACTAGCATGTTGAGTATGATGTTTAACACAATATGTATGCTGATTAACACCCTTTATTCCAGTTAGCATACCTAGTATGCTCACTAGCATGATGAATATGCTATCTAACACAAGCTTTTTGCTAGTTAGCATTCCTAGTATGTCGCGTATTTTGTTTAGCATAATGAATATGCTATGTAGCATGCCTAGTAATCTACCTAGCATACAAAGTATGCTAGTTAACACAATATGTATGTGAATTAACACCATTTATGCTAGTTGACATACCCATTTATGCTAGTTGACATACCTAGTAGGCTCACCAACATGCTATTTAACACAATGTATGTCATAATAACTAATATCTTATTCTTCTAAATGATTTTCTCATGTTAAACTGATCACTTAATCTGGGGAAGTGCCAGCGGATAAAAAGCTAGAATATTGGTTAAGCTCGCAGACCAGCCACAATAGGGATCCAAAGGAGAGAAAATAGGGATCCAAAGGGGGGGGGGGGGGGCATCTCCAAAAGAGCAATGTGAAACAATGGGCTTCAAAGACCCTAAGGTTCATCCCATTAAGACTTCCAAAATGCTAAGATTCCAAAATTGAAAGGTAAGTCCAAATGGTCAAGCTTAGTGGAATTGGATGCTATGTAGTGTGCCAAAAAGTCTTTACAAGCTCCTACATAAGAGGGGGCGAGCCTTTTTAGCAGGGGATGAGAGAAAAACACACACACACACGCTCTTGCAAGCAAGGGCATAGTGGACACATGTCGGCTCCCTAGGCCAATTGCCAACAAGGTGCACTCAAATCCTATTGAATGTCCATAGAGGTGGACCAATGAGAATTAGGCTAGAGTAAATCTAGTTTAATTCATTTAAAAACACTTGATAAAAGAACGAATGAGAATTAAGCTCTCTAGAAGACTATTGGATAGTCTCCCAAGGGGTCTAATGAGCATTCAACGGCCAATGGCTTGCCTGATTCCTATTGGCAAGAAGACAAAGGGATCCAATGAGATTTTAGCTACACTATTTAATTACCTAAAGCTCTCACAAAAGGGAAACAGGGACGCATGTCACAAGGCTATCACTTATGCTTCTCAAACATGATTGGTTAAGCTTTGTAGGGTCTAATGGGGTGCCAGCAAGAGTAATTTGCAAGAGGGGTCGACCAAGAGAGAGATGGGGCTGATTTTGGCAAGGCATTAACACACACACACTCATATAATCTGATGTGTGAAGCAAGAAGACTCCATCTCTCTTTCTCAAGCTTTAATGGAAAGCTCATCAACTCCAAGCTTGTGAGAAGGGAGGCCTACACAACAACTCTTGGCTTTGTGATGCAAATCCAACCAAGATCCAAGCTTCAATGCATTCTCATTTCCTCTACCATGCTAATTACTAAGTTATGCTAAGCTTTTATGAGTGATTATGTGAGGAGATATACTTCTTTCTCGTAAGACTACTCCTTCTTCCTCTCAATCTACTCTCATACCCCGCTAGCCCTCACCATCTTTGAAGGTGTGTGAGGTCTTGGGTATTAGACCATGAGGGAATTGATGTTGTGGTTTATAAGTGTGTGCATGGTTCTTGAAGCTTCCATCTTCATTGCACCAAGTAGTTATTGAAGGAACACAAAGTATTGTATTGTAAAATGTATCCCTTGATGGGGGAAACCTATAATACAAAGCCTTTTGGAGGGGGGACCTCCAGGTTCATGTAAATCCGGTCCTCAACTGTTGTCAATAGCTTAATTTCTCTCTCTTTTGAAGTATTGTTCATGCCTATCTAACTAGGTGTTATGCTTTTTGGTTCTCTCTCCATCCAAGCACTCTTGCTATGCTCATTAGGAATCTATTCTAATGAAATGCTCACTATGTTCATGTTATTTTCCGCTACACACACGTTACTAGTCCATTAAATGTTACATTGGTATTAGAGCACAAGGTTTCTATTTTCTTTATCAAGAAAGGAGGTACTCAAGCTAGCTATAGACGGTTGGTATTAATTGCAATTGAGTAAGTAGAATAGGGATTTTTAAGCCTTGCAGTGCGCTTGCCTTCATGCAGATAACGGGGCATCATCGTCAAGAGCTATGGTCTTATTAGTGGAGTCCTACCGGGCTTGCCACTATTGAGCTATTAGAAGCTTGACAAGAGCCGGTACTGTTTTGGTGTTGAAAGACCCTGTCTTCTATTTCTTGCAATTAATGATATTCGAGCCACATGTACAGTAGCTTGAGTGATTTTCTAAAGGGTTAAAGAGGAGAAGCAACTAGGGCTTGAAGTGCCAAAGTACACCTAAAAATTGTTAGAATGGTTGACAATAGTAAAGAGAGTAAAACTAATGTTGATAGCTTTGATTTTGCTAATGAGCAGGCTACTAATGATGCCCCTATGCTTGCTGGCTACCTTGTTTCTAGGCTTCATCAAGCCATGGGAAATCCATCCCTCCAAAGTGAAGTGCAATGACAGCTTCATGCTCATGGGATTATCCAATCTTCCCACCATGAGAGAGTACCTAGAAAGCCTCATTGTGAGACTTCCAAAAGAGGCCTCTCTCCGATTTGGGAAGAAGAAGAGGATCAATACGAAGGGTTCATAAATTTGCTACTTGATGACGTATCTCCTTCCCAAAAGAGAACTCAAGAGCCCCCACCAAAGGAATGAGAAATAAGAGAGTCTCCTACCACCTTGGCGGAGATGGCTCCACGAAGATAGTGGGCAAAACGCTCTCAATTTCCCAATTAAGGGAGTGACTGAAGCTTCTTGTCCCTTGAAAGCACCATCTGCAGGTAGGACCATCTCGCATCTCATAGGCTTGGATGCCTAGCTTGGTGTCCAGCTCTATGGATATGAGATTGTGAGAAAAACCAGGGTCAAAGAGAATAAAAGCATCATGTTCTCTTACCTTTCCCCAAGCATGGCATAGAGGAGATCCTTTGTGGTGAGCTTCCTCTTCTTGGATTTTGACCAAGGTATCTCTAGGAGGCTCATGGCGGGTGTTCTTTTAGGGGCAAGTGCGGTACACATGCCCTTGCTCTCCGCTGATGGGGGACTTTTCACAAGCCAAGCTCCCATACCCCTCTTCTCTCGTCCCCACCCCATGAAAACCCCTTCTTATGGAGGAAGTGATAAAAGGCATTGGAAAAAAGTAAGAAAAAATAAAGTATGATTATGTAAATATATAAGAAAGGTAAAATAGGCCACCTCATGCCTGCGGGGTAGCCCATCCCCACCTTGCCTCCTTTTTCTTCACTGTTGCCCCGTCGGGTGTCCCTTTTCCTCTCCTCCACTCAAAAGGTCAACCCCCTCTCTCTTCCCCTTCTCCTTTCTCCTTTCTCTCTCCCCTCAAGCTACCCCACCTCTCACCAATAATGCATTATAACTCACCAATAATGCACCCTAACTCACATGCAACTTACCCTATCTTCTAAAATAGTATACCCCACCCCCCCTTTCTCTCTCTTATCATATCCCATGACCCAAATACCCCCATCTCTCTCTCTAAAGGGCGCCATATCTCTTGTCTTGTAGCTAAATAACCTTCCCCACACTCACACACACTCAGTTTCACTGAAAAAGGTGCCCACAGACCCATCCCCACCCAGTGGTTACCTGATTTTTCTTGTGTTCACACACATCTGCACACAGATTCACCTCTGAACACACTCCCCCCTCTCCCCTCTTGTAATTACTTTATTCTCCATGTCACCTCTCACTTTGTTTCATCAACCCATCTCTCTCTCTTAGTCTCTCTCTCATGAGACTGCTGTTCTGGCACATATACACACAGCCAGACAAGTGGGGCCCATAGTCACATGGCCTATGTAGATAATGATTTCTTCATTTCTAAATTCTAGAATTCCTCCCCCCTCCTCCCATATTTAAAGAGGGGTCACCATCACACTAAAGACACACACACCATCACCAAAGAGTACACTATGCACTGTGTGTGCTTAGTTCACACACACACACCCACACCATCACCATCACCGCAATCACCATGCTTGTCTTGAGCATGACCTCTACACCCTTGGGCTATGGAAGATGAAGGGAAACTAAATGAAGAATGATGGCCATAACCCTCATGCGAGTCTTCGCCATCAACTCCCACCTATCCGCCATGTGCTCTACCACTCTCTTCCTTCTCATTCCCCTACCCTATGCTCCCCATTTCATCGCCTTATTCTCTAAATAAAGCTTGAGGTTTTGTGAGTATGTTTTCTTGCAATGTTTTGCCCATGTGAGGTGTGCGGAATCGCCACCTAGTCTTGTGTTTGGAGTGAGCTTGTGTATGTGTGAAGGGTGTGCAGATTCGACATCCTTTTGTGGTGCCTAAGTACTAAGCCGCTATACCCCCTCCCTCACTCTCTCTCTCTCTCTCTCTCTCTCTCTCTCTCTCTCTCTCTCTCTTGATCTCATTCCCTTTCCTCTTCATCATTACTCCCAAGCATCCATCTCTCTTGGATGAAAACTTTGTTATGGTGGTGTGTTGTTTGCGTCCTAGCCGCTGAAGCTAGGTGGTGCCCCCTGTTTGCTTTACCATGACAGGCTCGAGGTGCGCCATTCGATCCCCGGTGTTTTAGAGGCCGTCGGGGTTCGGGGTTTGCTTTGCTCCCGTCATTTGGTGCCCCCACGGAGGATCTTTTCATGAAACCCTTCAGTTTACAAGACTGAAACCCCTAAACTATTGTGAATGGATGAATGGCTAGCAGGATTTGCTAATTGGACGACAGAAGAAGAAGAGCTCCAAGCACAACTAGACGAACTCCGCATCTCCATCGAAGCTCGAGTGCCAGGCATAACGGTAATCGATTTGCAGTGGGAGAGTCAACCAACACGCCAAACCCAGTGGATATACATAGGCCAAGTGCCAAGAAGAAGAAGGAGAAGGTCGAAACCATGTACGCAACCTACAACCAACCAACAACAACAAAATGGAAGGAGCTCTGCACAATAGAGAATCAACACTATTCTACTTTGAGAATCGGGTAACTCAAGTCACCGAGGTAATTATCACAGTCAGTTTTCAAGTCGCGCTTGATGCTGCAGCACAGATAACGGAATCATTGGCTCACACTCTCACTAGAGAAACTAGGGATCTACTGAGTTTGTTTCAGGAAAGAACACCACCCTCTCCCACAAGCTTGGACAGTGACTAAGCACCTCTAAGCTTCACATGAATCAGTGCAACCTACCTCAAGACAGATCACACATACCAACACGTGTACGCTCAATCAAGGTAATACTGGACTTGAAGGCTCACTACCAGCACGTCATTGACACCATGTTGGGTGGGGAGCGGTTTTTTGAGGTTCTAGCATCAGATCAGCCATTTGTCTTACCTTTGGTACAAGGCAATGTACCGTTTGAAGTTTTAATCTATGTCCTAGTATAAGAGGGTATACACGCCTCCATGTAAAGAAGAAAAAAACTTTTGCAAGTTAAGCAGTGTGTCTTTCTAGCTCTCTCTCAGTAATCATGGCAAGTGTAGCATTTCCAACATTTAAAGGAAAGAAGGGGGAGGATTTGGTAACAGACTTCCTAGATGACTTTGAAGTAGCATGTGTAGTGAGCAACAAAGATACGGATGAATCCCGGGTTAGAATCTTTAAGCATCTCATGAAGCTAGAAGCTAGATCATGGTACAATGCACTTCCACAAGCAACCAAGGATGACTGGGAACCCTTAAAAACCGCTTTTAAGAGGCGCTTTGGGGGAGGTACCACTTCAGAAAAGTTGTGGGACAAGTTGAGAGACTTGAAGCATGAGGGTCTTTTAGAATATGCCACCTATGAGTCCAAATTTGTGGATTTGTGGGAACGGTGGGTTGAGTCACTGGCAAGGGGGGAAGCTGCACCCGATTTCCTAAAAAAAGATCGGTTCACGCATGGCTTATGGCCGCTTCTCAAGGAGAAGGTGAAAGGTAGATTCCCGGCTACGTACGAGTTAGCCATTGAGATTGCTCGCCTTAAGGACAAGAAGCCGCGAATGAAAGCCAAAGAAACCGAGTCAACAGAAACAACAACATCAGCAACTACGACAACCACCATTCCACCACCACCACCGGCTCTTGGGGTAAGAGATGACCAACAAGATATGTTGGCCCATATTACTGACCAACTGCAAAATTTGTCTGTCCACTTAATACAACAAGGGAGGAGTCAAGAAAGAGATCAAGACCCTGGAAGAGCACGACGACAAAACAGGGAGTATCATTGCTACAACTGCGGAGAAGACGGTCACGGTATGTACTACTGTCCCAAACCACGACAAAACTATAATAGAGGAGGTAGGAGGAACCAATTGTCACCCCCTAGAGAAAGAACACCCCCACCCCGAGCACCAACCCCACCAACACAAATTCTACGTCCACCCCAGACACCACTACAAGCATCCATTCCACCTCTTCCACCAGCCCCACCACCTGATCGCCCTGTAAACATCATAAGGCTAGAAGAGAAAGGAAAAGCCGTAGTAGTGGATCCACCCAGAGCAAAGGAGAGGGACAAGGGTAAGGAGAAGGTAACATTTTTAGAACCACTTGAGGCCATGACTGTGAAAAGAGCTAGGAGGGAGAAGGCTACACAATCAGATGATGAGAGAAGTATGAGAGGAGAAACTAGCAAGAGGCCATCCAGGCCACGACGAAAATTGGGCATCACCGACTTCCAGCTAGGGGAAAGTTCTAAGTCCTATGATCTAACATTGGATGTGGCAGAGCAAGGACCGAAGATTACATGGCCACAACTGCTACATCTTGTACCTAAAGTAAGGCGACAATGGTCTAAAATGGTAAGTACAAGACGCTCCAAAACAAAGGTAGCCGGAGAAATTTCGGGATGCAACATGGATGACATCCTTCCAATTGTCGACGTAAACATAAAAGGAAAGAGGGTTGGAAACACCTACATTGATGGAGGTGAACAAATCTGTGTAATGAGCGAAGCTATGATGCTTCGATTAGGGCTCGAGGTTGACAGGCCTTCTCCATGCAAGGCAAAGATGGCAAACAACGCAAAAGTAAAGTGTGTGGGTGTGGTAAGTGCCCTGAAAATTAAAGCTTTCAACACTAAGGTAGAGGTAGATGTTTTTGTAATGCCTACTAAGGGGGAGGGCTATCCACTAATTTTGGGAAGGCCATGGTTGATGGCCATGAAGGCAAAACAAGACTGGGGTACTGGCCTTCTACGCATGACCAGTAAGAAAGGGGAGACAATCTACTACGACATGAGGATTGGCAAGCAGAAGCAAATGAATCTGGAAACATCGGCAGATGAAACCACTAGCAAATCTTCCAGTTCTGAGGAGGAGACCACATCCACCGACGAAAGTGACAGTTCCATTGATGTGATGGGTATCATTATGAAGGATCCACAAAGGGTAAGCACAACTGGTGATCCATCACCAAAAGGGCAACCCAATGAAGAGGAGAGCAAATCACCTGGCCTAGGAGGAAGTAGGTTGAAGGGTATGTTGTCTACGGAATTAACACTTGAGGAGAAAGATAGTTTTTTGCGAATGTTGATGGGATTTCCTAACCTGTTCATTGACAACTATGAAAGAATCACAAGCATTACACTGGTGGAACATCATATTAAGTTGAAGGAAGGGGTAAAACCAGTTGTGCAAAAGCTACGACGACTGGGGGTCATACAAGAAAAGGCACTCTTGGCCGAGGTAAGGAAACTGTTGGAGGCGGGATTCATCTATCCTGTAGAAAACTCAGAATGGGTGTCACCCGTAGTGGTGACGCCTAAAAAAAATGGTAAGTGGAGGGTCTGTGTTGACTACAAACCACTAAATGCAGCTACAAAGAGAGACCACTTTCCTCTCCCTTTCTTGGATGAAATTCTGAATGAAGTAGCGGGTTTTGAATGCTATACCGTCTGTGATGGTTATTCTGGATACTTTCAAATACGCATAGCCTTGGAAGATCAGCTAAAAACCACTTTTATCACGCCATGGGGTTGTTTTGCATACAGGGTTATGCCATTTGGTCTCACAAATGCACCTGCCACATTCCAAAGATATGTCACATATGTTTTTCAACCGTTCTTTGGAACATCCATAAGAGTGTTCATTGATGATTTTTGTATATATAGCTCCCGTATTTCACATTTAGAAAAGGTAACTGAAGGTTTGGCCAGGTTGCAGAGCCTAGGCGGGCAATTAAATGTGGATAAATGTCACATTGGGGAGAGTAAAGTCATTCTACTAGGCCATGAAATTTCAGCAAGAGGTATCAACGCCGACCCAAGTAAGGTGTCCGCACTCATATCCCTACCTTCACCAACGACCGCACGTCAACTGGTCTCTTTTCTACAAAAGGTGAGGTACTTAAGTAGATTCATACATCTACTATCACAACTTGTTCTACCACTGCAACAACTCACTCAAATATCAACTTTCACTTGGGATGAGGAAAGTGAACATCACTACAACAAGGTAAAGGAGGTCTTAGCCACTCTGCCAACTATCTCACCACCTAATTGGGATGAAAAATTCTATATCACCTCAAGTGTTGGTGATGACTCATTGGGGGCTGTGCTACTCCAAAAGGATATGACGACATCTTTCATGAGGCCAATCTACTTCTCTAGTCGAATGATGACAGCAGGAGAGAAAGGTTTCACCCATGTGGAACACTTAGTCCTAGCTCTTAGATTTGCAACTACAAAGTTTAGGTCATATTTGCTGCCTAAGCAATTTGTGATTCTAACCACGGATGAAATATTTCCCTATGTTGTACAACACATGGATGTGTCTGCTAGAATTACTAAATGGCTAGTTCGTCTGCAAGAGTTTGACTACACGGTACAGGAAGAAAGCACGACAAGGGCAAGTTTGGGGGGACTCATGACCTACCAAGTCTTTGAAAGGAAGGAGAAGCAATCTAAGAAAGGAGAAGTCCGATTACCTCCAATACCACCGATGGTAGAAGGAGCATACTCTCTCTACTTTGATGGAGCCTACAAGCGAGCGTCCGACAAAGCAGCTACAGGCATAGTGGTCTTTGATGACAAAGGGACAAAGGTATTTTCGTTGGGCCAATTGTTAGATTCACATTCTAACAATGAAGCTGAGTATGCAGCACTAACCAAGGGTCTACAATGGTGCGTCTCACAAGGTGTACAACGCCTTAATGTATTTGGGGATACTCTACTTCTGGTAAGGCAAGTAAATGGAGCATGGACATGCAAGAATCCTAGTTTAAGGACTCACTTAAGTGGTGTAAAAACCTTGTTGGGTAAGTTTGAAGAAGTTCAAATACACCATATCCCAAGGGCTCAAAACCAAGAAGCAGATGCCCTAGCAAGTGAAAGACTACAGGAAGTGGTGGTTGGAGCAATAAAACTAAAGCTCCCTCTATTTCAAGGAAGTGATGTCTTGCCTGACATCATGCATTTTTTGGTAACAGGGGAATGCCCATCAGATTTAACAAAGGGACAGAAGCAATGGCTGACACGGAAGGCCACAAGGTATCAACTCATCAATGATGGTTTGTACTGTAAGGGTAAGGACCAAATACTCAGGAAGGTCCCTCTCTCTCAGGAAATCACGGGAGTAATTGCTAGTTGTCACGACGGGGTTTGTGGTGGTCACTTTGCCCTAGACATAACAAGTAGGAAAATCTTGCAGGCAGGCTTCATATGGCCTAGCCTCAACCGTGATGTACACCACTGGTGCAAAACGTGTAAGTTGTGTCAAAAGGCCGGCACTAGGTCACTTATGCCTGAACCACAGACACCTATTCTCTCATATGGCCCATTTGAAAAATGGGGGATCGATGCCATTGGGCCATTACCTAGGGCCAACTCAGGAAAACTCTACATTATCATGGGGGTCGACTACATGACTAGATGGGCAGAGGCTACAGCCACCACTAGAATCACAGCAGTAGAGGTAGCTAAATTTATCTACGAGCACATATGTTGTAGGTTTGGCACACCTTTAGAGATCATCTCTGATAGAGGGCCAGGTTTCAGAGCAGACTTGGTAGGAGAATTAATGCAGAAACTGGGCATTACAAGGAGGCACTCTTCACCATATTACCCTCAATGTAATGGCCTAGTTGAAAAGGTAAACGGAATGGTTTCTAAAATTATTACCAAGCAGGTAAACAATCATCCTGGAGACTGGGATAAGTATCTACTACCAGCTTTATGGGCCTACAGAACTTCATTTCGTACATCCTTGGGATTCACACCGTATCATCTAGTATTTGGTAAGGAAGCAATCTTGCCCATTGAAGTGCAACTACAAAGTCTCAGAGTAATGGCAAGCCAGCTTCAACAGCCCAACATGCATTTGAGAGATCACATCATCAACTTGGAAAGACTGCAGCTGGACAGAGAAGAAGCAATAAATTATTATGCAGCACAAGCAGAGCATAGATGGCTTAGCTTTAACGAGCATCTGCGGAAAAAAGAATTGAAGAAAGGAATGTTGGTGCTCCGCTACGACAATCGCTTCGACACGCGCAAGGATAAGAAACTCCTACTCCGATGCAAAGGTCCTTTCATCGTTAGGAAAAAGTATGCCAATGGAAGCTACCAGCTTATGGAGGTTGATGGAAAACTTCATAAAACCAGGGTAAATGGTTGGCGACTTAAACCTTATTTTCTTCGATTTGACCAGGCTCCACCAATTGACATTCCAGATGAGGACACACCATCAGCCGCCACCTCCGACAATAATGATCAAACAGATGAGCTAGAGACATGAATGCCTCTAGCCAAAAGGGGAGGGCTAATGATGGGGGACATTTCACAAGCCAAGCTCCCATACCCCTCTTCTCTCGTCCCCACCCCATGAAAACCCCTTCTTATGGAGGAAGTGATAAAAGGCATTGGAAAAAAGTAAAAAAAAATAAAGTATGATTATGTAAATATATAAGAAAGGTAAAATAGGCTACCTCATGCCTGCGGGGTAGCCCATCCCCACCTTGCCTCCTTTTTCTTCACCTTTGCCCCGCCGGGTGTCCCTTTTCCTCTCCTCCACTCAAAAGGTCAACCCCCTTTCTCTTCCCCTTGTCCTTTCTCCTTTCTCTCTCCCCTCAAGCTACCCCACCTCTCACCAATAATGCATTATAACTCACCAATAATGCACCCTAACTCACATGCAACTTACCCTATCTTCTAAAATAGTATACCCCACCCCCCCTTTCTCTCTCTTATCATATCCCATGACCCAAATACCCCCATCTCTCTCTCTAAAGGGCGCCATATCTCTTGTCTTGTAGCTAAATAACCTTCCCCACACTCACACACACTCAGTTTCACTGAAAAAGGTGCCCACAGACCCATCCCCACCCAGTGGTTACCTGATTTTTCTTGTGTTCACACACATCTGCACACAGATTCACCTCTGAACACACTCCCCCCTCTCCCCTCTTGTAATTACTTTATTCTCCATGTCACCTCTCACTTTGTTTCATCAACCCATCTCTCTCTCTTAGTCTCTCTCTCATGAGACTGCTGTTCTGGCACATATACACACAGCCAGACAAGTGGGGCCCATAGTCACATGGCCTATGTAGATAACTTCTTCATTTCTAAATTCTAGAATTCCTCCCCCCTCCTCCCCTATATAAAGAGGGGTCACCATCACACTAAAGACACACACACCATCACCAAAGAGTACACTATGCACTGTGTGTGCCTAGTGCACACACACACACCCACACCATCACCATCACCGCAATCACCATGCTTGTCTTGAGCATGACCTCTACACCCTTGGGCTATGGAAGATGAAGGGAAACTAAATGAAGAATGATGGCCATAACCCTCGTGCGAGTCTTCGCCATCAACTCCCACCTATCCGCCATGTGCTCTACCACTCTCTCCCTTCTCATTCCCCTACCCTATGCTCCCCATTTCATCGCCTTATTCTCTAAATAAAGCTTGAGGTTTTGTGAGTATGTTTTCTTGCAATGTTTTGCCCATGTGAGGTGTGCGTAATCGCCACCTAGTCTTGTGTTTGGAGTGAGCTTGTGTATGTGTGAAGGGTGTGCGGATTCGCCATCCTTTTGTGGTGCCTAAGTACTAAGCCGCTATACCCCCTCCCTCACTCTCTCTCTCTCTCTCTCTCTCTCTCTCTCTCTCTCTCTCTCTCTCTCTCTCTCTCACTTGATCTCATTCCCTTTCCTCTTCATCATTACTCCCAAGCATCCATCTCTCTTGGATGAAAACTTTGTTATGGTGGTGTGTTGTTTGCGTCCTAGCCGCTGAAGCTAGGTGGTGCCCCCTGTTTGCTTTACCATGACAGGCTCGAGGCGCGCCATTCGGTCCCCGGTGTTTTAGAGGCCGTCGGGGTTCGGGGTTTGCTTTGCTCCTGTCACCGCATTTGAAAGAACGGTTATATTTTCGATAATGCTCAAGATCTTCAGGAGAGAGTTTGTTTTTTCCTTTGTAAACTCCCTTCTTCTTAGCTTTGTTGTTATTGGAATTGTCCTTAGGAGATTTTCGGCATTGTCCTTCCCCTTAAGCTCATTAGAACCCTTGTTTTCCGTGGGCTTAAGATTTCTTTTAGCCCCTATTTGGAATTTTATTAGTGACGCCACCATGGTATGGTGTATGACCACAAATATGGTGCGTGGCCTTTGGGAGTTGACATACTCTTCCATTTCTTCAGTTAAGCCCGCACAAAATTTTTGTTTTTGCTCTCCAAAATCCATCTTTTTGAAGACTGGGTCTTTGAGATGTAAGTCCCAAAACATGTCTACATATTTATGAATGGATTTGAAGGGAGAGAGCTTCAAGCTTTGCCATTAGGTGAGTACTTTATCTTTGGCATCGGTGGCCAAAAACTGCTTCATGATGGAAGCTCTTAAAGCTTTCTATGTTCATGGAGCTTCATCGTTTGCCTCTAGGCTAGACTAGCATTGCCTGGCGGACTTTTGAAAGTGCATAGCTACATGGTGTAGCTTAGAGGACTCTGTGAAACCCTCATACTTAAACGCCGCATCGAATTGTTGGATGAAATCCAAGACTTTGCCAGTAGCACCAAAAGTGTCATCATAGCTAAGGAAAGAGATGTTCTTTCCTCCCTCTTTGAACTTCTTAAGCTTGGATGATCTCTTCCATGCGGCATAGGATTTCCTATAAACTCTTCTTTTTCATGGTTCAAAAGTTGCACCATCACTTTCTTCAGACGATGAAGAGCTTGAGGAAGATGGAGAAGAGAGTGACCTCTTTCTCGCCTTTTTCTTGCCTTGGTCCTCTTTATTTGCACCATCACTTTCTTCATAAGAGGAAGAGGATGAAGAAGATGGAGAAGAGTGTCACGGCTAGGGACTTGCTACGCCACGTGTGCGAGCCACAAAGGCTCCTAGCACACAGTCATACAACAGACAAGCTCACAAGGAAGAATAGTGTGTCACTCACCTTCCTGCGTAGTTGCGAATGAAGGATTCCCGTGCCGCGAAGAAGAGGGAGACGCCGCTACGCCGCGCTCAACCGCCTCGCCGTCGTCGTGCCGCCGCAACGCTCGATCACACACACACTCTCATACTCTCTCTCACACATACACACACACACACACAAGGAGATGGTGAAGGAGAAGGTGGAGATGGAGCAAGAGCCGCTTCTATTGCACAATGAGAGAATGAGTAAAAATTAGGTTTAGTGGCTTTTATATGAGCTCACCCCATTCACACTTGGGCTCCCATACTTAGCCAACTAACTCCTTGAATATTCCAGCTAGAGTGCGCCTGTCATCGGCGATCACCCTTACCCTGTTCCTATTGGTCCGACAAGCCCGGTACCTGACTCTAAACAATACAACGTTTATAGATCATAGGGTGTCCATGTGCCGTGAGGGTTAACATGCCCCCCTTCCTGATGTAGATTCCGTCCTCGGAAGCTATCCAGTTGAAGCTCGTTCGTCGAGATGGGAGAGCAGTCGACATGGATGTGCGTAGCCTTCTTCAATCACTGCAAAATCAAACAACAGTGCCACAGTAATTGCATTCTCATATACAATTAAAAATCATATGCAATTTTAGACAGACAAATTGATTGGTAACAGAATTTTAGACAATTTGTCAGCAATAAACATTAAATTGCAATATAATCAAATGCATAAACAGATGTAAAGGTAAAAAATTAAACAAGTCCGGGGTCGCTAATTTAACGGTCAAAAGGCACTAGAGCTCGACTATTAATACCATGGGTAACTTCTCAATTTTTTATGGTCAATTAAGTTGTTTAATCACGAGAGCCAAGTATTTGATGTTCGAGGGCTGACTAGAGGCTATACCTAGAAGACCTTGTAGTTAAGCTACGATAAAAGGAATTTCTCATGAAATCATCGCCTGACGGATTACCTTTTCTTTGACCCCCCAAAGTCTTTTCACATTGATTCAATTTTGATGTGTGTGCTTATTTTGTATGCCTTGGGTTTTTTGCTTTTCAAGGAAAAGCGTCCACACCGGGAACCTCTAGGGCTCTAGTACCATAGGCGATACATGTGAGTGAAGTATCAATTTAAGCAGGGCATTCTCTTCCAGCTTAAAATTTTACATTGTGGCACTTTGATTTTTTGTTTGTTCATTTTCAGCATTTTAATTTTGTAACTTTGGGGGGTCATATAACACTGTTACCCTCCCCAGGCTCATCACATTCGTAAACTCCCTTTATAATACTTAAGCTAAAGGTCAATAGGGTTAAGCCCACTAGAAAGCCCTAGTACATTTCACACAATGCTGCCTAAATCGGATTAAGACCCTAAGTAACCATTGCGTATTAGGAAGGCATTCCCCATGGTATTAAGAGAAGATTTCTAATACCTAGCTTGGTCAAACTAGCTTAGTCGGACTGCTTGATTTTTAAACCTAGACAAGTGATTATGACAAAACATTACATTGAATTAAATGTTTGATACTAAGCAAATGCGCTGAATATTATGCTACCAATCACAATCAAAGCAGACAAACATGGATGCAAAAAGATAAGGGCAATGTTAATGGACATAAAACACCTGTTTGTGTTGATGGTAGCGCTTGATTTGAAGTGTGAACGAGAGAAAGGTTCCATGAAGGTCCAAATCCTACCAATATCAACACACTCCTGTACACACTAGGGAACAAAAGGAATACCTCCAGGAGGCACATTAGTGGGAAAAGGTACCAACACTTATTGAACACAACAAAAAACATAAGGAACCCTAACCTAATTATTTGCACTCCCCCTAAAGAGTCAAGGGAATAGGATATTGTAGAGGTTGGGGGGAAACCCTAAGGCTAAACCCCTATCCTCGTCGTCGAGATAAACAAAGTCATCATCCATGAGACCATATGTGCCATCCGTGTAGTCATGTAAATTTTCTTCTTCATCATAGGTGCCCATGTTTACTAAGAAGGTCACTAGACGCCTATAGTCATCTTGGTCAAAAGGGTAGGCTTGTGCAATGGGAGAAACGCTCTCTACTAAGTATGGATCAGACGTGGTCAAGAGACGTATCAGCCATTCTAACTCCTCAAAATTCCTCTCACATGCTAGCGTACCTATCAAATCCCATTCACATGCAAGCACTGGAAAGACCATGTGAAATATTTGTGAAAAGTAACGAGGGTACCTCTCGCCCAAGGCAGGAGTGGATGACTCTAGCGTACTAGCCATATATGTACACGCAAATAGATGATGGTTAGAGTGCAAATATTACAAGGGTCGTGTTCTTGTGCATAATTTGTTTTTATGATTTGTGTGATGGCTCTTGCTCTTTTACTTTTTTATCTTGTTTTTGTGAGTATAAGGCTTTATATATACATTCCCTAAGATTGGAGATTAAGAGGTCAGGGAGAAAGGTTGAGAGGGAAGCAAGTGAATGATGGATGTCCACAAACACTCCCCCCTTCCTTGGGTAGATCATACCGTTTGAAATGAGCTAGCTTGTCACCCTTTGAAACCAATTGTTCCAGTTGGTAATAGGTGAGTATTTTTGCCAGTAGTTTTCTATTACCCTAGGTGCCTCTTCAAGTTGCAAGGGTGGTAAGGTACTCTCCCAGGATCGAACTTGAAGTGGTTTATCAGGTGATTCTTGAACACTAGGAGGTGTGGATTCTTTTGTAGCTTCATTGAGGTCCATTACTATAGATGGAGGCTGTGTAGAAGCTTTTACCTCTATGGATGTATTACATGAGGAGCTAGAAGCTTCATGGAACTCCCCCCTTTCTGAGCTAGGTGGAATAAATTGGGTTTGACTTGGAGCCCAAACTAGCTCTGGACTAGGTGTGTAGCATTCTATGATCTTTCCCTTCCCACGGTCTGCCATTGGCTTTAGCGTTACACTGTTTGACTCATATGGGTCTGTTCTCGATAGGGAAGGACACATTTTACGTTTAGGTACCCAAATTTGCTCATTTCCATCATAGTATCCTTGGGCTTTTAATAGTCGTTTAGGAATCCAGCGCCACGTTTTCTTACATTTCTTGGAGCGAGTGGGACGTTTCTTACGAGGCTTCCATTTTTTAGCATCAGCCATGGTTACTAAAGAAGCTTTAGGGACCCACTTGTATGCTTTCTTTGTTATATTAGGATGGTTCTTGTGTGTCTCAAGCTTTCTTTCAACTACATCAGTTGAAGATCTAGAGAGTTGGGCTATGGGGACGTATGGTTCAACCTCCTGGACATGAAATGTCTTGGGTTTTATTTCCTTAGGCAATATCTCAGGGACTATGGCTTGAGTGGTAGGGATAAGAGTTGTTTTTTGCGTTGTGACACCCCCAGTCCCCCAATCAATAGTGCATTTGGTGGCTATCATCCACGTGCGTCCTAGGTTTATATTACCCTCCATAGTTCCAGTAGGCATGACCAAAAAGTCTTGAGCTATAATTCCATTGTCATAACTGACAGAAGTGTGCCAGATTCCAAAAACCGTAGTTTTTTTCTTGTTGACACCCTTGACTTGGATAATACTCTCAGATAGAGGTGGCTTCCCTAACTGACACCACACCCCATAGGATAGCAGATTATATTTAGCACCCGTGTCCAATAAGGCATTATATAGCACTTTTCCATAGGCACTATTTAACTCAATAGGGTATCGTAGAGGTGTGTCAGAGTCCAACCAATCCTCTTCGATTTCCACGTGGAATGCATTTGTGACTCCAAGGTATGCCTCTCGTTTTTGTCTTATACGTTGTTGTCGCTCCTTAGCCTCAGCTTGAGCTTGTATCTTGTTTAACTCGGTTTGTGCTTTGGCGGCCTCCTTTTGATGAATGGCCCGTAGTTCTTCTTGGCTTAAAGGATCATAATATCTTTTGAATTTACTCCCATTGAGGAATCCAATGGTTTCAACTCCATCAAGAGTTTCCACACGAAGGGTACCTTGTGGGGTAATTTCACATACTCTATATGGTCCTTTACCAGCATATTTCAACTTTTTCTTCTCTTTACGTACTCCATACATAAGGACTTTATCACCAACTTTGATGTCCTTGTCCTTCACATGGCGATCAAACCACTTCTTTCTCCTATCCTTTTCCACAAGAGCATTTTGCACAGCCAATTGTCTCTCTTCATCTAGTTTTTCTAAGATATACAAACGCTCGGTTAAGGGGTTACCATTCCATCCTTCTTGCGAAGCTACCCTAAGACTAGGAATGACAAACTCCCAAGGCATAACTGCTTCTTGGCCGTATACCATTTTGAATGGCGTACAATTAATAGCCACTTTATAAGCAGTACGATAAGCCCATAGAGCAGATGTCAACTTCAAATCCCAATCAGTGCGATGAGCTTCTACCGTCTTGGTTAAAATAGAGATTAGAGTCTTGTTGGTGCTCTCGGCTTGTCCGTTAGCTTGCGGGTAATAAGGTGTAGACTTATGGTGGGATATCATAAAGGTCGTGGTAAGCTCTCTTATTACCTCATTTATAAAATGGGTACCATTATCACTAACAATTTCAAAAGGGCAACCAAATCTTGTGATAATGTTCTCAAAAAGAAACTTAGCTGTTGTCCTCGCATTAGCTTTTTGTGAAGCCTTAGCTTCAGCCCACTTTGTTACATAGTCCGTAGCAACTAGAATATATCGAGATTGAGTGTTACGAGCTGCGGGACTAATTGGACCTACAAAGTCTAAGCCCCATTTTTCAAATGGTTGGGTTACTTTAATAGGATGTAAGGGCATTCTGTCTTTGCGCTGTGTGGTCTTGTAACGTTGGCACTCATCACACCCTTTTGTAAAAAGTGATGCATCCTTAAATAAAGTTGGCCACCAATAGCCTGATTGCAGCACCTTTCTAGCAGTTAGGTCTCCTGAAAAATGTCCTCTGCTATGCCCATATGTGATTCTTGCAAGATATACAAATATTTATCCTCGCGGGCACAACGCCTAAGAATATCGTCCTTGCCTAGTCTATACAGAGTTCCGGCAATCAAACAATAGGGTTCACATTCTTTTACTAGCCTTCGAGCGATATCCTTACGAAGTTCCTTGGGTGGAAAACCATTAACTAAAAAGTTAACAATGTTCTCACTCCATTCAGGCATAGTCTCAACTATGAATAGGGAAGTATCGGGTAATTCATCATCAACTCCTGTAGGGGCTTCACCATTGGGTATGCGAGACAAATGATCAGCCATGACGTGCCTTTTACCGGGTCTCACTACAATCATGAAATCAAACTCCAAAAGAATTAACAACCATCGTGTGATTCTTCCTGTGGAGCATGGCTTGTTTACCAGATACAGCAATGCTTGATGATCCACATAAAATACAAACTTGTTTGCCAGAAGGTAGTAGCAAAATTTCTTTACTGCATAAACCATTGCTAAACCTTCTCGCTCTGTAGTGGTGTAGTTCCTTTCAGCATCGTTCAATTGACGGCTTGCAAAGCTAATGGGATAGTCCAATTTATGTTCTCCTGGTTGAGTGAGAACACACCCAATAGCAAAGTTTGATGCATCAATATGCACATGGAAAATGACATCCCACTTAGGTGTCCTTAAAATCGGAGCACTTGCTAGTGTTTTCTTCAATTGTTCATAGGCCTGGTCACACTCTTCAGTCCATTTAAATTCAATGAGAAGCTTGTACAAAGGACGTGCTATCTCAGTGAAAAATAAATAAACCGTCGATAATAACCCACGTGTCCCATGAACCTTTGAACTCCCTTGTAATTGGTTGGTGGTGGTAACTCTAGAATCACTTTAATTTTGCTCTCATCGGTTGAGATACCATTCTTAGATACTATATGCCCTAAAATAACTCCATGCTTGACCCAAAATTGGCATTTGAACGGGTTCAATGAGATACGATATAACCTACACTTTTCAAACACCTTCCGCAAACATGATAGATGTTCTTTCCAAGAACAGTAAACACAAAGGTCGTCTAAGAAAGCTTCACAAAACTCTCTCAAATATTCTTTAAAAGCAGTGTTTATTAATCGTTGGAATGTAGCAGGGGCATTTGTTAAGCCAAAATCCATCACACGAAATGCAAACACGCCAAATTCTGTGATGAAGGCAGTTTTAGCTTGGTCCTCTAGCGCTATCGTGATTTGGTTGTAGCCTGAGTACCCATCTAGAAAGCTATAAGCTTCCTTGCCTGCAACTCTTTCGAGTACATGTTCGGAATATGGTAGGGGGTAATGGTCTCTTCTAGCAGCTGCATTAACTTTTTTGAGGTCCACGCACACCCTGAGTTTCCCATTCTTTTTTGGCACGATAACTATTGGAGACACCCATTCAGAGTGTTCAATAGGATATATGAACCCACATTTGATAAGATTTTCTAGTTCTTCTTGAATGATCTTTGCGTACTTACGATTCATCGGGTAGGGTCTTTGTTGTACGGGCTTCGCAGTGCTAATCATAGGGATTGTATGTTGGACCACAGACGGTGGAACACCTTTCATATCATGGTAATTCCAAGCGAATATGTCTTTGAATTCCTTGAGAAGCTCTTTGAGGACCGCCTCTTCAACTTCTGTGAGGTCTTGGGCAATAAAAACAGGTTTTGATTCTTCACCGGGGTCGGCTAATTCTATTTCTTTAACTATGGCCGGACCATCATAGATTCCATTATCCCCATCGATAGGTATTCTTTGGGCTTTTGTGTACACAACCTTTGCTTCCCCTGTGGTGTAAGATTTGAAATGTTCTGGTGCAGGATGCAAGTCTGTGGATTCTGGTTGTGCTTTGGTCTGTGCTTCTATTTCTGCTTTCTTGTGTTGTCGAGCTAACTCTTGGTTTTGACGCCTCCTTGCAGTGCGGCTCAACTTTGGCTTGTCTATGATCTCTAATTGGGCTATGTCATGGGGTCGTGGTCTACACCACATAACATTTTGGAGATATTCACCCCAATCGTCTACCAATTTACGATGAGCATCACATGCTCCTATATAACTGAGCCATTCTGTTGAGGATCTCTTCTTTTTTATCCTAGCACGTACATTGGCTCGATATCGACGCCTCTTAAAGTTTTTCTTTTTCTTATTTGAGACCTGCCTTTGATTTGCATTTAGATCTGGCTCACTAAAGGAGTCCTCGTTGGTGTCCTCTTCACTCTCGGAGGAGCTATCATCGGTTGATGTGCTCGGTCCTTCCGAATGTTTTGACTCTGAACTTGCTCCACTCTCTAATTCATGAGATTCAGAATCCGTTTCACTCTGGGAGTCAGTGTCTGAGTCGTGTTGGTCAAAGTCTTCTATTGAGCTATCGGTGTCACTGTCAGATTGGTCTACAATTGCCTTGCCCTTAGAAGATGCATGTATGGCACTTATCATGTTCAGAGGTGCAATTTGTGGTACCTCTTCCCCTTCTGGTGTGACCCAAGTGGTTCCTCTATTTCCCCAGGTATCTATGGTTCCAGCTAGGTGTACCCAGTCTATGTTGTCTGATTCCGTCATACCCGGTAACACATCCATGTAAGGAGAATCTTGGCCAATGTCTGTATCCTTCTTACAAGTGTAACAATATTGTAGTGGGGCCGAGTGAACTGTGGTGTCAGAGCGATGATCAATAATGGTTTTACTCCCTAAGGGGTGTACCTTACCAGTCACCAAATCCACTCTAAGGACAGAGTCTTGGAATTGCAAATAGACATGATTTTTAGACCAATCATGAACCATTTGTGCTTCCCTCATGAATGGTCGTCCTAAAATCATTTCATATGACATAAGGTGTTTAGAGAAATCCATTACAATGAACGTATGTCGTACCTTGTGTCCTAGAACTTTGATCTTAAGATCCTTGAGCATCCCCATAGGTTTGGCTATGGTGCGATTTGCCATCTTTACCACAATGTTAGTAACACTGAGGCGGGGTTTTTCCATGGATTCCCAACAATCTTTTGTAACGATGATAACTCCCGCACCACCATCAAGAATTCCCTTTATATTTAATCCCTCGGTAGTGATGGGTAGGGTCGCATTAGACTCGTCCCCTTCAAAATACTGCCCTAATTCGTTAATGGGTACCTCGATCACAGACTCGTGTCCATCTAAGTCAAGTGATTGCACATGATTTTCCTCATCAATCATAATCGATTCAGGCCTACTTGGTTGCGCAAACTGCGGTAATCCCGTTTGTAGCTCTCCGTTAAGGAATGCTCGAAGTGCAAGGAATAACTCAGGATCTCCATACAGCTTTGCTATGATCGTGGTTCGGACCTCAGAAGACATGAAGTCCACTAGTTTGGCAACATTCATTGGCATTTTGCAGGTTGTAGGTCCTTGACTAGGAACAGGTGAGGATGGAATCTCATATTCCTCAATGGGATCAGGTATTCCTTCGTTAAACATCCTTTCCAACAAGAAACGTGTATGCTCACTTTCTGATGTCCCGTCCTCACTCCCTTCTTGGAGGATACTAGATATGGCTAACGGTCTATGGTTCATGTGGGGTGGATGAACTTGCATGGGAAACACTGTGTCATGAATTTTGACATGCATGGGTTCTGGTTCTAGTTTCCTTTGAGCCTCCTCCACTAAACCTCTTAGATGTTTCACCTGCTCAATCTCGTCTACTGGGTTTGGGTACGTCCCAATCTTCTTTTTACGATTCTTCCCTTTTTGCCCCTGCGGTTTATCTTGGGGGTCTTGGATTGGATTTGGAAACACTTGTGGTGTTTTCAGAGGCTCTTTATGGTTTTCTCTTATTCGGTTTTCATTTGGTTCCGTGTTACGGTTTTCTTTGTCCGTCTTTCCCTTTGTGGTATTGGTTCTAGTCTCCATTGTCTCGATTGAATCTGAATCATCCTCGAGGTCATTCATATACACGGGGTCATCTCATATTCCTATGTTTGTTTTGGAACTTGGCTTTGAATTTCCTGTATTCTGCGACCTCTTCCTTCGTGTCTTCTTTTTCTTTGCTTGGATAACTGACGCGGTATCTCTCTCTTCGAGGATATGGCCTGGCCCTTGAAGCATGGACCGTGTAATCGCATAAGCGGGTGCGACGGGTGGTATTGGCGATGTCACACTAGCAATTTTGACCAAATTTAGGGGTGTGATTTTAGGTGCATTTGGGTTATAGGGGCATTGGGCAATCAAGTGATCTATGCCACAATGATTACATGTGAGTATTGGCATTGCAGACGTGCTCCCTTGATTCATTTGCATCTGTGCAGCATTCTTTTGCAGCCTAATAGGGCACTCCGCTGCCCGATGTGGTCCACCACACTCGTAGCATTGAAGAGGTGGCCTCCTAGCCTGGGTGTTGATATTTTGACCTCTAGATGCGAGAGCAGCAGCTTGATAAACCGGCTTGACTTGCCCCCAACAATCTTCCATGTAGTATATAGGACACTCTTCCAATGTATCAAGTCCGTAGGCAATACTAGTGTCTATTTCCTCCTCACAGCCATCTGCATAAGCATTAGATGGCTCGCAACCCACTTGGTTCATAGGGGCGACTCTTGGATGCGGGGGCTGCGGTCCTAGCACAAGAGGTGGTAGCGGTGTAGCTTGTACAACATTTTGAGATCTAGGAACCATGTGTTGCGGTAGTTGCTCAACAGGTGGAGCAGGCATCAATACAGGAGCTCGAGGCGCATCCGTCCAGGCTACAGGTGGTCTATTTGCCATCATACGTTTGATCATTAAACAATCCTTAGCTTGGTGACCATACCTACCACATGCGTTGCAAGTTCCATTAAATTTTACTCTAAACGTAGGGCACTCACTAGTGCTATGTGGACCTAAGAAAATGGAACACCATTGTTGCTCCCTTCTTGGATACATGTGACTATTTTGAGGGGGTCGATTATCCTTAAGAGACTTTTGGATTGCCTTGGTGAGTTCTGTCAAGAATGTCTCAAATACCTTTGGCTCATTGGCAATGGGCTTTGCAGTCATGGGTTCATACTTAATGGCTTGTGAGCTAGTGGATCTCGTGTCAGTAGACACCCTCATGCCTGCTATCATCAAGTTGTCCTCTAATTGGCTTCTGCATCTAGAACTCTTGGAGTTGAAATAGATAGTAGATGTTGAATAATTGATGCGCAGTACCTTTGTAAAAATTCCAAGGTATAATTTTCCACAGTATTCTGCAAATTAGGTTAACTTGTGGTCAATACTTCAATTAATAATAGCACCAAGTTGGTCCAAACCATAGCACGAAAATACCTTAGACATAAATGGATTCAAAGCAAAAAAACTCTGTAGTATGTATTCTATGTGGAGAAGACATCTCCAACCACAGGAATTTAGATCTGTTTGATTAGGCACTTTGACAGCTTTAAAGGTTTCCCTGTAGAGTTCATGATTTCCACAAAGCCTTCCATAGACGTGAAGTAATCTTTTTACACATCTATGAACAGTGAAAGTTATTTGTTATTAGCAATATTGAGATCATCATCCATAGCCCAAATAAAAACTCAAGGTTATGTTAACACTCACACTCTTATTTATGAATGTGTTCCTCGTATGGAGTTGATAGTCCATACCACTTGTTTGTCCAGTTCAATGCATACAAGGCTCCAATGAATATTTGATTCGTATGGAAACACCAGAGTTGTGAAGCATTGGATAGTGGACAAACCATCTCTCCAATGTGCCATGAGGGGTGTTTTTTATTCGGAGTGGCACAGAGAACTGTGGATCTAAAACATGTATTTTAGTATGGGTTTGTTGAGGGATGTGCACGTCTGTCGCACGTGTCAATGCAAGGAACTTGCCAATACACTATGTGCGAGCCACAAATGGCTCCAAGCACGCAACTAGCTTAAACTAATAAGTTCAAAGATGGCGATGGTGTGTCACTCAGCGCTCTACGCTTGTTGTCATGGAGGATTTCTCTTCGCGAAGAAGAAGGAGCTGCCGCTGCGCCACGCTCAACCGCTTCACCGCCACCATGCCATCATTGCAATGCTCGATCGCTCGCTCTCTCTCTCTCTCTCTCTCTCTCTCTCTCTCTCTCTCTCTCTCTCTCTCTCTCTCTCTCTCTCTCTCTCTCTCTCTCTCTCATGCTCACGCATACACACACACACAAGGAGATGAAGAAGAAGAAGATGGAGATGGAGCAAGAGCACTCTTCAATTGCACAAATGAGAGAATGAGTGAATTTTAGGTTTAGTTGACTTTTATGTGAGCTCGTCCCATTCACACTTGGGCACCCATGCTTAGTCAACTAATCCCTTAATGTTTCAGTTAGAGTGCACCTCTCATCGGTGATCACTCTTACCCTTTTCCTATTGGATCGACAAGCCCGGTACTTGACTCTACCAAATAAATAATACGGCATCCGTCTTAGGTGATAGGAATGTGCATGACGGTTAACATGCCCCCCTTCCTGATGTAGATTCCGTCCTCGAAAGCTATTGAGTTGAAGCTCGTTCGTCGAGGTGGAAGAGCATTTGAGATGAATGTCCTTAGCCTTCTGCAAAATCAAACAACATTAGCACAGTAAGTGCATTCTCATATACAATTAAAAATCATATGCAGATGATTGGTAAAAAAAAATTAAACCATTTGTCAGCAATAAACATTAAATTGCAATATAATCAAACGCATAAATAGTTGTAAAGGTAAACAATAAAACAAGTCTGGGGTCGCTAATTTAACGATCGAAAGGCACTAAAGATCTACTATTAATACCATGGGCAAGCTTCTCAATTTTCTCTGGTCAATTAAGTTTTTTAATTCTGAGAGCCAAGTATTTCATGTCCGAGGGCTGACTAGAGGCTATACCTAGAAGAACTCGTAGTTAAGCTACGATAAAAGGAATTCTCATGAAATCCTCGCCTGATTTGTTCACTTTTCTTTGACCCCCCAAAGTCTTTTCACAGTGATTCCATTTTGATGTGTGTGCTTATTTTGTATGCCTTGGGTTTTTTGCTTTTCAAGGAAAATCACCCACACTGGGAACCTCTAGGGCTCTAGTACCATAGGCGATACATGTGAGTGGAGTACCAAATCAAGCTGAGGTTTCTCTTCCAACTTAAGATTTTACATTGTGGCACTTTGATTTTTTTGTTTGTTCGTTTTCAGCATTTTAATTATTTTGTAACTTTGGGGGGTCAGATAACATTGTTACCCTCCCCAAGCTCATCACATTAGTAAACTCCCTTTAGCTAAAGGTCAACATGGACTAAGCCCACTAGAAAGCCCCAGTACATTTCACACAATGCTACCTAAATTGGATTAAGAACCTAAGTAACCATTGATTTCTAGGAAGGCATTCCCCATGGTATTAAGAGAAGATCTCTAACACTTAGCTTGGTCAAACTAGCTTAGTCGGACTGCTTGATTTTGAAACCTAGACAAGTGATTATGACAAAAAGTTACATTGAATTTAATGTTTGATACTAAGAAATGTGCTGAATATTATGCTACCAATCACAATTAAAGCAGACAAATATAGATGTAAAAAAGATAAGGGACAATGCTAATGGACAAGAAACACCTCTTTGTGTTCATGATCGCGCTTGGTTTGAAGAGTGACGGGAGAAATATTCCATGAAGGTCCAAATCCTAACCACGGCAACACGTTCCTGTACACACTATGAAACACAAAGAATACCTCTAGGAGGCACATCAGTGGGAAGAAAGAACTTTGCTAATCACTAAACTCTAAAACAGAAACACTCCTATCGTACTAATCCTACCTACCCTCCATCACTTGAGTGATGAGGATCAAAGGTGTTTTATGACATAGGTTTCTGTTCCAGTGTACTGTATGTGAATGTGTAGGTCTGGGTCAATGTTTTGGCTTTATTGTGCATACTCATTTGCTAATTTCTCTTGCTCTTTATGTTTTTTGTTTTTTGTGAGTCTAAGGCTTTATATATACATTCCCTAAGATTGGGAGATTGAGAGATCAGGGAGGAAGGTTGAGAGGGGAGTGAGTGAATGATGACTGTCAGGAAACACTCCCCCCTTCCTTGGGTAGATCATATTGTTTGAAATGTGCTCGTCACCCTTTGAAACCAATTGTTCCAGTTGGTAATAGGTGAGGATTTTTGCCAGTAGTTTTCTATTACCTTAGGTGCCTCGTCAAGCTACAAGGGTGGTAAGGTACTCTCCCACGATCGAACTTGAAGTGGTTCATCAGGTGATTCTTGAACACTGGGAGGTGTGGATTCCTTTGTAGCTTTATGGAGGTTCACTATTGTAGGTGGAGGCTGTGGAGAAGCCTTTACCTCTATGGATGCATTACATGAAGAGCCACAAAGTTCATGGGATTCCCCCCTTACTGAGCTAGGTGAAACAAATCGTTCTTTCTTCGGTACCCAAACTAGCTCTGGAGTGGGTGTGTAGCATTCTCTGATTTTTTCCTTTCCCCGATTGTCAATTTGTTTTGGAGCTATAGGATTGGGCACACATGGGTCAAGTGACAGGTATGAACACAATCTACGTTTTGGCACCCAGATTTGATCATTTCCTTGATAGTAGTTTTGGGCTTCCAATAGTCATTTAGGAATCCAACACCACGTTTCCTTACATTTCTTGGAGTGAGTGGGACGTTTCTTACAAGGCTTCTATTTTTTAGCATCAACCATGGTCGCTAAAGAAGATTTAGGGACCCACTTGTATGTTTTCTTTGTTATATGAGGATGAGTCTTGTCAGAAGCTATTTGCAATGCTTCTAGCATATTTGAAGGTACGGGCATTTCATCCCCCTCAGATGTTACCTAGGTCATCCCCCTGTTTCCCCAAGTGTCTATGGTTGCTACTAGGTGGACCCAATCCACATTCTCCGACTCAGTCATCCCAGGTAGTACATCCATATAAGGAGAATCTTCCCCAACAAGATTACTCTTTGTAATCTGCCTATCCCCTTGGATGACTGACAGTACTGAGGTGTGTTTTCCTCACGGTTTACAGACAGTCGTCCCAGATAACTGGTAAACAGGGAATCACAGTAGTGTATAACCATCGTGGTTAACTTGAAAAAATCTACAAACGCCCAAACCGAGCCATGACCTCTATTGGTGATTAGTAGACCCAAAAGTAACCTCATAGAGATAGTGCACATAGAGTGCAAAATGCTTCATAAGCAACAACCTGAGGAATATACATGCCGTTCCAAATCAGCCTTTGCTAAACCCTAGGGCCCATAACACCTAGTGTGCATGCATTTAGCAAAAACTAACCTGAACCTGTATATCCATAATGGTCCTTGCCAATACTGATGGAAAATGTGATGCGCCTAGCGCACATTAAAAGGAATATAAATAGTTCTAAAAAGAAACTGAATACTTTTAGTTGCAATCTTTTGCAAGCCTTGCTAAAATGTGTGAGTCACAATAGAAGGTGAAACATTGATCACTTCTAGGTACAGACAATGAAACTTTTCATTAACAACTTATAGCCTTGCTATATGTATGAACAACCATCTGTAATGTTGTTTAGCAGTACTTGTACCTTAACAAGTCATTCTGAGTATCCGACAATTTCTGGCCACAAAATTGCTCCTGATACGTCGTGCTAAAAAAATGGTCTAGAAAACAGATGTGACCAGCACCTAGGGACTTTGTTGTGACACATAATTGAAATAATAGCGCCAGTGTCAGTACAGAGACTCATATTCTCCACATGTGGAATATGTCTCATGTGAGGATGTGTAAAAAATAACTGCTTGTGTGTGGAGGTAATTGCAAACACTCTAAGACGGGAGTGAGAGGGACCCTCATTCATTGCTCCACACTGGCTAAACCGAACTCCTTGAGGTCCTAGACCATGTTGTATCCCATGTGACAACATGTGCCAAATTGAATCCTACAAGTGGATTCATAACAGCATAAGGCAAAAAGATAGATTGGACACTTGGCCCAAAATACTTTGTGCCGACATGTCCTTGGCATGGCTCTGTAACATTCAAGCGTATTTATACGTCTTGAAAAACCAAGCAAAGCATACTAAAAATGGAATAACACCAAATCAATAGATGCGTACCTGGAGATTTGAACGTAATGTTCACTTACCCGTATTCAAATGGAGAGGATCACGTCCCCTACCTGAAAAAAAAACAGTATTGCACTGGGAACCCTGGTTGTTGCCTTTGCAACCCAAGCCTGTGAATTAGAATCTACGTAGTCAAATCCCGTGATAAGACTTCTTTGTAGAAACTGCTCAACTAGGAGATAACGGTAACCAACATAGTTATCTCCTGAGCATCCGTGTACATACATGAAACAAACTTCGTAGAAATTTTTCATTTTGTTTGTTAGAGAAGAGATGAAGAACGAACATAAGAGCATGTTGGGATGAGGAACTTTCCTTACATTGCTAGTGTGTGTGTGCCCAGAATGTGTGCTCTTAGACATCTTATGCCTGACTGCCAGCTTATCATATAAGCATGCAACCATCTGACTGCATGGTGTTCGCATCGCGAGAGGGAACACAAGTCACATCTTGACCATCTACCGTGTATGGGTTGTGAATCCAGTAGAAGTTTTAGGTTGTTTTGTGTGCCTTGATAGCAACCAAAAATTATGGGAAACAATGCATAACTAATAGTGTCCTTGACAGAGTGATTTGTGAGAGCGTACTTTATACCATTTGGGTAGCATGTCTTTCATGCAAAAATGGAAGTCACTGGCTACCGTGACAACCGTTGAAGTCAACACCCTAAGTGCCTTGCACCGGTTAGACTGGTAGGGATTCGATGAGATGATATCCTGAATAGTGTAGGTGCCCCAAACTTGGTTGCCAACTGCTCTTGTCACCGAGGTAATTGGAGTACGAATTAGAAGCCTTATGTCATGTGAAATGGGCCAAGCATTTGGCTTTTCATAATATTGTCCAAAGTAAATGCGAAACGTAAAGTTGTAGGACACGTGTATCATATACACCCTAATTCAGTGATCTTGCATGCATCTCAGAATGTTTTCGGCAAATCGTATAAGCCGAGATGATGTAACTGATCGTACCAAAAATGACTATGGCAGAAAAAACAATTGGGGCGTAACAGTACCCAATTCAAAAAAATATACAATATGCTGAAAATCCATATTGAAGTATGAGAAAATGGCAAAGATAACATGTTCAAAAGCCATATAACTACTGTGCCATGCACCAAAATTGGAGTTTATGTCAACTCACAAACTCATGCATCATGCTTAAGTTGTCGGACATGTGGGCACTGCTTTATTTTATGTGTTCCTAAGCAAATAAAGCATAATTTTTGACTTTTTGCACGTTGAAATTTGGATGGTGATAGGTGCTTCTTGACCACGTTGGTCGTGCCCCAATTTGTTTCGACAACCGAATTATTGTGAACATGTTGGACCTCTTTGGTCATAACTGGTAAATTGGCAACCCCCTGGGTTGCTGGCAAGTGGAGAGCTAATTCTAGTAGCATTCTGTAAATTATTTGTGTAAGATTTTCTACTTGTGTAACCAAGATTTGAACCCTCACATCGAGCTTGCGAAATTGGGCATCAAAAGTTTTCCAGTCCTGTCGAGTGACAAACTCCCTGGCATCTGGCAATTGACTGTCATCCTCTAGAATATCCAACACGCTCTGAGGAGGAGGGGTTGATAAATGAGGAGACGGAGATAGATCACCTGGGTTTGCACCGTCCATCCATGTTGCCATGATGGTACTCTTCGTGAGAGTATCCGGCCCCAAAACATCCACAGGTGGAGCCAATTTGATATATTCAAAGTCAAACATGTGTTGATCATCAATTTCCGCACTCATGGCAAATCTGTGTTGTGCGAACAAAAGAGAAAACAGTACCTTGGAATGCAACAATAACTCGTAACCGTATCGAACACAGAGGTAGTTAGCCGTGCTAACCTCGCCGGCGGTCGTAAATTGTTGGAAGCGTCGACTCGTATGTTGCTTGAACGAATCTTGAAGTCGTCGCTTGAACGACTCTTGAAGTCGTCGCTCAAAAAATCTGCAGGTGCTGTAATTTTCTGCAGGTACTGAGTGTAGTCCGAACTCGGGAGATTCGACTTAAAGCCGAGAGTTTTCCTTGCTTGAATTGCTCGGGCTTGCTTCACCCGTTCAACTTTGCTGAATTTCCTGTGGGAAAGGCTACTTACAGTGGCCAAGGCTTAAATTCTATGGCCAAAGGCCTTCCCCATGTGAAAATAGCGTGAGTTTTTTGAAGCCCAAGCTCACAGGTAGCATGTTGCCTTTTGCGAGCCAGAAGAGAAGGATGGTGGGGCTATGTGAGACCGGCTATGGCCGCCAGCAGATGGTGCAACCTTCTATCTCCCCATGGCGCCCCTTACAAGCCCAAGAACTCGCCAAAACACCCACCACACACACGTTTCTAAAAATGGAAATCCTGCCCGATTTGGCAAGGAAATCGGCTAAAAATGGAAAAGGCTCAAAAAAGCCACGGTTCTCACCCAAGGAGCCTGCTTTTAGGGACCTAAAGAGACCACGCCTAGAGAGAGAGTGTAAGAGACTCCTAGGCTCTGATACCAGTGTAAGAACTAGGCAACTAGGCTCTGAGATCCTCCTCCCAACCTCCCTTTATATAGACGGGCTCCTAGCCCCTTGCCCTAGACGGATCCCTTGTCCACACTGCCTAGCCCGGCCCTTGGCCGTAGTCCATCACTAACCTAGTTCTTAGGGTACAGGACCCTTGTCCTGACACTCACAAGGTGAGTTCTTTCCATAGTTTCCCAGCAATTTTTAGTCACAATGCTAACCCCAACGCCACCATCAAGGATTCCCTTCACAGTTAATCCCTTAGTAGTGATTGGTATGGTCGCATTGAATTCATCACCCTCAAAGTATTGTCCCAACTTGTTAAAAAGTATTTCTATAACAAGGTTCTCATCTAGGTTGGGTTGTGGATCTAAGTATTCCTCCTCTATTGGCATCTCCCCAACTCCATCCATCTGTGCAAATTGTGGTAGCCCAAACTTTAGTTTTCCATTGAGGAAGGCTCGAAGAGCTGAGACTAGCTCAGGGTCTTTATATAGTTTGGACATGATGGTGGTTCTAACTTTTGAAGACATGAAATCCATCAATTTGGCAATGCTTAATGGCACCTTTTGGGCTTCATCCCCTTGATGTGGGGAAGATGGGATCTCCATTTCTTCGATAGGATCAGGTAGTCCCTCTGTAAACATTCTTTCCATGACTTTAAGGCACTTTCTTCTTGGATGACACTAGGTATGGCTAAGGGTCTATGGACTTGGTGAGGTTGTTGTGGTGTAGGGAACACGGTGTTTGTAATCTTGATCTACCTAGGTACTGGTTCTAGATCCCTTTGGGTATCTTCTACCAAACTCCTTAATTGCTTGACTCGCTCGATCTCCTCTGTAGGGTTTGGATAAGTTCCTATCTTCTTCTTGGATCCTGGCCATTGTGGCTCATGAAGATCTTCCTTGTTTGTTTCTATCTTAGTGGTCATCTTGATCTCCATGTTTTCACCTGAATCAGAATCCTCTTCAGCGTCGTTCATATATACGGGGTCGTCACCAGTCCCTATGCTGGTCTTTGAACTGGGGTCTGACTTCGCTGCTTTTTGCGATCTCTTACTTCGTGTTTTCTTCTTTTTTTGAGATTGGGCAATTGATGCCATGTCTCTTTCCTCAAGAATATAATTTTGTTTTTGGAGCATCGATTGTGTGAGTACGTTTACTGGTACCACAGGTGTACTTTGTGATGGCTCCTCAGTAACCTCAATCAAGTTTAATGGCGTGATCTTCGGTGCATTTAGATTATTTGGACATTGGGCAGTCAAATAATCTATGCCACATTGGTTACACATGAGTATCGGCATTGTAGATGTGCTTGCTTGATTGGTTTGCATTAGTGTGGCGTTCTTTTGTAGCCTAATAGGACACTCGGCCACACGATGTGGACCTCCACACTCATAGCATTGAAGAGGTGGTCTCTTAGCACTATAATTGATATTTTGGCCTCTTGCAGCAAGAGCAGCTACTTGATAGATAGGTTTGGCTTGTCCCCAATAGTCCTCCATGTAGTATTGTGGACAAGCGCATCCATCCCATAGGCAATATTAGGATCTATATCGTCCTCATAGCCTTCCAAACAAGCAATAGATGACTCACAACCCACTTGATTCACCGAAGTGATTCTCGGATGTGGTGGTTGCGGTCCTAGCACTAGAGGTGGTAAGGGTGTTTTTGGAACAACATTTTGGGCCCTAGGGACCATGTGTTGTGCTGTTTGTTCAAGAGGTGGGACCGGCATCAATGCAGGCACTTGAGGGGGGTCTGTCCATGCTAAGGTTGGTCTATTGGCCATCGCACACTTAAATACTATGCAATCCTTAGCTTGATGACCATACCTCCCACAGGCATTGCAGTTCCCTTTGAATTTTACTCTAAAAGTAGGGCATTCACTGGTACATATGATTGTTTTGAGGAGCACGATTGTCTCTAAGACTCTCTTGAATGGCCTTGGTGAGATCTGCTAAAGTCATATCAGATATCTTTGGCTCCTCAGCAATAGGCTTAAGGGTCATTGGTTGATGTCCCGATGCTTGCGAGCTAATAGATTTAGGCTCAAGAGACACTCTTTCTCCTTGAATCATTAATTTATCCTCCTTAGATATGCTTTCTCACATCCCTGTCTCCACTAAATTTTTGTGTGAGCTTGGCTATTTGTACTGCTTTAATTCTAGGTTCTCTATCAGGCGTGTTACGCATATTCTCATCAATAGATCGATCGATAGCTTGAGCAAATGTTGCCAAGTCACCTAAGTTAGCAGGAATCGTGGGTGGAGGTGCTCCAGAGACTACATATGGAGTAGGTATTGGCATTGGGCTTGGCGCATAGGAAGCCCTTCGGTTCCACATTGGGTACGATGTTGTGCCATGTGGTGGCCCAAAGTTCATATGTGTGGCCCTAGGCATAGCAGAAGTCGGATGTAACATGCTAATGCTAGCCGGTATAGTCCCATGGAAATAAGAAATTGGGTGTTGTGGTTGTAAAGCATAGTTTGTGGAAACAATGGGAGGGGTAGGGACTACATGAGTACGAGGACCCATGGGTGTATACGATTGGTACACACTTGTAGGTACTGTTGCAGGCATTGTAGCGGTGCTTTACTAACAAATGAGGTCCATGGCGTGTTTCTTGGCATGCCCATCATTGGGGTAGGCATGGTAGCCGTGGTGTCATCAAGGGGAAGATAAGCTAGACTTGGAAAGGTAAAGCTATCAATTGTGGGCTCAGATTGCACTGAGACCCCTGGCAAAACAACATATGGGGGATCCATTGGACTTACCGAGGGAGTCTCCATTGGTGATAAGGTCTGTTGTTTAGCCTTCCCGGTATCCAAGAATCTCATGAGACCCGTTGAAGTTATGTGGATCACCTTGTTCTGTCTCTCTAGCTCAATAACCCTATGGATAGCCTCACAAACTCTTTGTTGTTGATCCTCCACACTAGTAGCACCCGTTGTGGATTGTAGGACATCTCACCAAGCCATGTGATAGGTGTGACATGTGTATAGGTCGGTTAGAGTTTCCATTTGTAGTTCATACTCCCAATTCTCATTTAGGAACGCTCCATCTAGACTTGAGGTGCTAGGGGTGTCCTTTGTGGGTTGACCCTTAGTGGTCGCTAATTCAGAAGCACTCGATTGCTCTCCTAGCAAGGATATTGACATAGGAGCTTTCTCTTATAACTCTCTTTGTTGCTCCACCTTGCGTAAGCTCTTGATTTCCTTTTCCCTCGCTGCAAGGATATACCGCTCAACCTCTTGCACTTCGGCAAGGCTTCTACCATCAGGGAATATAACCTCAGACGGGAATAGTTCTGAAGAGTCAGAGGGTGCAGTGAATGGAGTATTCACGTGCACACTCTCTAAGAGCATAGGGTCTACGTTGGTCATGAATGGAGAATTTACTTCCCCACCCCCCTCATTTACATTAGCTCCATGTTCGGAGCGAGTGGCTCTACTAAAGGTTTCCTTCAAGCCGCTAAGCACACTCGGCTCGGACCGTAGACCCATGGCATGCATGTCTTGGCTTGAGCTATCAGGATTAGGCATTGGGAAACCCTCCATGACGTCGTAGTCAGAGGAAGAGTCACTAGCCGCTATGTTTGGGTCTTGGTTTGTACTACCTTGGGTCCCCGTGGAGGGCCCGGAACCTAAGGTAGGTGGATAATGAGAACTCGCATAGGTCAAAATTCTCTCTAGTTGCTCCATCTCTAGCACATGACCAGAGCGCAGATGCATGTGCCTTTGGCACCCTACAAGCATCGACGAATATCCTCGAAGGTTAACGGCTTACTTTTTTAGGCATCCGTTTCCACACGTTTTTTGATGTTTTTTAATGATCAGTTCTTTGATTAAAGTGTGTGATAGCTCAAAACGAGCGTATCACTCAAAGGGTCATGGTGTACTTTACAGCACAACGTTCGGTCACCTGAAGCTGTGTTGGTCCTCAAAAAGGTCAATTTTTAACTACGTGCGAGGCTAAAATACGTAAGTTTAAAGGGCGACTGAGGCCTGTGCCTAAGCATGAGCTTGGGCTTGGGTTATGGAGATATTCCCGATCCTGGTCCTACCTTTAAAATTTTAAATTTAAAAAAAATTATTTTTTTTATGGGATAAGGTCACCGCGGCCGCGATGTGCGCACCAGCACACACACACCTAACCTACCTACTTACCACTAATACAGCTATTGTTACACACTAACACACTACTATATCAACTCACTAGCTAACAGAACTACTTACTGTACTTTACACAGAACTAACATTATGGATCTACAACCTTAATACTAACACCTATCATAGAGAAAACACAGTACCTTTCAAAACCTTATTAACAAAGAAAACACAGTACCTTTCAATTCCTTATTAACAAAATAATACACAACAGCAAAACAAACTTCTTCTTCTCAATACACACACCTTCCTTCTCTACCTTTTCTACAATTGAAATTGCACCACAAAGAAGCACAGAGTGCCATTCAAGCTTAGTGTATGGCATTCACTGGAAGTGGTGCCAAAAATGTACATGTCTGTTGCACGTGTCAATGCAAGGAACTTACCAATACACTGTGGGCGAGCCACAAATGGCTCCAAGCATGCAATGAGCCTAAACTAGTAATCACAAAGATGGCTATGGTGTGTCACTCACCGCTCTACGCTTGCTGTCGTGGAGGATATTTCGTCGCAAAGACGAAGGAGCTGCCGCTGCACCGCACTGTCGAGAAATTTGCGGTTTTGCCAAGAAAGCACCGGGCTTATGGCTATAAGAGTTTGTGAGAGAACTCAAGAAAAACTATTTGAAGGAGTTAAACCATAGCTGTCATGAAGACTAGGGTTTGGAAGGAAGTGCAATCAAAGAAGCCCCACTCTTTCTCTCTTGCACTCACACACACAAAGAAAGAACACAAAAGAGAATGTCAAAACAACACAAAGATGAAAACATCAAGGCTATGGTCATATCTTATCATGGGTAATATGAAAGGGTTAATAGATGAGTTAATGGCATTCAATCTTGGCTAACCAAATAGGCTACTAATTGTTCTTTGGAATTGTAGTTTTGTGCTTACCATAATATATATTTTGTCTGGTGATTGGAATTAATTGTGTGTACAAATCCTCTAATTGGTTCATATCAAGATAACTACGCTTACGTCAAAACAAAAGTTGTAGTCTATGAGAGGTAGTATAATGGGATCCGGTGATAGAAGTATTTCATTGAGCCTTTCGGGGCCAAAGAGAAACACTATACGTTGTTGAAAGTGTATTTTACGGCTAATCCATACGTTAATTCTAATAGATCGTACAAAGTGAAAGCGATAGAAATTATCATCATGTGGCTTATTCATCTAGGATAGTATGTGAGAAATGTAGATATAAGAGAAGTGAAGAGATGAGAAGTTTCCCTCCCAAGCCCTATTCTTGCCCGTAGGCAATAAGGATACTGCGGGGAGAGATGTACCTGTAGCAAAGAGAACCTAGAATTTGTAGAGAGGATGAATTACTAAGAACGAGAGATATAGGTTTGGTTAAGGAGATGAGATTAGATACATATATATATATATATATATATATATATATATATATATATGTTGGATTAGAGATGAAAAAGAAAACAACAAGAAATCAAGAAAACATCAATGTAGAACACATCTTACTTGACAAACCCTTCGGCACCATTATTGATGAAGAGAGAAGAAGAGGAGAGAACTCCACTTTGATTGATACACCAAGTCCAAGACCTTATTTGATTAGAGTTTATCTTCCATAGATAGCATGCAAGAATGGCTAGTCTTCCTCTAGGAGAAAGTGTAGGCTTAGGCTTATGTTAATGGCTAAGTACAATTTGGCATTACTACTCACTCCCTCATGAATTCCTCTCATCAATGGCTTGAATGCTTCTGTCCTTTTCAAGGAAGAAGAGGTCCCCTTTTATAGGTGAAGGGAACCCCCAAGGGTTTACACAAGAAGAGAGGAGCCAGTGTGAATAGAAACTGGAAAAGTTGGAAATGAGCTGTCCCTTCATTATGTGGGCAGACCGGGGTCCAGTATTTTGATCATATCTCCTCAACCGTGGCTCCAAATAAAAAAGTAAAAATATGGACAGAAACTTCAGCTCATTAGCTACTATTTTCATTTAAAAATCGTTTTCCAATTTGGATTGGAGCCTTGTGCAAAAAAATCATCAAAATAGGGTCCATTTCTGGAAGCAAAAGTCTTCCTGTGGTCCCCTTAGCCTAAACTTTCATTTGATTCCAATGGACACCTCATGCCATATGAAAGCATGACATTGCTCCTTGACAAAGTTTTGTAATCATGCTTGCAATAATGCATTAAAATAAGAGTATCTTTGAAATCATGTCACCTAGTGTCCCACTAGGATTTGATTTCCTCCTAGTAGCTATTTAAAAAGAAATATAAGAAAAATATGAAAAATACATAGAATATATATATATATTGGAGTTTACCCTAGATATAGGATCTAGCTATGGTGTGAGATGATAATGAGATAGTAGAAATAAAGAATCGATGCTTTTTGCCCCAAGTTAAAGAGGCGGAGCTATTGACGCTTTTCCTATAGTATTTTTTTTATGGTAAAGTAGGAATAGGTTACCCTTGAGAAAAATAATAGGATGAGATAGAAGGCTTACTATTATACTTAAATGTGCATATGTACATTATAGGAAATATAATTATGTATCTAAAAAATTACAAGATAGATCTTGTAGCATGCGTTCCCACTATGTACGGGTCACAGCACGACAGCGCTCAACCGCTTCACCGCCGTCGTCGCAATTCTCGATCGCACTCTCTCTCTCTCTCTATCTCTCTCTCTCTCTCTCTCTCTCTCTCTCTCTCTCTCTCTCTCTCTCTCTCTCTCTCTCTCTCTCTCATGCATACACACACATACAAGGAGATGAAGAAGAAGAAGATGGAGATGGAGCAAGAGCACTCTTCAATTGCACAAATAGAAGAATGAGTGAATTTTAGGTTTAGTTGACTTTTATATGAGCTCGCCCCATTCACACTTGGGCACCCATGCTTAGTCAACTAATCCCTTGAATGTTCCAATTAGAGTGCGCCTCTCATCGGCGATCACTCTTACCCTTTTCCTATTGGACCGACAATCCCGGTACTTGACTCTACCAAATAATTAATATGGCGTCCGTCTTAGGTGATAGGAATGTACGTGAGGGTTAACAAGTGAGTTGGCTCTTTATTAAGCTACAATCAATAACAAAAATTTAATAAGATACCAAATACAAAATTAAAAGATCTTAAAGGTAGAGAAGAGCACTTACTTTAAGCATAAATAAATAATAGAGTCTGTAATTTGTGCATTGAGATCTTTCAAAATCTCAATATCAACAGAATCTAGAGCTAATTTCCCCCGAGTACCATCAACAAGGGGAATGGTGGCTAACAGTCCTTCTTTCATGGAATGTAGAATATCATTGTTTCTTTCATTTAAGTCTGTGTTAACTAGCCCATAATTTCTTCTCTGTGCCTCTTCATCAACAGCAACAATCTGTATCCTCTTTAATTTCTCTGCTTCCAGGTAACATGTTTCTTCTTGCGCTCAGCTCTGCTCTGGTGTTCACATCATGAGTAACCTCATGAATCTTAACCCCATGCTCCCGTCGGCATGGTGGTATTAGCAATATATCCATCATTTGAGGGTCAATAAACTCATTAGGGATGAGGAGCTTATAGTATCTCCAACGTACTCTCTTGAGCGTCTCACTGTCCTTGTCCATTATTGTGACCTGGTGAGCATGAGCAGCCAAAATGGTGATATCATTAAAGTACTCTAGTAAAAAATATTTTGTTGCTTCTTGAAGATAGAGCAGGGCAACAACCTTCCATCTCATTGTACCAGCACATGCTTCCTTGCAAATTTGCCTTACTACTCTTTGAAAAGGAAGTTTAGGGATACAAAGCTCAATACATTTTTGAGATTTTCTGATCTCTCTAAACCAATCCATGTTTCTCTTAATATTGTTCATTCTTGGTCCCTTCAATATCTTCATTGGTTTACCTGGTCTTTTGTTCTTACTAGCAGACCTTCCACTTGCTTTCTTTGCAAGCTCTGGTCCTTTCCTTGCCTTCCTTGCTGTTGCCTTTGTTCTTGCCATTTTACTGTAAGCAAAAAATGCAAGGGATCTCTCTCTCTCTCTCTCTCTCTCTCTCTCTCTCTCTCTCTCTCTCTCTCTCTCTCTCTCTCTCTCTCTCTCTCTCTCTCTCTCTCTCTCTCTCTCTCTCTCAACTTATATTTCTCAGTATGAAATAAATGGCAGGATTAAGATCTCATAGGAGGAAGAGGTAGAAAATAGATCTCGAGGGCATCATTGGCCAAGAAAACGTTTCGAGGAGACTGCCGGAGCTGTTAAAAACTTCAATGAAGAGGAATGTAGACTTCACAGAACCCATTGATATATCTGGTGCAGATCTTGCCATGTGTTTGGAGGAGCCTGATACTGATCCATCTGTCAAAATGGAGTCCCCTTCTACTCCAAAATTTACTTTACAAAACTCACTTAAGAGAGATGTGGATTTTTAGCACCTACTTTGCAGAGTGCCCAATGTGTTGCAACAATCCCAAAGAAAAAAGAGGCAGTTATTTATGAAGACCCTGCAGTGATTAATGAAAGGCTTTTAGATTTTGTAGTTTCTTCTGGGTGATGGTGATAAGTTTGACTTGGTCTCCTGCATTTTTAATGTTCCATTTAATCTTGATGTGATTATAGTTGAACAGAGTGAACACTTGAAGCTGGAACGAGAGAAGTTTGAGCTTCACACTCAAGAGGGCAGGTTTAATGTTGGTGAAATGGTGGTAGTCCATTTAAAAGACTGTGATCCTAAAAGACAGTCTTACAAGAAGTAGAATCAGCTGCTGCCTCTTATGTACATACCCCATTGGTGTAGCTTACATGAACAAGAGTGCAAGCTGGTTCAAGAATCCTTTGGATTTATAATATTTTTAAATGGATTATTTACAAGTCTTATGAAAGATCCTAAGGAGGTCATGGAGGAACACGATTTACCAGCAGATGAAAAAGAGGAAAATGATGAGGAATATATTGAAGTGACGGAGATAGAGGAGTCCATTGATCTTGAAGAAGAAGCAAAAGAGGTGGAATGAAGCAATCTTCTCTCAGTGAAAACCTCAGATATCAAGCTACCTCTAGATGTGTCAGGTTTCAATGAGCGGCAAGACACCTTAATGCTACCAGGAGTGCCAGAGTTTAAATTTGGAGATAGGTCATACATTTTCCTTCATGATATACAAAGTATTTTTTGTTTGCGGGAGGCTTTGCATTGGCCACTATCTCCAAGTATCAGGAGGAGAGGAATGGATTTGTTTCAGATGACAGTAATGATGATGAGGCAATGGAGATCTCCAGTCTCCCACTGAACTGCCTTAAATTCTCCTTTGAAAAGGTAGAAAAGTACAAAGAAAGCCTTCCTGATGAAGCCACATTCAAACTGTTCAAAATAATCTCAAGCCACCAACTAGTAGTCAGGATATGGAGGATTGGTTTAAGCAACCAGCACAGGAGTCAATCGAATCAGTCAACCTATGGAAGAATGAGCTTTTTTGCAAGATGAGAGTTTCATGGTATAAAATCCTGCCCCCCCCCCCCCAATCTCTCTCTCTCTCTCTCTCTCTCTCTCTCTCTCTCTCTCTCTCTCTCTCTCTCTCTCTCTCTCTCTCTCTCACACACACACACACACACACACACACACTTCTTTTGTTTACAATCATGGATTGCTAAAAAGGATGACTTTCTTCATCATCGAAGAAGACAGTTCTGTGGCAGGGATCCAGCTCTAGGACACTATCTTCCTAGTCTATGTGAGGCACAACGGAATGTCACAAAAGGGGAATACAACAACCTATGCTTTCAAGACATTATCTCGCTTCTTAGGTGGTCCAATGCAGACAAAATTATCCTCGTTGACAAGGTTTTTGGGAGAGAATGTTTTGGTTACAGGCTAGGATATACTAGGGGATGTGCAACATATTATGACACATACACAAACAGCAATGGCATTAACTTTAGGGAAAGAAAACCCTACTGAACTCTTAGAGAATGGCAAACATTTAATGATCAGATACAAGGGTGAGGTTCCAAATGATATTTGCAAATCATCAAAAGATTGAAATAGTTGTGGTACATATTGAATTTAATTCTACAGGCATTTGTGGTACATCCGATCATCCAAACTCTAATTCTCTTGTTCCACCAATGATTGGCATAATGCATTGTCTCCCTCCACCTCATTTGACTTTCAAGAGCACTTGAGATGTTGAATGCGTCTGCTCGCTTTCTTTTCTAAAGTTGAAGATGTTTGATTGTCTGTACGGTTGCTGAAGAGGCCAATACTTTCCTTTGTTGCATGCGGTGAATGATTACGATATAAAACCACTAAAATAACTCCTTCAGACTGTTTGTCTTATTTTGAGAGCCTCCATGCTGTGTGTGTCTAAAGTAGGCATTTCTAGCGATGTAATGAGACTTCTCCAAGCCCTGGGTGTCCCATATACCTGGATTCCCATACTTTTGGATGAAGTATGGAAAATGATTAAAAATAATGTGTTGCAAAACAAGAAATTTATTTAGAAATTTAAACACAAACTTAGTACTAAGACTATCTGAGGTGCTTTGAATTTACCATGTAATGAGTGATTTGAGTGTCAGTCCATGCTGTCTTGAAGGATTTTTTCAGTAGGTGAAGGTTCTGTTTAAACTTGCTGAGATTATCTTGTGATCAACCATCATTCTTAATGTGTCAATGGAACACCACACATCACCCTTTGCATTGCAAGTTGTTGGCTCTTGGTCTTTCACTGCTAAATGAAGTTTTTTCCAGTGCATATACTCATTTTGGCTAATGTAGGTAGAGTGATATACTCTCCCTCGCTTTGTTAGCTTCACATCTTTCATACCTTGAGGTTTAGATAGAAAATGGCGTGCCTTGACCCTACCTATGGATGGTTTGCAGGTTACATCTTTCTCATTGGTTGACCTTTTTTCGTCACGCTGGATTTTCACATTGCCCCCATGTAGACCAATATATTTGACAAAACTAGTTCTAAAGCCTCTAGAGCGCCCTGTCGTTCAGCTGACTTTTTGATTTTCCAAGAAAACCCAATGTATAGATATACCAACTTATCTACAATTCGACAGAGACCGTGCATTGTACAAATATGGACATTAGCAAGTGGTATATCCAGAATTGGTCGGAAATTAGAGTCTTGATTGTGACGAGTAGGAGCCTTTCTCCACCACTTTGGGTCCATCATCTTTGCAGGCTCCATGCAATACAAGCATGAAGACTTTGCCATGGCACGCATTCCACAATTATATATGCACTTCAGTGTTTTGAGGTCACCTACAAGATGCCATTGAACTTGAAAGTCTCCTCTCCCATCTACAGTCAGTATCTCTCCTCGATTCATTTGCCTATCAATGATATCTGGAATAGGGGTTTGATGGAACACCCAAAATAAAATGTCATGGTCTTCTTTCTTTACCTACAAGATTAATCCTTATGCGATATGAAAAATAAATCTAAAATTTAAGCACAATAGAGGGCTTGATAGAGCTGCAAAATTGGAAATTACTAAATTACCTGAAATGCACCAAGCCATCATATGTTTGTTTTTGATTGAACACTAAAGTATGAAGGGTCATCAGTGGGACATTTGTATAGATCCCTATCCATTAATGTGATTGTAACTTGCTCTATCTTCTTCTCTTTAAGAATCTCACACTCATCTAGCTTCAAAACAAAATGTAGAACGCCACCTGTCTCTTCGAATGTGATATTGTAGAACTCTACTATTCTAGTTCGCAACAAAGTTGAGTCCATGAAGATATTGTTGTACTCATCATAAGTGAAAGTAGTGCCCTGTGAGCTATAAATATCTTGAATATGAAATGGACATCCAATGAAGTGGGTATATTCATTATTGAGCTGGATCTTTCCTTTCAAACACTTCACAGCTGTTGGTAAAATCTTAGACTTTATTCCCTTCTTCACAAACATGGAAGAGATAGACTGCTGAATAGCTGAGTAACCTCTTTTACTAATGCCAAGAGAGTCTAATGTACCCTGTATTTGTTTGGCAGGCACTGCATTCTTTGAAATAAATTTGTCAACATCCCATTGCAAAACCTTAAACTGTTTGTCATGCATTATAGCCTTTGCAAGACCACTAGTTATCACTGGCTTTAACTGCTTTCCTAGATTGTCCTTCGGGTCTATGTTTTCTTTGTCTAGATAGATAGAATTTCTACAAAGAAAGCATAACTAACATAAGTAAAAACTTAGATTAGTTTAAATTTATTAGACAGTTTACAATGCTCACCTCAATGCTTGGATTCTTTTCTTAAGGCCACCAGAGCTACCTTCAATGTTTCAATATTCCGTAGTTTCTTCTTTCGCACACCGCATGAGTGCCTAACATTGTCTCTTTGTTTTGTAATGTCTGTACCTTTGTTCGCAAGACTTGTGATTCTTGTGTGTGCTACATTACAGTCTTTTGGTCCTCATAATGCAAGTTAGAAAGCTCTGAATCTCATCTGCTTGGTGCTTCACCATGTCTTTATAAGTTTCTGATTTGCTGTTTAGAGCTTTACAGTAGCCAAGCAATCCATTCTCTTGATTACCTACAAAGGTCAATAAGTTAGTGGGATTTGAAAATGTAGGGAAAGCATTGGTCATGGGATTCAATGGGTAGAATGAGCCTTTTGTCCAAATATCTAAGTGTTTTTCTCCCTTTGCTCTGAGTCTCTCTGTCATGATTGGTACCACTTTGATGTTAGTTTTGCCTCGCTTAAACAGTGGCGTATATTGGGGATCTAGGTCAATGTGTAGATGATAGAAGGGTCTTTTAAGGAGGAAATTTGTGGGGGTGGAAGAAGAAGCCATGTATGCAACAATGAAAGAAAGGGAGGATTTCTTTGAGGTCAACGCACAAACAGTGAGAGAGTAAAGAGAGAGCAGGTTTGGAAGGATACGTCTTTTTCCTTTTAGTCATACATTCCACGTACAAGAAACTCCCTCCAATTCTAGGACGTTCATTAAATGCAATTGAAAACGATTTATTATTCAATTATCACGGACGTTATGACGTTGTGGCAAGAATCTATTAAGTGCATTTTTTGAACCAAGACATGTATTGAAGTTTGCTTCTTGTTTCACTCGTTTTGATTGTGCATTTGTGTGAGCTCTTTTTCCATTCCTTTGCTTGGTCTCTTTTTATAAAAAAAGTGCTCAGATGAGCTTGGATTGCTTAATTTTCAGAAAGTTACAAAGAGCCTTGGCATATCCTTTGCACAGGGTTGTCCAAGAAAAAATACATATCATCTTGACTAGCCTTACATCTTTAATGACTTATTACAATGTAATCTCCACCAACACATTTGTAGCACCTAGTCATGTAAAAGTAGTTGAAGTTTTATGGCATCCTTTCTTGGATCACCATGTTTGTAGCAAAAGTGCATGCAAAGTGTTTGCTTCAAGAGGACTTGAGCATTTGCATGTATGGTCATATAATAAGATTATGAAGTTTTAGAAGATTATGTTTGTGATATATGTATGCCTTTCTAGGTATGTATTTTGAGTGACAAATTTTGACGGCCCGATCTAAATTTTCAACTCTCATTGATTGAGTTAAATTAACCTCAATTTTAGTAGATTGTGTGTTCCTTGAATAAATAGACATTCTTGTTACTAAGAGAATTTTCCTTGTGTGCTATTTGAATGTAAATGTTTTCAAAAAATCAAACAAGAAAATGAATAAGTGAGCGACTATTTGACACTAAGGTTTGTTTTGGACTCTCTTGAAGTATATTTACTTTAGCATAGATGCCTTATAATTCATGCTACATTGAGTTCGGAAAACTAGTTCAAGCAATAGCAATTGAGGTGCTTGTTTTTTTTCTTATAGTTTGATTACTTTAGGGCATGCTTTTTTATTTTATCAATTGCTAATTTCATTTTCAACCGACTAACTTAGATTTTCAACTAGCTCCAGACAAAGTTGAGGCAAACCTTCCTCAAATATTGTGGCCTACATAAGATGATGGGAGAGTTTGTGGTTGAATGGGATGATGAGACAGTCTCTGCCCCCTAGTTATTGCTCTTTTAAACACTCCATCAAAAGTAGGAAAAAATATTGACTTTTCCATGTGGTCGTCTTCAAAAAGCTTAGTCCTATGGTCCATAATTGCTCACAGTACGCGATTTTGGATTTAGGTTTCATTATGAGGTATCTCAATAGATCCCACCTTTGTGTTCAAAGAGGAAAAAGAAATGGAAGGAAAAAGGTATTCTAGCTGTTGTGCGAGGCGAAGAAGCCATGCAGGACAGGCAATTGGTACGTGCAAGCTATGAAAGAGATTGCACCAGACGAGCACGGTGATGAAGACGCTATTGTGCTCTTGCATGTAGCTTTTACACTTGATAGGAAATCACTCTAAAGGTGAAATTTTAATTCTTTGTAGATTCCACCTAATAGAAATAAAAATGAACTAAATATGTAGCCACAAATATTAAAAAGATTGGAGGAGAAGAATCTAGGGAGATTCTTTCTCTCTCCTCTCATTTGTTTAGTAGGTAGGTGTGCTCTGTCCAATGAACTAGTTTGCTTTCTCCCCCCCCCCCCCCCCCCCCCCCCAAAAAAAAAAAAAGTAAAGTTGCGTGCCCAAAGAATTGCGCAAATCCTCTCTCACATGGCGTCATTGGTTGTGAGAGGGAAGCTTTGTGCTATTGACATCACATGCAAAGGAATGCCTTACTTACAAGTAATCATCTCACCTTCAAGGTCCACTTTTGAGAGAATTCTTGAGGCAACTAGTCGACATGGGCTGTAGGCTTCCTGGTGCGGATAGGAAGGGAAATGCTGGGAGCCGGGGGGGGGGGGGGTTGCAATAGACTCGACGAGGTGTTGCATGCGAGGGTGAGAGCAAAAGCAAGGTGAGGGTATTGCTAGGGAGGGCAACACGTCGAGCAAGCAAGGGAATCTTTAAAAAAATCATACGTCACAGTGACTATATTTTTGGTTTTTGGGTGTATTCGGGAGAATCACAAGACACTTCCCCTTTGGATAAAAAAGTAAACGAAAGAGGAGTGCTAGATGGTGGGCCATGGTAGTAAGGGGCACAAAGTGGCAAGCCATGGCAATCCGTGCCAGAGAAAATGAACTATAGTGATATGAGGGGAGAGAGGAGGCCGTAAGGAGATTTTTTTAACGTGATACCTAGCAATAGTGTCCAAATCAATCTCAAGCGTCTCAGGAAACGTTTTATCAATTTCCCACAACACACATGCCTTATTTCTATTAGGATAATGAATTGTAGGGAAAAAGAGTACTTTCTCCAATGAGGCTGCCAGCTCTCCAATTTCAAGGCCATAAAAAAGTAGGTAAGTCCATAAATTCCACCCAGACTGGACATTTTGATAGCATTTCATCCTTAATTAGCTTGATAGGTTGCTAGGGCAAAACGTGGACAACTTGCCCACACAGAATCACTGTGGGAGCAAAAAGGATAGCCACATGATAGCCATTATATCTCTAGCTTTAAAAAAACAAAATTTCAAAAAAACTAGAGCCCAAAAAGAATATTTTGTCTACCATAGCACGTTTAAAGCCGGAATCAATCTCATTTGCAATGATAGCTAGGTCAAGCAACTTTCCTATAAAGAAGAGGACAACAACCCGCTCCTAGAAATAGACAACCATGACCACACTTGTTTCGATTTCAAAAATACCTTGTGTTCCCCTTTGATTTCAGGCTCGGGAATTTGGACATCCTTCAATATGTTGGCCATTACAGTAGAATCGTATTGTTTAGAAATTTTACCTAGCATGACGTGGCTTGCCGAAGTTTGTGGGTCTAATTGGAATGCATGTGGAAGAGACATAGTGCCAAGGCTCAAGAGGGGACCTTATAGAGACGTGGATGACCCCGTGGAAGAAGGTATGGGGCTAGAGGGTGACTCCTCACAGGCACGATAGGGTCTAGAGATTCAATAGAGGAGACATGCCCTAGTGCTCCATCGTCCTCTCTCCTTCTCTCTCTCTCTCTCTCTCTCTCTCTCTCTCTCTCTCTCTCTCTCTCTCTCTCTCTCTCTCTCTCTCTCTCTCTCTCTCTCTCTCTCTACCATGTAATTAGCTTCAAAATTTTGAAACTAGGCATAACCATTGCCATGTATGGCAACCTGCCCTTCACTGTTGCGGGTGAAACTCTTGGCCATTGGCCATTTGACACTCGCTATCCTCTTCCTCTGCAAAAATAGAGCTCGTTTTAGTGCACGTAAGCATATGATTTGCAAAACATGGGCATACTTACTCTTCACAACATTAGGCCCACTGACCAAGGAATTTTCCACCTCGGAGATCACCATAGTACAGCCAGGTTTGGCACAATGATCCCTTCTTTGTAACAAAGCAGTGAAGCAAAGGGGGTGATACTAATGTTGACACTCGAGTATAAAGGTTCCAACAATCCCTGTAGACTCCAACAACTCACCATACGCAACACACACACACACCAAACTTGTGGATCATACCCAACCACCGAATCAACAACTTGGGGCCTAGGATATAACATGAATCTCTTCCCAAGCCTAACATCATTAATCTCTTCCCAAGCCTAACATCATCTACTTCACAAAGATGGTGTATCCTTGTGCTTCCTTCCATGTTGCCTCCAACATGTCAAACTTAGCATGTTGCCAACCAACAACATTACAAGGAGTCCCAACTTAGTACCCAAAAGCTAGCAAGCAGTACTGAAGGCATCATGCTACCAAATAGTACACACAACTACCAAAACTACCAAAGATTACCAAGTCATCAATGATAGAAGACAACCATGAACTACCAAAAATAGAACCAAATCAGAACCATGAGCTACCAATTAGTAGCGTAAGCATTAGAAGAGAAACCAAAAACCCTAACATCCACCACAAAAGAGCTTTGTCAATAATCTCTCGACTGCATGTGCGCAATAGAGTTTGGTTGAGGTCACTCTTGCCTCTTGCAATCCGCATTGTCCGAGTCCATTAAGCCTCACATGTATGAAACAAATCCCCTTAATGAACATGTTAACACTAGAATGGTAACCTAACAGGACATAAAAGTGTCCTTTCAAGGTTTAGGGAAAAATTTCCAAAACCATAGTAGATCCACTCATTTTGAAAAATCCTTTCATGAGCTTATAGTTCAATAACTACTACATATGGAAAAATTGAGAAACTTGTAATTTTTCTCATCCCTTGGTCACTACAAGCCTCCAAAGTTGATGGACCAGTGCATTTTTCCCAAAACAGCAATTTCTTACGGTTGATTGCATATAAATAAGAGTGGGGATTTTGTAGGACATGAGATAAAATGCCTTGTTAACTTCAATGGGTTGGTGACCAAAACATATGGTTTCTTTTACCTCACTAATTTTTTTTGGGCAAAAAAAAATAGGTACAAAAAAGTTGCATTTTTGCCATTCTACGGATCTATCATCAAAGTTTCTATAGTCACGCTCAATACAGATACTATATACATGTTTTCTTAGTTCCCTTTGGGCCTTTGGATTCAAAAGGAGCCATGGATCATGTCAAAAGGATAATGGATCTCTTACAATTGGAACCTTGGGGGCAATGATAAAGTTCTAAATACAGCAAACATGAAAAAACTAGGTTTAGCATTATGACCTCTAGAAACCCATAGAAACTACTCAATATCTAACCAAGTTTGTAGTCTATGATTAGATATGGTTACTACCTACAAAATACACACAATTGGCCTAAGAAACTAGAAATATTGAGAAAGTTATACTTGCTACTCTAAAATGTATCGTATTCTTCAGCACAATTAGAAAACTCAACCATCATCATACACTATGCTATATAGCATATTAGGTCCCCCAAAACTCAAGGAAGATTAGCTTTATGTTATACATTACACTTACACAATCAAAATTGAATTTGGATATCAAGAAAGCCACCAAATAAATCATAAAAGTGCTAATTTTGGCCAAAAAAACAGGATTATGCAATTCTTGTAAGTTGGTCATAACTTTCAATTTTAACACTTAGCTCTCTCTACAAGCATCAAAACATGTTGAGAACTATGAAAGCCTAACCTCTAGCCATCTAAACCTTACAAAAATGAACTTAAGAGTGGTATAGTTTCCAAAAATTTAAAAAACAAGCCAAAAACAGGACCCGTTTTTTCACACAGTTTAGGTTCAAAAATGTTGTGCAAGAGTAAGGTTAATGGTGAGATCGATACTCCAAAACAAATGCTAAGTTTTTTTCAGCTCATAAGGCAACTTTGTGGATATATAGCACCTAGAAATTCATTTTCATACTCTTCAAATAATTCAAGCAAAATGGTCACTTAACAGGACACAAAAGTGTCCAAGGACATAAAAGTGTCATGTTACCATTCTAGTGCTAAAATGAAAAAGCATTAAAATTGTAGCCCAGTGCAACCTATAGGTGCACTTTATTGCATTGAAGATCAAAAGCCCCCCTCACGCATGTGAAGCCAATGAATACAATTTTGGGAACTTTCCGTTAAGAGTAAATAGTTATTGAGGGAGATAGAAAGAGAGGGAGATACAGAGAGAAAGAGAGAGAGAGGGAGAGAGAGAGGGAGAGACATGGAAATAGGGGGAGAGGTAAAGAGGGATAGATAGAGGGAGAGAGAGAGAGAGAGAGAGAGAGCATATATATATATATATATATAAAGAGAGAGAGAGAGATGGAGAGGGAGAGGGAGATAAAGACATGGATAGAGAAGGAGAGGGAAATAGAGAGGGAAAGAGGGAGAGATAGAGAGAGAGGGAGAGAGAGATAGATAGAGAGGGAGAGGAAGGGAGAGAAAGCCTAAAAAGAGAGGGAGAGGGAGAGAAAGAGAGGGAAATAGATAGGGAGAGGGAGAGAGAGATAGAGATAGAGAGAGAGAGAGAGAGAGCAGGAGAGAAATAGAGGGAGAGAAAGAGAGGGAGAGAAAGAGATAGAGAGAAGAGGTAGAGGAAGAGATAGGGAGAGATAGAGAGATAGAGGTAGAGGGAGATATAGAAATATAGGGAGATAAAATTCAAAACTTCCAAGCTTGCCAGAATCCACCAATACTAAGAAAATTAATTGAAGTTCCAAAAACTGCCATAAACCACCAAATGTATTAGAACTACCAATGCAGTAGCAAAAAGAAGTTATTAACACTACCAAAAGATGCCAAAAATACCAAAACCAATTTCTCAAAGGGTGGATGTCAAGAATTACTTGTTGTAGATCAACCTCCTTCTCAAGCTTCTTCACATCCGCATTGTTTCCAAGTTAGCGAAGCATGCATCGATTGGCTCCCAAATCATCCTCCACCTCTTTGATGCCCTCATCATTTGCAAGGGTTTTCCTACTTTAGTTTTCCAAAATGCACTTCACAGTGCTCTATGTCATCTTTTATCCGCTTCACAACAACAGCATTGGAACCATTTTCTCTCAAAAAAGTTTCCTTGTTCTGCTACAGAGCTTCTGTCAACTCTTTCAGCCTATCAGATGCAATTGCACATCTATGAGGCACTCTCAACAATACTTTATAGGTCTGTAACATAGTCAGGTGTCCACACCTGACATTGTGGGGGGTCTACCCCTGTACAAAGATTACTAGCACTTCGTGTAAGGCGGGGCTTCTTAATAGATGATGGATGGCCTCCATGGGAGGCATCGTTTGCTCTTCGCCATGTATCGACCTTTTGCTCCAACCCTCCCAAGAAACTAGCACACATATTGAGTACACTCTCTCCAAATCTTGCCCATGCAACCTTATGGAACGTAGGGTCCTTTATTGCCGCATGGAATTTCTCAAAAGCAAAGCAACACACAAACTTTGAAGTGATCTCCCCACAAGATGGTATACCTTGTGGAACAAGAGCCTGCAATCGTCCACCGAACTTGTTTGCACATGATTCAAGTAAATCTTTGAATTCTTTTGGTAGTGTTGCTTGAAAATAGTCATCCACTTCTCATCCAAGAGGTCTTCTTCTATAAGATACTTTGGAAACACACCCTCCATGCTTAGACCATACTCCTCATGAAGCTCTTTGGATGTATAAAAAACTTAGTCAAAAGAGGGTATTCCTCAATTTTGTTTTTTCTTGCAATGTGGAAACATGAAGCTCATTATATATTCCCTCATTCTACCAAACCAAACACCTAAGCATGCTTCCTATAGGCCTTTATTTTTTAGAAGTTTCAGTAATGTAAAACTCAATAGAGATTCTAAATTTCTCTTTATCACATGGATGACCTTGCCAATGCAAAATTTGGTATTGTACCAAATTTGGTACTGTATAGTACCAAATTTTATATGTTAATCTTCACTACCCTACAGAGCTTTAAATTTGTGTTCAACTCATAGCACATATACTTGCATGCAATGCAAAAAAAAGGCTGAGCTCTCAAGATACCATACATCACTTGCATGCATGCATGAAATTTAAGAAGAATACATGAATTGGCTCAAAACATTAAAAGCTTTAAATGACAATAGTTACCTTTTATGAAAGAAAATCATCTACGGGTGACACAACACAACAGTGTACACATGCAAGGAGGAACACCAACCTCTCAATTTTTTAGATGACCGAGTGTCATCCTAGAAAAAAACCACTCCTGACTTAACTGATTTCTCTACAGAGAAGCTCCCCTTGCTAGCTCTTGTGTTTGGGGTGTTGATGCAGCTCCAAGGAAATTTTGTACCTGTTAGGGGGGACCTTGTATCCATGGTACTAGGTCTCTTCCCCTTGTCGGTTGATGCCTTGCAAGCATCCTCATTGTGGCGATGGTGCTCAGTCAGAGACCTTGCTAGCTGGTGGTGCAAAGCTTTTGCTACTTGCACTAGAGGTACGAGGGATGGTGGACTGAAGGGAAGGTGCTGGTAGTGAGGACCAGCAATGGCAAGCATGAGGGATGGCAGGTGCTATCTGTGAGAGCGATACAAATCCACTGATGTGGAACAAATAGTGACAACCCCAATCACACAAATTCAAACGTACACAACTCCCATCCATGATTACCCCACCCATGTTTTCTTTCAAAGGAGTGGGGTTTGAATTTTTAATACATTCCCTCCTAGAGTGATTAAATTTAGAGGACAAAAAAGGCTCCCTTCAAAACAACCTAGACATATGTAGAAGTACCAACTAGGTAGAAACAAAAAAAAAGTCCTTTTTTGTACCACCAATGCATGCTTGTATCCCTATACACAAAGGAGACATCTATAGAGGTTGAGAGACACAAGAGAACTTTATTGACGAGCTAGAAAAATACAAAGAAGAGCTATTTTGCATGTGGTGGAGTTCAAAGCAAAGAATATCACAAAAATAGAGGAGTCCCTTTGATATCTTAGAGGATGATCTTGATTCTCTGCTACACACACTAACTTCTCCTAAAAAAATAAAGAGTTTGTGCTATTAAGTGACATACAAAACCGCTTGGACATTTGGTTTTTCAAAGATGATGATTAGGTCAAATATTAGAAGCATACTGCCATATATGTATGGCTAATGAAGTGTTGATCAATTCCATATTGACAATTTTGATTTGTTTATACATATGAAAAGTACTGATATGGACAAGTTGCTGTGAAGAGAAAAGGGATCAAGACCTTTGGATCTCAAGAGGACTAGCATCCTGAACATTGCATTGCAAAAGTGAAAAAGGAGACAACTGCCATCGATTGTAAAAGAGGTTGCAAGAATGCACCCACATCTTGGAGATGGAGAAGAAGCTCAAGATAAAATGGAGAGTGTATTACTTAGTGTGCAAACACAAGATATGATATCCCTAGAGTGATGGTCATATATACAAAGCACCGGGAAAAAGAACCTCCTAGTGAGAGCCAAAGGTATCCCTGCGATGCTAAGTGTGTCTACACACTTAAGCATGGTTACAAAAATCACTACCATGAACACACATCACTACCATATACATGGTAACAAACCCCCCAGGAGTGATATAGTGAATGAAAGCTGACACATATAGGGAGATTCCATGCCCTATGGATATGATCAATCTACAAATGCAATCAATCCTAAAGAAATGTGAAAAGCTTCAAGTTTTTCACGTGGAAAATCCTTTGTGAACATATATGCAAGGTTGTCCTGTGTCGACACATAAGCCAAGATGATCTCTCTAGGTGAGGGTCTCTCCCCAACATAGTAATAATGCCTCAATGTGTTGTTTGTTAGAAGGAAATACTGGGTTTCTCACAAATGCCAGTGCACTTTGACTATCAGTGTAGATGAGAGTGCAAAGCTCCTGTCCAACTCCCAAATCAACCATAAGGCATCCAAGTCACACACACTCAAGCATAACTGTGAATGCTTCCCTATACTTAGCATCACAATTAGAGGTGGCAATAGTAGGTTTCTTCTTACTCAACCACGATATGCATGAATTTCTAAGGATGAAACAAAAACCACTCATGGGCACTCATGTGTCATAGCAAACAACCAAATTTGAGTGAGAAAAAGCATGTAATTTTGACTGCAATGATACCTCCAACGGATTAAAAAACCCAAGAAATAGAGTAACACGCAAGTAGAAAAAAATTATCTTGGATTCTTGCTAGTGCTTAGACTATGCATAAGTTTTCTCACTTATGAGACTACAAACTGAATATCTGGCCTTGTCATGCAGACATTAAAGAGGCAACCACAACCTATCAGTAAAAGTATAGCATCTACAAGATCTCTAGCATCATGTAGAATTAAGTTCAATCCTATTTTAGTAGGAGTGGAAATTGACTTGCAATCATCAAGTCCAAATCTGCATAGCAAAGTTTGCACATACTTTGCCTAACATAATGAAATACCCTCACTACACTATGTGAAGAAAGAAAACAGACTCCAGTTAGAAGTCAAACCAACACTAGAAATTAGTGAATACAGTGGCTAGTTAATGTGGTAACTGCATAGGAGATAATCAGCTAGAGGACCACCATAACATCTTTAAATAGGGCTCATTACTCATTTTGCGGAGTCTATTGAGTCTATTCTATCTATTGTCATTCTTGGAGCTACTTGTACTCTTGTACTCTCTTGGTACTGATAGTTGTTTTCTAATCCAACTACAATGGGAAAAGAAATAGCAAAAATTCCAAACATAGCCAGAATAAATCAAATATGTGTATATGTACATAATTCTAATAATCTATCTATGCATAGGTAAACTGATGGGATAAATATTCGTCATCAATCTTTCTCATGGGAACCCCACCTTTTGCTTTATATTAACTTTAGGTGTGCATTATCAATAAGTGAGAGTTTGCATATGTATATTATAATTGAGGGTATTTAAATATCTCCACATTTACCATTTTATTTTAAGTTTATCCATATAGATTTCTATGCTACTCCTTGTATATATCCATAGAGTAAGGTTGGTAATATCTCCACATGGGAAAATAAATTTGGGAGGACTTTTCTCAAGAGGACATGTATATTTCTAGGAAATTAAGGAGACTTGAATGCAAAAGACATGAGGCGTTGGCTCCACTGTTTGATTTCAAAGGCTAAGTTATTTATTTCAACAACCTACAAGCCTATACAAGAGGAAAGACATAGGTTTTATGCAAAGTCATGGTGGACATGTGGACAAAAATACACATAAAAAAATGGACATGTAAGATCTTTCCAAGATCTTGGGGACATGTGTGCTGCTTCTACACTTTTCCACCAAACCCTAGCTCAAATTTTAATCTCTCTCCTCATTTTTGAGCCATATTTTTCTCTCTCTCTCTCACCTCTTACACATCAAAAAAAGAACCCAAGGACCAGTTGACCATGACCTAGAGGGCTTATTCGAGACTCTCTAGGGCCTTAAAATGCATTTATGCACTTCCAAACAACCCATTCTTCTTTTACACATTTTTATTTCCTTACACACTCTCATTTCAGACACACACACACAAACCACCATTAGTAGCATGGGGTAAATCTAGCATGGAGAAGATCATTAGAATTACCCTTGGCTTCCATTGTATATACCTTCATATTTTGCAACTCTCTACCATTAGTCATCTTTTTCTTTTCTCCTTCTCATGCACACATCTCCAATGCTCCAAAATCTTCTAACATATTCCACCTATTACAAAGTGGACAAAAGGATGCAATTAGTGGGCGATCAACCAATTCAACTAGATTCCAAGCACAGGTTGGATAAAAAAGATGAGGGGATCATTCTTCATTTCCTCGACACCGACAAACAAGAGAGAGTGTAATCCTACTCAATTTCTTGAAATTTCTCATTCTACACAACCTACCATCGTACATTTCCATTTTCTATAATGTAAAAATACTAACTAGAGTTCTAACCTACTAACCTCAAAGATACCCCTACCACCTATCTCCTCACCTACTTCAAATTACTCCTAAGAAAATCTTTTTTATGTGTAATTAAAAATGATCATGTAAATTCTAATCCGTTCAAAAACCTATAAAAAGAGGGCCTCTCTTTGTAATGAAAAATACATGAGAAGTCTAGTGAAGAAGAGTGCAAGAGGAAGTGTGAGAGAGGATACAAGCTTTGCGCAAGAAGCCTTGCATTATGTGATGCTAGCTTGTGAGTAAAAATAGCCATACCCTTTGCCTAATGCTTGCTAAATCTATGAATGCAAATTGCTTTGCATAGTGTATGCCAAAGAGAAGAGAGGAGAGCAATTAGAGGTTGCTTCTACAATTGTATGCTCATTTTGGTGGTCTTATCAAAGAAGAGGTGGGTTTGGGCTACGCGTCTTGATAGTTTTACTTCATCTTGTGTTTGGTAACCATGATGGAATCTACACAAGTGTAAGTGTTTCAAGCCTCCTATTGTTTTGTTGGTTGTTTGATTGATGTTTTGTGTGTGTAGCCCTTGCCTCAAGTAAGCCATTGTAAGAGGGTTGCATGGTGGAGAGGGATCCCTTGTACTTAAGACAATGCATGGGGTGGCTAGGTTTTGAGTGTGTGTTTTGTGTTGAATGGGACCTGAGATTCTAACTGTTGTGGTGCCAGTTTTGTTTAGCCAATGTGTTGTGGTTTTGTTTTAGTTGAGGTACTCATATCACTCATCCATTTTCTTGAAGCATTGAGTATGCATGCTTGAAGTTTCTCACGGCGTTGGCTAACAAACGTGCTCTCTCTCTCTCTCTCTCTCTCTCTCTCTCTCTCTCTCTCTCTCTCTCTCTCTCTCTCTCTCTCTCTCTCTCTCTCTCTCTCTCTCTCTCTCTCTCTCTCTCTCTCTCTCTCTCTCTATCTATCTATCTATCTATCTATCTATCTATCTACACCTTCGCTCACGTCCTAGTTCGTGATACAAAAAAACTAGGTGGCGTCCCATTATTTTCTAGATTTTGTGTGTGGTGTTTGGGTGTGTTATTGTGTTTGGGGTATGTGCATTGTGTTTGTGTTAGGCCCTCAAACCCTATGTGAGCAACACAAGAGCCTTGAGAGGTATCTAGAGGCCACTTTTCTTATTACTTTCCCCGGACCGCCTCATTTTTTTAGTGTCCCCCACAGAGGAGGGCCTTCATGTGAGTGTGTTGCGTTTTTTAAAATTCATAATTTTGTTGTGTGAAAGCTAGATATTCATGTGGTTTGAGTGTTTAATTTCTAACATGATTGAGTTTGTTGCATGAATTGCAAATGTTTGTATGAGCGTGTCATTCCACTTGCAAGACAAACCATCCGTTTCATTGTGAGCACAAAATTGCAATTCCAACATATCATTCATGGAGTTTCTGGTCCTCGTAGATTAGTGGAAATAAACGCATTGGTAAATCCTTTCATTCTACCTCTCATTAGGTACGACCTTAACTTAAATGTGTATATCTTTATTTTACTTTAGGCATTAGGTTATGTGGCACATGTGTATACTATGGACAGTAGGCCAGGAATAGATTTCTACGCATTTCATTTTACATCTCATATTAGACTCAACGTCACAATTAGTAGAAAGATCCATTTTTAACAGCACATGGTGTTCTTGTTTGGTGCACAAAAGGTCGCTAAAATTCTTGCATCTCCGCAATCTGTTATTTTGCCTCTTATTGACTATCACACTTTAATTGATGTGCATTTTTTCATTCTATTGTAAAACAAATTTTAGTCTTTCAAAATAGTGTGTGGTTTTATTTAAAAAAACAGAGAGTTTTTTTTTTACAAAGAATCGGTTTTGATAACAAGGCCTGTGTGTGCAGTGAAGGTTCAATTCTTAAAAGGTTAGCTGAGTTACCAAAAGACTTGCAGAGACAAGTGATAGGGCGACTCCCTCACAACAAGAAGGTGGTAAGAGTGGATGTAAGTCTTTTGCGTGTGGATTCCACCGTACTTATATTAATTGGTTCTACAGAGGACATGATTTCATTCAACTTGTGTGTACCCTATGCTTGGTCAAAAGAGTGTGTTTTGGTATTTGGCCTATATACTTTAACATTGAGGAATACTCTATAAGGGAAGCATGACCGAACTTCACACTTCATCGACTCACATTTGGAGAGTTTCGCCCTCATATTTGGCTCATTAACCATCTTCCTTTAACTATCAACAAGCAAGATAGTGAGCTATATAGAGTTTGCCTCTATGGAGAGGGTGTAGAGAACATAGCTACTTTTTTTAAACTCCTATCTTTTGCTACCTTCATTTTGACATGATTATATTCGTATTTATCCATCCAATAGGATGGATTGGCAACCACTTGAGAGCATAGTTGGGTTTTAGATTCTTTCCATGCATTTATTGGTGAGTAAATGTACCGACGAAGAAAACACAAGGAACTTGCAGATAATGGAATATTTTTATATGATATGTCATATTTGGAACCGAGAACTTCCTTTGGTTGGGGTCGTCTAGCTCCTTTGTCACTTCCATCCTTTGACAGCGAGGATTGGTCTTTGCCAGCTTCGCAAACTAGTGAAATCTTTAGGAATAGGTTGTTTCAGAATATACAAAAATCCCTCAAGTATTCAATTGCCAGAAAAATAGTTCGGCTCGCACTATTTATGCTTCTTAAAGTGTTTGTAGATTTCTTCTTTGATGAGCAAATAAGAACTATCAAAACAATGTTCATTTGCAAGTCTGAGAGCTGTTTGGACTTTTTAGATAATAATTGGGATAGAAAACAGTCACAAGGCAAAATCTATATTTTGCAAAAGAAGTCCATAATTTGCAAGTTCATTATAAGCTCTCAAAATTCATAGTGTCGTTTTACTATTTTAGATATCATCTTCTTAGTGGGCAGCTTATTCCACTCGACCAAGATACAGAGTCTAGCCTCGAGAAAAAACCTTTATCAATGGAGATCTACTTTCGAGACAGCCTACTTAGTGTGATGGAGACAATGTCAAGCACAAATCTTGCACAGCTCAGGGTAGATCTTACATGTGAAGAACTTCCACTTTTGCCAAAATTGTATGCATTCAGTCTCAACAATAGAAAGGTGCTTACTAAATGGATGAATTTTGATTGTCTTTAATACATTAAGACATAGAATCTAACTCTTTCTTCTTCTCAGATTCCAAGATGCAAGGAGAAAACAACATTGTGCAAGGAGTCACTCTCAAATACACTTCACTTAATTGCTTCCATCGGAAGCTAGTTCACATACCTTGTGCACGCAATGAGCTTTGATGCCATGCAAACCATGATGTACTCTCCAAAATGACTAATACGGAGACATTTTGTGTCGCTCAAACAATGTTTAAAAAATGTACACTTTTCATTGTCTCATAACTTTACAAATTGTGTTGTTTTTGTCGACATGTATACAAGTTATTGCTCCCTTTCCCTGCTACTGCTCCCATATCCTCGCCCCCGGTTTGTGCCACTGGTCCCCTGTACTCTCCCCCGGTTGCTGCCATTGGTCCCCTACCCTCTCCCCTGGTTGCTACTACTTCTGCCTTGGGGGATGTTGGTCTCGGGCATCCTTTCGCATCATTCGCAATCATGGGCCTCTTCCATGGCTTCCCATGCATCTTGCACCTGTGAAGCTTCCCTTTGTTCTTTCTATTGCCGCTGACGTGTAGCCCATTCCTCTACTTCTGCGGCATCCGCATATAATATTGATTTATTGCTTCTTGTATATTTCAAACCTCTTCTTAAGTCTGATTGTAGTGTTGCATCATTTTGTCAATGCGATCATGTTCGAACTCCTCAGCTCTCACCGCTTCCTCTCTTGTACGTCTGTTTACCGAGATTATAATATATTGGATGGCCATTACAGAAAAATGTCGCACATCGTTGCGGGTGTAGTTGTGTAATTGAAGTTCTTGTAGAAGCGTGATAATAGGAAAGTAAGTAAAGATGTTACTTCTTTTAATATAAACGTTGCAGCAAAACAAATAATGAAACAGCACGATTACTTACGTTTGGTACATCCAAAATTTGACTGAGGAGAAACAAGAAACAAGTTCACCAACCACAGCTATGGTCATCAACCTGCGTGGTCACGGTTACCCGTTTGTGCCGGATCATAGTCCCTAGATCATGTTCTAACAAAACATGCTCTACACAGCATACAATTTTTTCACGGCACTACATACGTGACCACTTGAGTTAGTAACACATTACAAAGAGACAATACTTCAAAATGTACCCAGATGTGCCTTATGTTTGTACACAACCATGAAAAAACCTGCTTTGCCCGGAGTTTGCGTAGTAGACAATCTTATCTTCAATGTCAAATAACAACAGACTCCAATGATCACTACACCAAAACCATCAAAGATGAGGAGAAAGATCCTAAATCCAACATGGTTTTTACAAGGCAAGAAGAAACTCACGATTGATTGTATGCAGTGACCAAAAAACACGCTAGATCAAAATTGACTCTGCTAAACCAGTCCATCAGAGCCAAAAAGAAAACTCCACTGCAGCATAGGCAAGATCAGCGGATCTATTATGTATATTCTGTTTTGAACCTTAGCGGGCAGAAGCGAGATAGCGTGCCTAACATGAGTCAATGGAAAAGATTAGACTTAAGATATTTCAGAGGTTGTCACTGCCACAAACCCATGAGTCAATACCGAGCAATTGGGCCACATATCAAATTCCATAAGCCACTAACTCGCTTGGTATTGACCCATGTCTTAGAGGTAGTGAGCCATCTAATGAACCAAGCGTGACTTATAAAGAAAAACTTGAGACGTGACACAGCAACGTTGACGACTACCGTGAAGACATGGGTCAATATCGAGCGAGTGGTATCATTATCCAATTCCATAAGCCATTGACTCGCTTGGTATTGACCCATGTCTTAGAGAAAGCGAGCCATTTGATGAACCAAGCGTGACTTATAAAGAGCTTGAGAAGTACCACAAAGCAATGTTGACGATCGCATCCGTTGCATTGGAGTTAGAGAAATTGTGCATGCACAGGAGGTCTTGTTGATCAAGGTTGAAAATGCAGGCCTCCTCTGACCTTCCAAGCAGTAGTATCTGTGCATGTAGAGGCGCTGAGCTGATCAGAACTTGCAACTCCTCTTCGTTCTCTTCTTTGATTTGCTCATAAATAATCAACTCCTCTGATAAAGGCTCCTCGTTGGATGGCCCTTGTGAAGCAGAGCCTTTCCCTTGCCATTCTTCAGTTGTATCCGTGGTTGCCTCATTCTCCTCCCTTAATGGCACAGGCTCCTCCCTTACAGGCAGCACAGGCTCCGGATCCTCCATGCCTTGCTCATTTTGCTTCATAACTAGTTCCTCCATAAATGTCTCTGTTTCTTCAATGATCGCCTCAGGGTCCACCCTGGCCTGCTGATGCCCCTCATCGGCCAGCTCAGCCTGCCCATCTGCGTCATTCCTCTTGCCCCATGATCGTGTCCTTCTTCTGTTTAATCCAACCCTAGAAGGCTCTGTCTGTCGTGCACAAGGATGGAGAGGGGGGATATTAAGAATATCCATGGTTCTACTATCTCGGATAGGTACTGACTGAAGTAGCCCATCGTAGTAGAAGCGCAGCCTCCGAAGAGTGTCAAAATCCTGCGGCATGCTAGTAACGCGGTGTGCATGGGTAGCCAGGATATATCCATCACTGAAGAATTCAACGAGGTAGTCTTCTGCAATTTCTTGCACGCAAAGAAGTGCACAGCTGGCCCATTGCATGCCGACTCTCCACTGCTCGCAAATCTCTGACACTACTCGTTGGAAAGGAAGATGTGGAATGGCCGGTTGAACGTGTCGTTCGATCATTCGCAGCTCTTACAGTACACCTCTATGCGCCTCATATCGGTGTCTTCTTGCTTGAGCATTCAAAGAGCCACATATTGCCCTTCTAGGCGTGGCCTTTGCATGAGGCATCTCTACACATAACATAACAAAAAACGACATGTTATTTGTTGCACAAGGGACTTAGTAATTCTAGGGTCAGTACGAAGCGAAGAAGTGCACTAAATACGGTTGTATTGCCTCTACTCGCTTGGTACTGACCTCGGAAAAGTTTAATAGCTAACATCATAAATAAAGATGATGGTCAGTACCAAGCGAACAGGTGCAACAAACAGAGTTTACCTTCCCTTATTCGCTTGGTACTGACCTCAAAAAAGAGTAATAGAAAACCTCATTTATATTTTTTGAGGGCAGTACCAAGAGAACAGGTGCAACGAATAGAGTTAGCCTTCCCTTATTCGCTTGGTACTAGCCTCATAAATGTGTAATAGCAAACCTCATTTTTGAGCTCAGTACCAAGCGAACAGGTGAAACAAATGTTGAGATGTCGAGCTCTACATCATGAGCTCGCATCCACTATGGGTCTTGGCCACTTACGGCATTTACTCACTGGCGCATTAGGTGACCGACATGGAGGATCTCTGCCAGTGATTCTACAGCTGGACTACACTTATAGTGCCAACCTAGTACGCTTCTAGCGTGTTCACACTTAGTGACCGCATGTACATATGTGCTACTTTTCAGTTTTAGCACTTAGTCATTTTGTACTCTCTTTTTTGTGAGAAGAAGAAGAAGCTTTCCATCTCTATGTGCTTTGTGCTTGTCTTGTGTAGCTCTCTTGTATCCTCTTTATTTACATGGTATCAGAGCCTGGTGCAGGCAAGAGAGGCAAAGAGAGCAAGAGTATCACAATCCCTTCATTTGCAATCCACGACCAGATTTACTATACAAGTTTCTGAACAGGTTTCCAAAGTGCAATACATAGAGATTTACTGTACAAGTACAGTGGTTGTATGTACGCTTGATTGTGGACACTCGTTGAGTGTAGAAAGCGTTACAAGTACCACGATAGCAGGTTCAGCAGATTTGCAGGTTTTTGCAGATTGCAGCTATTTTGTCTTAGTGCTTCAAGATGTCTGACGGTTTCAGTCAGATTGTTACTGAGAAGCTTGAGAAAAATAACTACAGTGCATGGAAGTTCATAATAACAAATTTCCTAAAAGGAAAAGGTTATTGGGACTATGTAGAAGGAGACAATGAAAAGGAACCAGAGATTCCCGAGGCAAATGCTACAGCAGAACAAAGGAAAGCCTTGAGGGACTGGCAACAAGGCCAGAGCAAAGTGATGTATTGGCTTTCTATGAGCATCACAGATGGCATGATGGGCTATATACAGGATCTTGAAACCCCCGCCATAGCATGGAAAAACTTAGGCAGGGTGTTCGAGGTGAACACCAAGGCCAGGAAGCTTCAACTAAAGTCGGAGCTAAATCAGGTTAAGAGGAACAACCTCTCCATCAATGATTATGCTTTGAAGATCAAGAGTATCATTGAGGCTCTTGGATCTATTAAAGTCTCAGTGGAAGATGATGACATTGTTCGTGCATGCTTGGATGGTCTAGGAGATGAGTATGTACATTTCAGGTCTTCCATGAATACAAGAGATGACATCCCCGTGTTCCAAGATTTGATTTCTATGCTTATTCTTGAGGAGAAGAACCTTAGTCTTGACACGTCTTCTTCTCGTGGCAGAAATAGGTCTGAACAGGCCTTCTATTCTAACTCCAACAAAGGTAGAGGTAGAGGTCGTGGTCGAGGCCCAAGTGGTTGCAGGGGCCAATTTCAAGAAGGTCAATCAAATCAAAACAATACAGGTGGTAGGGGAAACCAGTCTCAAGGCAGGTGGAGTCAAAAAGGTCGTGGTGCAGGATCAAGCAGGCAGCAACATACTACAGATAGCGGAGAATGTTGGACTTGTGGTGAAAGAGGTCACATGTCACGTGACTGTCCAAAGGGAAAAGAAAGTGGAAAGAGAGAATAGGGCAACTATGCATCTACTAGCAGAGATGCAGATGACAGCAAAAACGAGAGCATGTTTGTTATGCAGTATGTAATGAATACAATGACTGCTGAGAATTCCACCCAAGATGATGTTTGGTATGTGGATTCAGGTGCCTCTAATCACATGACATCTCATGGAGAGTGGTTTAGAGATATGCGCAAACCAGATGTGACAGGTTATGTGCAGACAGGAGATGACACAGCTCACCCCATTGCTCATGTAGGGGACATACCTCTAAATACGAAGAGTGGGAAATCAAAGTACTTAGCAGATGTACTTCATGTCCCAAACATTACAAAGAATCTTGTTTCTGTTGGACAAATGGTTGAGCAGGGTTTGCAGGTTCGCTTCAATCCAAATGGCTATTATATAGAAGATTTCCAGAATGGCTGTAAGCTAATCACAGAGGGTAAATATGTGGGTAGAATGTTTACGCTGAATGTAGATATGCTTGAGGTAAAAGCTGCATTATTTGCACAAGGCACATGTGTTGTGGCTGATGTTGACATTTTGCACAAACGCATTGGCCATGTCAATGAGCAAAGATTGCGCGGCATGCAATCAAAACAGATGGTAAAAGGTTTGCCCAAATTCAAGGTGGATGGTATGCATAAAGTGTGTGCAGCATGCCAGTTTGGAAAACAGTCAAAGGGCTCATTTCCACATGAGCGCAATGTATGTAAAAAGCCACTTGAGGTGGTGCACACAGATGTTTGGGGTCCAACCGATACTGCAAGTATACATGGTTGCAGGTATTATGTCTCTTTCATTGATGACCATACAAGGAAAGTATGGGTCTACTTCATGTGTAACAAAAGTGAAGTGTTTGGTCACTTTAGGGACTTCAAAGTCATGATTGAGAAGGAGACAGATATGCAAATCAAGACATTGAGGTCAGATGGAGGGGGAGAGTACTTCTCCAACGATTTTTTCAGATTTTTTGCGAATGCATGGTATACGCAGGCAGTTTACATGCAGATATACTCCACAGCAGAATGGGGTCGTAGAAAGGAAAAACAGGCACATTGCAGAGGTTGCACATGCATTGATGAATGAGAATAACATGCCTCGTCATTTCTAGGCTGAAGCTGTAAATACAACTGTGTACATTATGAACAAGACACCTACAGCTGCGGTGCATGATGGAACGCCTGAGGAAAAGTTTACAGGTACAAAGCCTGATTTGGCACACTTGAAAGTGTTTGGCTGCATAGCTTACGTGCATGTACCAGATGATTTGCATAGGAAATTTGATCCTAGAGTAGAGAAATGTATTCTTGTGGGATATTCCCTTGAACAAAAGGGGTACAGGTGCTACAATCCTACTACACGAGAATTACGAGTGAGCAGAGATGTAGTCTTTGATGAGATGAGCAGCTGGTACAGTAATGCACATGGCACTATTGGGGCTGATGTAAAAGATGATGTGGTTGTACAAAATGTGAGGCCATAGTCACAGGTTTTGAGTGGACCACAAGAGTCCTCTTCTCGTGGCTCTGTTGAGAAGCCATGGAATGGTACACTACGTACGCAGGTTACTCCACCAGCAGGTAGTACAGGGAATGTATCACGAAAAGGAAAGGAAAAGGTAGATGAACCTCCCTTTATGGCTGATGCATCATCAGGGTTTTCACATGTAGACATGGATTCAGATGGTTCTGAACAAAGTCTTGATGAGGAATTTGGAATTCTGGCTGTCAGGACACCTGGTGTAAGGAAATTACAAGAAGATGCTAGAGGGCAAAGGAGTGACCCAGGACCGCGCAGATCCAGGGCAAAGGAGTGACCTAGGACCGCGCAGATCTAACAGAGTCAGAAATCCAGTTCATAAATTGACTTATGATGGGTATCTAGCGCATCACCAAGCCTACATGGCTAAGGTGATACAGGATGTGGAGCCCACATGTTTTGAGGATGCAGTTGGAAATTTGCATTGGGATGATGCAATGAATGAAGAGATGGCTGCATTGGAAGCAAATGACACATGGAAGTTGGTGCCATTGCCAAGTGGCAAGAAAGCTATTGGCTGTAAATGGGTGTATAAAACCAAGCATAAGGCTGATGGTAATATTCAGCGTCACAAGGCAAGGCTGGTCGTCGCAAAGGGTTATGCACAGACGTATGGCATAGACTATGAGGAGACCTTTGCTCCAGTGGCAAAGATGACGACTGTGAGAGCTGTCATAGTAGTGGCTGCATCTAGAGGATGGATTATGCATCAAATGGATGTAAAGAATGCCTTCTTGAATGGTGAGTTGCAAGAGGAAGTGTATATGGATCAGCCACCTGGTTATGTCGATCCAAGTTACCCATATTATGTATGCAGACTTCTCAAAGCTTTGTATGGTTTGAAGCAGGGCTCTAGAGCATGGTATGATAGGATTGCCAAGTATCTTGTCAGTATTGGGTTTAGGAGAGCTAATGCTGATCATTCACTCTATGTACGTGAGAGTGATGTGGAGATTGTGGTCATTACCATATATGTAGATGACCTTATTACTGTGGGTGACAATGCTATGGAGATTGACCATGTGAAGGGTCTTCTCAAACAGGAGTTTTAAATGAAAGATTTGGGTGAGTTGCGCTACTTTCTTGGCATTGAGGTGATCAGGACTCCAGAGGGTGTATGGCTGTCTCACAGAGACAATATGCTTTGGACATGTTGTCAAAGTATGGTATGGCTGATTGTAAGCCAATTTCTATTCCCTTAGATGTGAATGCAAAGCTGAGTGCAGAGAAGGGTGATGTTGTTGAGGATGTCAAGATGTACAGGAAGATTGTGGGTAGTCTAATCTACTTGACTATCACGAGGCCAGACTTGAGCTACAAAGTAGGCTTGGAGAGTCAGTTCATGCAACTTCCGAGGAATCCACATTTGGATGGAGTACGATACACACTTTGGTATGTGCAAGAGACTCTTGACTACGCATTGTTCTATGCAGCAGATGCGCCATTAGCATTGTATGGGTATACAGATGCAGATTGGGCAGGTAGCATTGTTGATAGGAGATCTACGAGTGGCTTCATGTTCTCTTTTGGGAGTGATGCTGTTACTTGGAGCAGCAAAAAGCAGCCTACGGTTGCTTTATCGAGCACAGAGGCCGAGTACAGAGGTGCAACAGTTGCAGCGTGCGAGGTAGCTTGGCTGTGCACATTACTTGAGGACTTGGAAGTGCAGGTGGACCAGCAGATTGTCATCCATTGTGACAACCTCAGTAGCATGCAGTTGGCTAGGAACCCAGTGTTCTATGCCAGGATCAAGCACATAGAGTTCAATTACCACTACGTTCGAGAGCGAGTGTTGGCATGCGACATCGACTTGGTCTACGTCAGCACAGAGGAGGAGATAGCGGATATCTTTACCAAGGCCCTCGGAGCTGAGAATCTTCGTCGTTTCCAGACTATGCTTGGACTCTGCGACATGCAGAGCTCAAGGGGGAGTGTTGAGATGTCGAGCTCTACATCATGAGCTGGCATCCACTACGGGTCTTGGCCGCTTACGGCATTTACTCACAGGCGCGTTAGGTGACCGACACGGAGGATCTCTACCAGTGATTCTACATCTGATGGACTACACTTATAGTGCCAGCCTAGTACGCTTCTAGCGTGTTCACACTTAGTGACCGCATGTACATATGTGCTACTTTTCAGTTTTAGCACTTAGTCATTTGGTACTCTCTTTTTTGTGAGAAGAAGAAGAAGCTTTCCATCTCTGTGTGCTTTGTGCTTGTCTTCTGTAGCTCTCTTGCATCCTCTTTCTTTACAACGAACAGAGCTTGCCTTCCCTTATTCGCTTGGTACTGACCTCAGAAAAGTGTAATAGCAAACATCGTTAATATTTTCTGAGGTCAATACCAAGCGAACAGGTGCAACAAACAGGGTTTACCTTCCCTGATTTGCTTGGTATCGACCTCAAAAAAGTGTAATGGCAAACATCATTTATATTTTCTAAGGTCAGTACCAAACAAACAGGTGCAATGAACAGAGTTTGCCTTCCCTTATTCGCTTGGTATTGACCTCAGAAAAGTGTAATAGCAAACAGCATTAATATTTTTTGAGGTCTAACCAAGAGAACAGGTGCAACAAACAGGGTTTACCTTCCCTTATTCTTGCCTCTAAACTTAGAATGCTTACCTCGATGAGGGTGACAACTTCACTTATGCGCATGATTACACCCGAGATTGTGGTTGGTATATCGTACTGCATGGGAATCTGAGCCCGTTTATTACTACTTGTCCTTGTGAGCACAATCCACGTGCCTTTTTCGAGTGACCGTTTAGAGTCAGATGTTGACCGCCGTTTTGCAGTCGCCATCTCCATCTCTAAGTAGAACAAAAAGATCGCCCTTGCCTTCACCTTTTCTACGCTCTTCCCCTTGGCCACCTCTCGCAATCCTACATTGAGCGACCTACACTGGTTTGAGTCTTTTGCTGTGGTGTCGCCATCGCCCTGGCCTTCACCTTTTATTCCTCTTCCTCCTGGCCACCTTCTGGTTCTTGCTCTCAGCAACCTGTGACATCACCATCCAACTCGGCACCATTGGATATTGCAAAGACAGGTTCTTTCTCCCTCTCTCTCTCTCTCTCTCTCTCTCTCTCTCTCTCTCTCTCTCTCTCTCTCTCTCTCTCTCTCTCTCTCTCTCTCTCTCTCTCTCTCTCTCTCTCTCCCCCCCCTCCCTGTGTGATGTTGATTGTGTGCGTACCGAAGCCACTGCGTTATGGGGTTAGATCACAAGGGGAACAACACTCCAAGGGCCAAAGTGGTCGTTAGGGTAAGATTAGAAGTCTCGCGCCGCATGGTTGGAATAATTACTCCTTATGTGACCGTGCCTGAGTTGTTATTCAATGCTATGTTTGGGCATAGTGACTTTACGGATACCATTAAATGCTCTGTTCCAATCCACCTGTTCCAAATGGACGTGGGTATAGCGTAAATTCAACTTGGGTCAGAACCAAGCGAATAGGGCCCTTTGGAGATTCTTGGGGTCCCTATTCGCCTGGTTCTCTGACGTCACCTATTATGACATTAGCACACGAGATAGAACCAAGCGAATAGAGACCTTGAGGGATACTCGAGGCTCAATATTTGCTTGGTTATGACACCAAATACATACCAATTTTGAATAGTAGTTTTGCTTGCTTTTTTCAGTCATGGGGATCATAGTCCTAGAGACAGACGATGTGGGCGAGGATACAGAGCATTTACTGATAACATTAAATGCTCTGTTCCAATCCACTTGTTCCCAATGGACGTTGGTACATTGTTAATTCAACTTGGGTCAGAACCAAGTGAATAGGGCCCTTTGGAGATTCTTGGGGCCCCTATTTGCCTGGTTCTGACTCAAGTGACATCACCTATTATGACATTAGCGCACGGGACAAAACCAAGCAAATAGAGACCTTGAGGGATACTTGGGGCTCAATATTCACTTGGTTATGACACCAAACACAAACCAATTTTGAATAGTAGTTTTGGCTTGCTTTTTCTTTTTGTCATGGGGATCATAGTCCTGGAGATAGACGATGTGGGCAAGGATACATGTGAAGAAAAACTATTCACATTCTTATACAACACCCGTGCTCATCACCGTGCACCAGAACTATCAAGAATGTTTAATGCAGAGTTTTCTATATAGAGGATCATAGATTGCTCATTTGAGTACCTACAAACCCATTTGCAATAGTATGAGACAGTTATTTGTGACAATTCCATGACAATTGATGGCATGAGATATGTGCACCCAACTGACCTTGACCTTGACAAGAGTGTGTTAACCCTCACGGCACACGGACACCCTATGATCTATAAACGTTGTATTATTTAGAGTCAGGTACCGGGCTTGTCGGACCAATAGGAAAAGGGTAAGAGTGATCGCCGATGAGAGGCGCACTCTAACTAGGACATTCAAGGGATTATTTGGCTAAGCATGGGCGCCCAAGTGTGAATGGGGTGAGCTCATATAAAAGCCAACTAAACCTAAAATTTACTCATTCTCTCATTTGTGCAATAGAAGAGTGCTCTTGCTCCATCTCCATCTCCATCTTCTTCTTCTTCACCTCCTCGTGTGTGTGTGCGTGTGTGAGAGAGAGAGAGGGAGAGTGTGTGTGCGATCGAGCATTATGAAGGCACGACGGCGGCGAAGCGGTTGAGCGCGGCACGACTGCAGCTTCTTCTTCATCGCGGTGAGGAATCCACCACGAAGGCGAGCGTAGAGCGGTGAGTGACACACCCTTTGCTCTCTTGAGCTTGCTAGTTTAGGCTTGTTGTGTGCTTGGATCCGTCTGCGGCTCGCACACGGTGTATCGGCAAGTCCCTTGCTTTGACAGTGCGGCAAGGAGCGCACATTTTTGGCGCCGCTGCCGGGAAAATGCCCTACACTAAGCTCGGTTAAGCACTTTACGCTTTCTTGTGGTGCAATTTCTATCATAGGAAAGGCAGGGAATGAGTGTGTGTAGTTGTGTGGAGATTTCTGTTTTTTGCGTTTTCTACGTTTTCTACGTTTTCTGGTTTGCACTGCACAGTTAGCATTTCTTGCGTTTTTGCATTTTCTGGTTTGCACTGCACAGTTCTGTCAAGTTTCAATTTCTGCATTTTCTGCATTTTCTGTGTTTTCTGGTTTGTGCACAGTTAGACGCACAGTTAGTTAATTAAGCAGGCTAGTAATTAGGTGAGACAGAAAGCAGGTAGGTGAGGTCAACGCGCACCAAAACGCGCACCAAAAAAAAAAAAAGTTTTCGAATAATAAAAACGTGAGTGAGGGGGAGGTTAAATTTTCGGAAATAAAAAACGTGAGTTATAAAAACGGACGGGTTGGTTTGTATAAAAGTTAGATCAGGATCATTTCCCCAAGCCCAAGCCCAAGCCCAGGCCCAGGCCTCAGTCCTCAGTCTTATGATATATACTAGACTCACTCTTATATATATACCCTACTCCCTCAAGAGGGAATGAGAGCATGTGGGACAAGTCCTCCACTCTCCTCCCTTCTCTTCCCACTTGCACCCTTAGACTTGCTACTTGGAGCCTAGTTCCCCAGCTAGGAAAAGACTGTTTCGGGCTTCTCTGGAGCAAAATAGAACCAAACGGTGGGCTGTAAAGCACAGCGCGTCCCTCCTAGCGATACGCTCGTTTCGAACTATCACACGGCCCATTCCACGACACGCTCTAAAAAATCTAGAAAAAAACAAACAAAAAACACGCAAAAAACTAGTCACAAGGCCTCCTAGAGCAGCTTTTTGACACCTGAGGGTATCAAAAGCACATGCACTTACGCTCTGGGCGGGTGCTAGAACACGAGCATATTGAGGGTGCCTCTGTTCATACAGACACCCATTACCCATCCACGATAGGCTCTAGACCCTCAGCGGGGACACAAGGTAGCACCACCCAAGACCCTAAAATAGCCGCTAGTGATTCCTCCTCCGACTCAGAAATCATGGAAGCATACCCTACCCAAAACACTGAGAGAGAAGGCCATGCACCTCCCGAAGCTCCACAGCCTAGTACTAGTATGTTTAGCCGTTTCATGGAAACATTAAGTAGAGCTACTCGCTCGGAACCTGATGCAAATGAAGCACACGAAGGGGGTGGGGAAGTGGACTCTCCTTTCACATTGCACGTGGACCCCACACCCCCAAAGAGTGTCCATGTGGATATCCTGCCAACTTCTTACCAAGAAGGCCCTGTTGAGCCGCCTCCTTCAGAAGTTTTCTCTAGAGTACCGTTGGTGACAAGTAAAACCACGGGGAGCAACATTGCTTCTACCTCACAAGAAACCGTTAACACGTCGACTCTAGAAGGATTGTTCATTAATGATCATTGGACATACGACCTCCACACTGAGGTGTTGACGGATCTACACTCTGGCCACGCCTACCATGTAGGATGGATAGAGATTGTACGATCCACCTCTAGTGCCACAAGCATCGAAGATCAACAGAAAATGATCTGTAATGTTATCCATGGCATTATTCAATCGGAAAGGCAAAACCGAGGGGTAAATATACTCTCAACTGGCCCCATGAGATTTCTGGATACGAGCAAGGCTCAACAGCCTACTCTATTACAAATGGAGACTCCTCTAATGAGCCCCATGGACCCATCTTACGTCATTTCACCTGGGGTCTCTATGCAATCTGAGCCTCCGAGCGACAACTTTAGCTTCCCTAACTTGGCTCAACCCTCTATTAAGGAAAACGCAGTGCTCACTCCAGGGATAAGCCTGACAGAGAATGTACCAATGACATCTACGGTTAGCGCAGTGCCACTACCTAGTGTCGTAGTACCTAATATGGGGCCTCGACCGTATGTGCCTCTAGCCCCTTATGCACACATGGCCCCCACACCTCCAATTGTACCACTTGCTTATGCTCCTCGAGTGCCGCTCCCTAGCCCTTATCCGAGTGGACCTATGCCCGGTTATGTTCCATATCCTGCATCATCCACACATATGCCAAGACCGGTACCCGTCCCTCTCCCACATATGATTCCAAGAGTACCTCCACCGGCCGTGCCTCCTCACATAGGTGACTTGGCAGCGTTTGCTCAAACCATAGGTCGATCTATCGCGAAAAATATGCGTCATGCATCTGATAGAGAGCCTAGAAGTAAGGCAGTACAAATTGCCAAACTCGCGCAAAAATTCAATGGGGACGAAGATGCTAGAAAACACATTGAAGTGTTTGAACAAGTATGTGATTCCTTAGGGGAACGCAACGAACTACATAAGTGCAATGCCTTAAGCTTGACATTAAGTGGGAAGGATGGAGATTGGTATAGAACCCTAAGGGTGGACGAGAAAACAATCTACCCTACCCTTCGAAGGTTGTTTCTAAAGGAGTACATACGAGAAGGTGTGCTTTGGGGTGTAGCATCTCAGCTACAGAAGGCCGAACGTAAGGAAGGAGAGTCAGTAAGGGACTTCATTAGTCGTCTAAAGCACTTAAACTCTCGCTGCCCTGTAAATGAGCGCTTCAACAATAACCAACTGCTTGATCGATTTATTCGAGGGTTGAGGAATGAAGGAATCTATAATGGACTAGTGATTAGAGGTATCACAACCTGGGAAGATGTCACTGCCAATGCAATCCAATTAGAGGACAACTTGATGATAGCAGGCATGAGGGTGTCTACTGACACGAGATCCACTAGCTCACAAGCCATTGAGTATGAATCCATGACTGCAAAGCCCATTGCCAATGAGCCTAAGGTATTTGAGACATTCTTGACAGACCTCACCAAGGCAATCCAAGAGTCTCTTAAGGATAATCGACCCCCTCAAAATAGTCGCATGTATCCAAGAAGGGAGCAACAATGGTGTTCCATTTGCTTAGGTCCACATAGCACTAGTGAGTGCCCTACGTTTAGAGTAAAATTTAATGGAACTTGCAACGCATGTGGTAGGTATGGTCACCAAGCTAAGGATTGTTTAATGATCAAACGTATGATGGCAAATAGACCACCTGTAGCTTGGACGGATGCACCTCGAGCTCCTGTATTGATGCCTGCTCCACCTGTTGAGCAACTACCGCAACACATGGTCCCTAGATCTCAAAATGTTGTACAAGCTACACCGCTACCACCTCCTGTGCTAGGACCGCAGCCCTCGCATCCAAGAGTCGCCCCTATGAACCAAGTGGGTTGCGAGCCATCAAATGCTTATGCAGATGGCTGTGAGGAGGAAATAGACACTAGTATTGCCTACGGACTTGATACATTGGAAGAGTGTCCTATATACTACATGGAAGATTGTTGGGGGCAAGTCAAGCCGGTTTATCAAGCTGCTGCTCTCGCATCCAGAGGTCAAAATATCAACACCCAGGCTAGGAGGCCACCTCTTCAATGCTACGAGTGTGGTGGACCACATCGAGCAGCGGAGTGCCCTATTAGGCTGCAAAAGAATGTTGCACAGACGCAAATGAATCAAGGGAGCACGTCTGCAATGCCAATACTCACATGTAATCGTTGTGGCATAGATCACTTGATTGTCCAATGCCCCTATAACCCAAATGCGCCTAAAATCAAACCCCTAAATTTGGTCGAAATTGCTAGTGTGACATCGCCAATACCACCCGTCGCACCCGCTTATGCCATTACACGGTCCATGCTTCAAGGGCCAGGCCATATCCTTGAAGAGAGAGATACCGCGTCAGTTATCCAAGCAAAGAAAAAGAAGACACGAAGGAAGAGGTCGCAGAATACGGGAAATTCAAAGCCAAGTTCCAAAACAAACATAGGAACAGGAGATGACCCCGTGTATATGAATGACCTCGAGGATGATTCAGATTTAATCGAGACAATGGAGACTAGAACCAATACCACAAAGGGAAAGACCGACAAAGAAAACCGTAACATGGAACCAAATGAAAACCGAATAAGAGAAAACCATAAAGAGCCTCTGAAAACACCACAAGTGTTTCCAAATCCAATCCAAGACCCCCAAGATAAACCGCAAGGGCAAAAAGGGAAGAATCGTAAAAAGAAGATTGGGACGTACCCAAACCCAGTAGACGAGATTGAGCAGGTGAAACATCTAAGAGGTTTAGTGGAGGAGACTCAAGGGGAACTAGAACCAGAACCCATGCATGTCAAAATTCATGACACAGTGTTTCCCACGCAAGTTCATCCACCCCACATGAACCATAGACCGTTAGCCATATCTAGTATCATCCAAGAAGGGAGTGAGGACGGGACATCAGAAAGTGAGCATACACCTTTCTTGTTGGAAAGGATGTTTAATGAAGGAATACCTGATCCCATTGAGGAATATGAGATTCCATCCTCACCAGTTCCTAGTCAAGGACCTACACCCTGCAAAATGCCAATGAATGTTGCCAAACTAGTGGACTTCATGTCTTCTGAGGTCCGAACCACGATCATAGCAAAGCTGTATGGAGATCCTGAGTTATTCCTTGCACTTCGAGCATTCCTTAACGGAGAGCTACGAACGGGATTACCGCAGTTTGCGCAACCAAATAGGCCTGACTCGATTATGATTGATGAGAAAAATCATGTGCAATCACTTGACTTAGATGGACACGAGTCTGTGATCGAGGTACCCATTAACGAATTAGGGTAGTATTTTGAAGGCGACGAGTCTAATGCGACCCTACCCATCACTACCAAGGGATTAACTATAAAGGGAATTCTTGATGGTGGTGCGGGAGTTAGCATCGTTACAAAAGATTGTTGGGAATCCATGGGAAAACCCTGCCTCAGTGTTACTAACATTGTGGTAAAGATGGCAAATGGTACCATAGCCAAACCTATGGGGATGCTCAAGGATCTTAAGATCAAAGTTCTAGGACACAAGGTACGACATACGTTCATTGTAATGGATTTCTCTAAACACCTTATGTCATATGAAATGATTTTAGGACGACCATTCATGAGGGAAGCACAAATGGTTCATGATTGGTCTAAAAATCATGTCTATTTGCAATTCCAAGACTCTGTCCTTAGAGTGGATTTGGTGACTGGTAAGGTACACCCCTTAGGGAGTAAAACCATTATTGATCATCACTCTGACACCACAGTTCACTCGGCCCCACTACAATATTGTTACACTTGTAAGAAGGATACAGACATTGGCCAAGATTCTCCTTATATGGATATCCTACCTGGGATGACTGAGTCGAACTATGTGGATCGGGTCCACCTAGCAGCAACCATAGACACTTGGGGAAATAGGGGGACGACCTGGGTAACACCTGAGGGGGATGAAATGCCTATATCCTTAAATATGCTACAAGCAATGCATATCTCTTCCGACAAGACTCATCCTAATGTAACGAAGAAAACATACAAGTGGGTCCCTAAAGCTTCTTTAGTGACCATAGCTAGTGCTAAAAAACAGAAGCCTTGTAAGAAACGTACCACTCGCTCCAAGAAAAGTAAGAAAATGTTGCGATGGATCCCTAAACGACTATTGGAAGCCCAAGGCTACTATCAAGGAAATGATCAAGTCTGGGTGCCAAAACGTAGATTGTGCTCTTACCTATCACCTGACCCAAGTGAGCCCAATCTCATAGCTCCAGAACGAATCAATGATCGTGGAAAGAAAAAAATCACAGAATGCTACACACCCGCTCCCGAGCTAGTTTGGGTACCAAAGAAAGAACGATTCGTTCCACCTAGCTCAGGAAGGGGGGAGTCCCATGAAGATTCTAGCTCCTCATGTAATACATCCATAGAGGTAAAAGCTACTACACAGCCTCCATCTATAGTAGTGGACCTCCATGAAGCTACCAAAGAATCCACACCTCCCAGTGTTCAAGAATCACCTGATGAACCACTTCAAGTTCGATCCTGGGAGAGTACCTTACCACACTTGCAACTTGACGAGGCACCTAGGGTAATAGAAAACTACTGGCAAAAATCCTCACCTATTACCAACTGGAACAATTGGTTTCAAAGGGTGACAAGCTCATTTCAAACGGTATGATCTACCCAAGGAAGGGGGGAGTGTTTGTGGACATCCATCATTCACTTGCTTCCCTCTCAACCTTTCTCCCTGACCTCTTAATCTCCGATCTTAGGGAATGTACATATAAAGCTTTATACTCACAAAAAAAAAACAAAAAAATAATAAAGAGCAAGAGCAATTAGCAAATGAGTATGCGCAATAAAAGTCAAAAAATTGACCCAGACCTACACATTTACATCTGGTACAGTGAAACAGAAACCTATGTCATGAAACACCTTTGATCCTCATCACTTGAGTGATGGAGGGTAGGTAAGATTAGTACGATAGGAGTGTTTCTGTTTTAGAGTTGAGAGATTAGCGAAGTTCTCTTTTCCCACTAATGTGCCTCCTGGAGGTATTCCTTTTGTTTCCTAGTGTGTACAGGAGCGTGTTGCTATTGGTAGGATTTGGACCTTCATGGAACCTTTCTCTCGTTCACACTTCAAATCAAGTGCGACCATCAACGCAAACAGGTGTTTCTTGTCCATTAGCATTGCCCTTATCTTTTTGCATCCATGTTTGTCTGCTTTGATTGTGATTGGTAGCCTAATATTCACCGCATTTGCTTAGTATCAAACATTTAATTCAATGTAATGTTTTGTCATAATCACTTGTCTAGGTTTAAAAATCAAGCAGTCCGACTAAGCTAGTTTGACCAAGCTAGATATTAGAGATCTTCTCTTAATACCATGGGGAATGCCTTCCTAATAAGCAATGGTTACTTAGGTTCTTAATCCGATTTAGGCAGCATTGTATGAAATGTACTAGGGCTTTCTAGTGGGCTTAACCCTATTGACCTTTAGCTTAAGTATTATAAAGGGAGTTTACTAATGTGATGAGCCTGGGGAGGGTAACAGTGTTATATGACCCCCCAAAGTTACAAAATTAAAATGTTGAAAATGAACGCACAAAAAATCAAAGTGCCACAATGTAAAATTTTAAGCTGGAAGAGAAATCCCTGCTTAAATTGGTACTTCACTCACATGTATCGCCTATGGTACTAGAGCCCTAGAGGTTCCCAGTGTGGGCGCTTTTCCTTGAAAAGCAAAAAACCCAAGGCATACAAAATAAGCACACACATCAAATTGAATCACTGTGAAAAGACTTTGGGGGGTCAATGAAAAGGTAATCAGTCAGGCGATGATTTCATGAGAAATTCCTTTTATGGTAGCTTAACTACAAGGTCTTTTAGGTATAGCCTCTAGTCAGCCCTCGAACATGAATACTTGGCTCTCGCGATTAAACAACTTAATTGACCATAGATAATTAAGAAGCTTACCCATGGTATTAATATTCGATCTCTAGTGCCTTTCGACCGTCAAATTAGCGACCCCAGACTTGTTTAATTTTTTACCTTTACATCTGTTTATGCATTTGATTACATTGAAATTTAATGTTCATGGCTACCAAATTGTTTGAAATTCTTTTACCAATCAATTTGTCTACCTAAAACTGCATATGCTTTTTAAGAGAATGCAATTACTGTGCCAATGTTGTTTGATTTTGCAGTGACTGAAGAAGGCTAAGGACATTCATCTCAAATGCTCTTCCACCTCGACGAACCAGCTTCAACTGGATAGCTTCCGAGGACGGAATCTACATCAGGAAGGGGGGCATGTTAACCCTCATGGCACACGGACACCCTATGATCTATAAACGTTGTATTATTTAGAGTCAGGTACCGGGCTTGTCGGACCAATAGGAAAAGGGTAAGAGTGATCGCCGATGAGAGGCGCACTCTAACTGGGACATTCAAGGGATTATTTGGCTAAGCATGGACGCCCAAGTGTGAATGGGGTGAGCTCATATAAAAGCCAACTAAACCTAAAATTTACTCATTCTCTCATTTGTGCAATAGAAGAGTGCTCTTGCTCCATCTCCATCTCCATCTTCTTCTTCTTCACCTCCTCGTGTGTGTGTGCGTGTGAGAGAGAGAGAGAGCGAGAGTGTGTGTGCGATCGAGCATTACGAAGGCACGACGGCGGCGAAGCGGTTGAGCGCGGCACGACTGCGGCTTCTTCTTCATCGCGGCGAGGAATCCACCACGAAGGCGAGCGTAGAGCGGTGAGTGACACACCCTTTGCACTCTTGAGCTTGCTAGTTTAGGCTTGTTGTGTGCTTGGAGCCGTCTGCGGCTCGCACACGGTGTATCGGCAAGTCCCTTGCTTCGACAGTGCGGCAAGGAGCGCACAGAGTGCTTCAAGGAGACTGAATCGTTGTCTAGAAAACTGTCCTCCAATGCACTACTTGTACAAGACAGGTGTATGAAGCACTTAAAAAGGTGTCTCTTACTAGAATTCTACCATAGGTTTGTCTGTTACTTGTACTTGCAAACGGATGGTGACTCAGAGACTTCCCAATCAACAACTTTTGGTAGTTGTCCATTGGCGCCGGAGGAAGAGGTAGAGGATGTGGAGGTGCAGTTTGACCTAGAAGAAGAGAAGGTAGAGGTATTAAAGGAAACATTTTATGCGGACTTAACACTTGCTTCTCTTGCGGATGCAGCATTAGGGTGCAAGCAAGAAAGCCCAAAAAAGGAAGTGACTTTGCCTATGAATTGTGCTCCCAGCTTTGCTATGGCGGGCGAAACCCACTACGTTCTTCTCACAGATATCATGCATGAGCTGAATATACAGGAGGAGTACTGCCTAGCTGCAATTGCAATTTTTTGTGAGACAGACATGGGATTTGTGGATGATGATGGAGTGGACCCAACATCTTATTGGTGACACAGATGTCCACGACTCACAGTTTACTCAGGGTGGCAATTGATCAAAGATACATTCAATGACGCGAAGTCCGGAGAGGCCAATTTGCCAATAAATGAGCACTTTCAATCGACAACAAAACAACTCGGCTTGGAAAAAATGGGTAGGCCCGTGGCACCCAGAGCTTAGGTAATGAATAGTCAGCCTATTCACTTGTGGGAAAGGTCGATGCTGGAAATGGACGAGAATCATATGGTAATTTTTAAAGGCATCCACAAGGTATTGCCAGATGGCCCAGTGACAAAATATCATGATCAATATTTTTGTTGACAGGTGCTAGTGTATGACGATAGTTTCCTTAGAAGAGCGGGAGGCTCACGGCAAGGGCTTGTCACTGAAGTACAAGGCAAGGATGCGGCGTTGTCTCACTACATCGAGCGTTTCAACCACACAAAGGTTTGTAGAAACAATTCAAGTACTTGGCAATTGTACTCATCTCACTTACGGCCCATAAATGCTTTACTATTTTTTTGTAGAACATAATATACCACAAGGAATCCTATGAGGAGAATGCAAAGTTCCCGCTATTTGCAATGAAAGTTATTACAAGATTGTGTGGTGGGCACCCCCTTCCACTAAACGCAGAAAGACTAATTTTGATTAAGAAACAATTTGCTCTACGCATCTTTGGCATTCGGTATGGGTGCCAAGCACTCAGAGCCCCCTATTCATGTCCTACACAGCTCAGGCTCTGGCTGCAATGGTTGAAGACCCGAAGAGCTTAGATCTATACAACAAGCAGCTGTTTTTGAGGGAAAGAAGACGCGTGATGCCTGTGGGGATGCTGCCATCAATAGAGGAACGAGCTCTCTACAGAGCTTGCACATCGAAGAGGTACAAAGTGAGGAAGGAGGTGCATCAAAGAGGATAAAAATGACGGGCTCAGGTCCATCTTCTCCCGCTCCTGACTCGTGACTATCACCACCTCGCATGGCGCTCCCCCGCATTTGGATTTCCCAAGCCATCTGTTTCTCCTCTTTGCAAATGTGTTGTAAAGACCATGTAATTTTTGAACTCTTAAGAAGCTCCTTCTGCCTTGCTCTATGAATTAGTCGTCTATAAGTCCATTGGTGTAACTCTAATAGGCTATTGGCCTTATCCTTTCTTCTCCTGTCTAGTGTGCTTAAAATAACATGTTCTTTCCATGTAGTGGGTTTTTTCTATGCCTTGTGTGGACAGTATTGATAGTGAGCGATATGTCTTGGCATAATATGGACCATGGTTGAGCAATATGTGCTGCATTAACAAAATGGTCAATAGAGTACAATTTAAAATTTTGTTTTGTATACGTAGAATGCTAACGCACCATGTAATGTTTGATATGTTGCCCACCCCACCCTGTAAGCTAAGCCTTCTTCCAATCCAGCAAGGCTGCTTGAAATGATGTGAGCTTACTTTGGTCCCAAGAATGCCGCTCAACGTAGTGGAAAATGTTATCTAGTGATTTCCACACATTCACCTTGTGATTTTAGATTTCCTCACCACCAGCATTGTCTTTAACCACTTTATGTAATTGTATCCATTTGTTGAACAGGTGCATCCTCTCTTCTCTATCTGAATCTTTGAAGCTAAATCCAAGAAACCTTCTGGTCTTCACGCCACCTATCAATGCTTTCCTAGGTACCTTGTAATGACTTTGAGGCATCTTAGGGTCCTCTTTGATTTTGACAATGCCTCCATGCAAACCAATGTCTGAAAGCACTCCCTCCAATGCTTTGATCACTCTTTTCGAATCACTCTCTCGCTTTAATTCCCATGCAAAACATATGTACAAATGAACCACCTTTTCAATTATTCAATAGAGTGCATGAAGTGTACAGACGTGAACTCTACTCACAGGAATATCAAGCACTGGCCTAAAAGTTTTATCTTGAAGATGTCTGTTGGGAGCTCTATTCCATTGCACACTCAAGAGATTGTGCATCAGCCATGCAATATAAGCATGGATTTGCCACAGCTGCTCGATGGTTTATGTTGTACATACACTTAAGAGTCTTTAAGTCACCTGCCATGTGCCATTCCACTGTATAGTCACCAAATCCTTCCATTGAAGGAACGACTCTATTTCTTTGTTCAGTGATGATAGAAGGAATTTGGGTTTGACTAGAAACCCAATCGAGGATTTCAAAATTTTCCTTATCAACCTACAGTGAAAAACAAAAACACAAAATCAACAACCAAATAATCAATATTTTTGTTATTATATAGTGAACTAAGTATACCTAAAACGATCCTAGAGTTAGAATGTTGTTTTCGGATTGCACGTTGAAGTATCGTGGATCCTCTTTCATTATTGATGGATCCAGATCTCTGTTCATAAGGGTAATGGTGACTTTCTCTAGCTTCTTGTTCTTCAGGACCTCGCACTCATCGAGCTTCAAAATAAACTCGAGAACCCCAACGCACTCCTCTCGACTGATGTCAAAAAAGTGAACTGCATCCCTTTGCAATGCTTCAAGATCAACGAAGAGGTTGATGTGCTCGTTAAATTGTACCTCTCTGCTGCCCTTGCCTAAGAACCTTGCTTCAATATGGAATGGTGACCTAAGTTTCTCAAACACCTCATTGTTTAGGTGTTGGTGAGCAGCCTTTACATGTGATGGCTTTGGCAGCAATGATCCTCTCTATAGCTAATTTTGAGACTTTTAGCTAATGCTTTGAAGAGTGCCCTGTATCCCATCTGCGAGATGCCACTCTCATCAAGTATTGCTTGCACTTCCATTGGTTCGAACTAATTCTCGTTCACGAAGGAGGTAAGGAGCCTCCCTTTCAGCTTACAAAATTTTTTCCAGGTTATCATATCTTCAACTACTTCTTTTGGAACTAGACGGTTCTAATGCACTCCGGCATTGAAGCCTACACCGTTCAAGTTTGGATACAGTAAAGACCTGCCAAAAAAGCACCATGCATTATGATCATGTATAGGAAAGTGTATTCGTTTCTTAGTGAAGCACATTGAAGATACAAAAGTAGAAAAAAACTTCAAGTTACCTTAAAGTTCGTATTCATTTTTTTAGGCCACCACTACCAATCTTCATGTTCTCAATGTTGCACAGATATTGTTTTCTTTTCCGACTACCAAGCACGGTGTCTTTCTCTTGCAAACTTGTGATCTTCTTCTCAAGGCCTTGGATTGTCTCTTTGTTTGATGAAATCTTCCAAGAGCATGCTTCATTAAGTTTCTTCAGTTGCATGTTCTCCATCACCAGGAAGTTTCTTTGCCTTTCCACATTCAATCCTCTCATTTCCAAATGTTCGTTGTATCCCAATAGCCCATCCTTTCCATCGCCTGTGAAATGTAAGAGGTTAGTGATATTAGCAAAGGGAGGTGGCGCATTGTCATAGGATCCTTTGGATAAATAGACCCATCGGTCCACAAATCCAAATGATGTTCCTTGTTTGTCCTTCTAAGTTCTTTCTCTCGTTAAGATAAGAAAGACTCCCTCCTACGTTTCTGCAATGGTGCATATATACTCTTGCAATACATCAACATGAAGATGATGTGTGTTCTTTCTTTGGGTAAGTGTTAAAGATGAAGGGGTTGAGGATTGCAAGTTCAAATTGGTGTTTTCATCAGAAAAAGAAGAGTTTTCCATTCCTAGAGTAAATAGAGAAATAGACAGACACTCGAAACTCATGAAATATCTCAGGTTTCGGGAGGGAAGGCCATATTCTCATGTTTAGAGTTGATAGAGTTCATGTGGCTTATGTTTCTCAAGGGAACGCTTGTAAGTTGGCATTTCAAATCATTAGTCATACGGTTAATTGGATTCCTGACAAGAGAACAAAGGATAAGAATGATAAAGACGGGGGCTACCTACCAAAGAATGTCATTTTGGCTTTTTGTTGGCGCAAAAAAGTATCACATAAAATGCACAATTTAACATTTTCATTTTCTCTCTCTAAGCCGACGTGGAACTTCTTACAGGGTCCAAAAGTGAGTCCAACTTTGTCCTAATGTTAATCTTGAGTCAAAGAGTTAACCAGATCAGTATTGAGGCAGGATCTCAAGCAGACCTGGATGTTTGCTCATATTGGGAGGATAAAGGATCTCTTAGATCTTTGGATAGCCAACCTCAATCCTTGAGAACCTTACCCTCTTACATGGGAGAGTATGAAGCAAAGTTTGATGTGAAGGCAGTACCATAACAAAGAATCTCCTTAAAAAACATGATGGGCTATAAAGGATTGATAGACATATTGTCTACACCTATATGGCTTGCACCATTACACTAGTAGAGCTTCTTTGAATACAACCAAACATGTGGGCAACAGCGGAGAAATGCTTAGAAAAGTTTGGTGTAAAGGATTTGACTTCACAGATACAATAAGTGATCAAAGAGCTAGATAAGCATCCATTAAACATGTGATAAGTACCCTTAAACAAGGTAGGAGAGTATTGTGAAGGCAAGGATGGGAATACTACACTTCTTGTTGAGTTTCAAGGTGTTACAACCATGGCAATTCTTGACAGTGGAGCAGGTGTGGCCATTGCAACCAAAGAGATATGGAAGAAAGGAAAACCTACCTTGAGAGACACAAGGATGCAATTGCAATCAATAGATGGTTATATGGAGAAACCCTTAGGGATTCTGGAGAAGGAAATTGTTATTTCTTGTGGCGTTGAGCCTACCTTTGGTATATTAAATTTTGGCAAGAAAAACAAGTACGGTATAATACTTGGACGACCATTCATGCGACAATTGAAGATGGTCCAAGCTTGGGGATATGATCATATACACCTCATGCATATGGAAACCACAATGTGCATAAACCTTAAAGACTATAGTTACAAAGATGTTAACCAAATCCTAGTTGAGGAGTTTGATTAAGCTACATTAGTAGGATCTGAACGTCCATCTTGGTAAAGTAAGCCAAAGGAGCTATGGATGTGTGGATCCTCTCATAGCAAAATCTTAAAACAAGAAGAGTGTATTTTGGAAAGGGTGATTGAAGATAATGAATACATTCATGAACCCTTCTGTGAAGAAACTCTAGAACCTTCAGAGTGGACACATATTGTAGCTACCTTAGATGTGTGTTCTATTTTTTATGGTCCCATAAAAGTTTTGCAACAAAGATGGCTATGATGTGGTTCCATAATATATGGTTGGTGTGGTAAAAGGGGAAGATGAGGAACCAGTCTTTGAACAACCCAGAAAAGACAAACTGATGGAAGTAGACAAAGAGAAGATGTTTTATGACTCTCTAGAGCATCTTCACGAGATGAGGATGCAGATTATGAATGCTCTAACAATCCAAGTGGACAGGAGGAAAGAATAGCGGATTTCAGGTTCTATGACTTTCCAAATAAGAAACCTAGATGTCAACAATTCTATAAGAGCAATAGAGTAATTGAACATAGGGCTAGAGAGAATTTGATGCCTAGAATAAGAGGCAAAACATAATTTTTGATGTTTACAAAAGCTAGAGATTGTGTTAGAGACAAAATTCTAGGGAGATTCTCAGAGCTCTGGGTCCAAGGACACAATCAACATAAGAAACCAGAGAACCAAGTTGAAAGTCTGAAACTAGAAAAAAATCCAAGGAAACAAAAGAACCAAAACTAGCTAGAAGATTTTGAAGAAACTAAATGGACCAAGGTGGTGTAGAGAAAGAAGAATATAGAGAGCCCAAGAAACTCTAAAGAAAATGTGGACAACGGAAGTAGAGAGAGTTGAAGAAGAGGATGAAAAGAATGATGACAGAATGAGTGTGCCTTCCCACTACAAAAAAGACAGAAAGGTAGTGATGACACAACCCACATGAGAGTTAAAGGACAAGGAGTCTTATGATGGGCCAGAGGACACAAAGAAGATAGACTTGGTAGAGCTAGGAGAAGACCCAAGGCCGATCTATATAGCAATTGATCTGAGTCCAAAAGAAGAAGAGAAGCTCATAAGTCTTCTCAAGGAGTATAAGGACGTGTTTGCTTGGTCATATAAAAACCTAAAATGAGTAGATCCAACAATATGCCAACACATGATCCCAACTAAACCTGATGCAAAGCCTAGCCGATAGAGATCATACACCAATAATGAAACATTTGCTAAGCGCGTCACAAAAGAGATTGATAAACTAAAGGAAGCTCAGTTCATCTACGAGATAGAACACACCAACTGAGTATCTCCAATTGTGGTAGTGCCCAAGAAGAATGGTAAACTTTGAGTGTGTATCAATCTAAAGAAGGTAAATGCAGCCCTAATAAGGGGCAATTATCCCTTACCTATCACTGACCATGTTCTAGAATGAGTGGTAGGCATACAAGCATATTCCTTCTTAGATGGATTCTCTGGCTACAACTAGCTTGCAATTTCTCTTGAAGATCAATATAAGAATTCATTTGCCACAGAATGGGGTATATATGCATATAGAGTCATGCCCTTTGGATTTACTAATGCCCCAACAACGTTCCAAAGATTAATGGCACATGCTTTTAAAGAATACTTGAGGATATTCCTTGAAATTTATATAGATGATCTATCTCTTGAGAGATGAACGTACGGAACACCTCAAAAAAGTATTCAAGAAATGCAGGATGTATAGGATCTGCCTTGACCTAGAAAAGTGTGTATTCATGGTTAGACAAGGCAGAATCCTGGGACATATTGTCTCAAAAAATGGCATCTCTATGGATTTGGATAAGATAAAGGTGATTCTAGAATTCCTAAACCAAACAACACAAAGCAAGTACAATGCTTTATGGGAGATTGTGGTTATTACAAGAGGTTCATCCACATGTATGCAGTCATTGTTGGACCTTTGTATAGACTTATTGTAATCTTTGAGTAGATGGAGGAGTGTGAAGAATTGTTTCAAAAGCTGAAGAAATCACTCACATCCGCAACAGTATTGAAAGCACCATTGGGAAAAGATTTTTCATGTTCATATTGATGCTTTAGCATTTGCTATAGGATGCATTTTGGCTCAGCAAGAGAAGGAAATATGGATGTCCCAGAATGTTATGCCAGCACAGACAGCTTAACAGTGCTAAAAAGAACTACACAACCATTGAGAGAGAAGGGCTAGGGATGATATATGCTATTAAGAAATTTGGGCATTATCTCCTTGCAATCCAGTTTGTGTTTTTCACTGATCATCAATCCCTCTTACCTTGTAAAAAAACCATGCAATATCGAACGGATTGTACAATGGTTTATGATATTGCTGGAGTTTGTTTTGAGAGTAGTGGTTAAAAAAGGAAAGACATCTTCGAGCGGATCATCTTTCCAGATTACCAAATGGAGAAGCTCCAAAGGGCGTAGACGATGACATCCTTGATGCATGTATTTTTTTTATCTTGAAATGGTACCCAAGTGGTCTCATGAGATAGTCAATATATTATCCTACGTAGGAGAGTTCGATGGGACTAAGTAAGAATTTAAACAATGGACGGTTTGGCAATCCAAGAATTTTCAATTAATTGACAAACGTTTGTGTCATTTAGGCTCATACAACATTTTAGAATTATGCATAAGTTTAGACGAATACAGGTGTTATATTTTAGAAGCACATGGTCAGGACTTAACATTTCATTGCTCGCAAACTAAAACATATCAGTGCTTGGAACAATTAGGAGTTTATTGGACAAATATGTGCATTTAAGTTCATGAATATGTTACTAAATGTGCTACATGTAAATATACACCACCAATAGAATATGCAATGCTGTTTCAGGTGACAATTGTACCAGAATGGAGTCAACACATAATTGACTATCTGACAAGGAGAATGTTTACTAATAATACCTCTAGAGCATGTTGAAAAGGGGGAAATGAGAAAACCACCAGCACACAATTTGAATGCCCATCTATAGCTCAATGATTTCACATCACCCCTATCCCGTATAATCACACACCTAGACACCCACTTTGCAAACCGACTGCTGACAATGCCCAACCCAACTGACCCACACTGTATACACATAGTCGCAAAGCATGCAATCAACTATCTCGACCTATGACCCTTGATAGCATCATTACACTCACATATAAGTAGTTCCGATACCCACACACACCAACACCACACATGCCTTGTTGCAAGGCATATCATCATGCCTCCTACCTATGTCTCTTCAAGGCATTGTATACCCACAAGTATGCAGCTCAACGTCAACCAACACACACACAATTTCAAGATCTCTAGTGTATACTCTCTATCTCAGCCTTTCAAAGACCATGGTATACACAAATTTTCCTCCCCAAACTTCTATCACAGAATACCTACTTACACACCCGACCTGACAGTAGACGATGAAGGTACAAAGACGAGCAAAGAGAAAATGTGGAGAAAATGAATTCTGATAAGGACATTGACAAATGATGGCGTGGCTATAGATACGGTTGCACGCACATTGCTAGAACTACGAGCACGCACCAAAGCTCTAGTTTGCAGCCCCAAAACGATCTTTGTGTATCCTCACCCTTGATAACTCTCGTCTTTTTACACGCCATGAAGAGAGGTCCCATATCTTCTCTCTACCTTGCCAAGAGAACCTCCCGTTCTGCAGCTTTGTGGAGCCTCCCTCTTCAATTGGCACTCATTACATGAGCCCTCCAACGGTCGTGCATCATGCCCTGGTGTCCCTTAACACCTTACGATCACGGGCTCCAACCTGCAGCTATCGGCTTCTTGTAGCGCATCATGTGCAAGAACAACAGCCTGCCTCAACTCCATAGAGGCCTTCTTCAAACCCTGTAGGCCACGATTCTGGTGAAGGTCCTCCCTTCTATGCTCTTGGCCCTTGCTGCAATAGCTTGTAACCCTACTCTCTGGCGCTACATGATAGGACTCCCTCTCATGCTCCTCAAACCTTCTCACGGCCAGTTCCAGCCAGTGCTCCTCTCTAGCAATTGATCACCTCCTCTGATATCACCTCGTGCTCCAGCTTCTCTAACCTCCTTCTCCAGCCCTGTGACACTTCTCTACTGCTCCAAGCCCCGCCACCTTTGGTGGTCTCTCCTGCTCACGGCCCTGCACTTCTCATGCCTTTTTTTTGCTCACTGCCGAGCACACCAGATATGGAAAACTCCTTCGTTTGCTTTCCTCCCCTTCACAGCCTGACCATGCATGGCCTCTCCCTCTTGCACCAACCTCCCCACAGTGTCCTCAACCACCTGGCCTTTGCTCCCTTGCCGGCTCGAGCCGCTGGCTGCCCCTTGCAAAACTGGCCCCTCTTTTCTTTTGCATGGCCACCAGGTGGCGTCCCTTTCACAGTGAACTGCAGCCCGCCACTCCCCCTATGCTCACGGCCTGCCAAACAGATGGCGCTCCATTTCTGCTCTCGATCAGTGACCGCTCATTTTGTCCCTGCATGCTTACCACCTTCAAAAACTTCCTTTTTTTGGACTCCCTCGAACTGAGTAGCCTTCCCACGGGAAGAGATATTTGATCATGATCGTGCAAGTGATAGTCCATCGTTTCGAGTTTGATATGAGGCCCGAATAGTAAACGACCATGCGGCCGCTCTCAAATACACAGAGCTTTTGAATTTGCTGGCCTTGATATCTGATTTGGCTCACACACTATAACACCTTCCTATAAGCAAAGCTTGAAAGCCACAAATGACCTATAAAAAGCCGCACTTAGCATACATATCCCAATGGCACTTACCCCAACCAACATCTAGCACATGACCAAGCATTTCCCTTCGATTCTGCATAATTCCACACACGGCTACCGGCACTTTTTTGGGTCGACGAAACTTGGGTGCACCATCATTGCCCACCCTCACGTTGAGCATTCATGCTCAACCATAGCATTATTTGGATAAAAGAAGTCTGTATAGAGAGAATGATATATGATCACTACATAGACTGCATAAGAAAAATGATAGTGGCTATATAGATAGGATAAAAATAGGAAGAAAAGCGTTTGCTGCATCACCGTCCAGGGTCAAATGGAAAGCTCGAAGCTCCCCCAAGAATGGTGTAAAGTCCACCTGGATGAAAAGTAAAGCATTGCTCATTGCCATCCACCTGTAAAGCATGTATATTCAAGCCTTCCTTTGCTCTCGTATGCCAATAGACACGCCACCCTTTCAACTTTTTATAGCATGGAGTTTTTGCACCCTGCATCCATAAATCTCCGTACCGACTATAAGCATACTTTCCATCGTTTGAAGCACTAGTAACATAAGCCGCTATCATGTCATCTACTACAGAACCCTCCATAGTATAGTCCACTTCAAAAGAGCCTTGCAACTGATATAAAAATACCTGTAAAGCAACCTCCAATAACACATGTATCCATAGCACCACATAAAGTAGCAAAACCCTGCAATTTGCCTTCACCTGTTGCATAGCCAAGCAAACCTGATCCCGTTGCAAACTTGCATCCAAATCTTCTAAACATGGCTCCAAAACCATCTCTTCATACGAAATAGTTTGACCTGCTAGAGCTTCAACCTATTCTTCAAATACCTCATGACCTGCAAGGTTGGTGGCACCTTCCTCTTTGCATAGAGCCTCTCTCTCATAGGCTGCACCTGTATCAGTTTCCATAGAGTCATCTGCCGGAGCTATCTCTCCACGACTACACACAAACTCTGAAAATTCAAAGTACACCTCGACATGCCCATCAACGCAAGGTGGCCCCACCCTCTGCATAGAAAAATCAGCTTGACATACCTCTGCTTCTGCTTCTAGCTTCTGCAAGTCATCTTCAAAGACCTGTTCTTCAATCAAATCGGATGCACAATCAAACCATACCTCTTCCTCCAATAGGGACTCGCCATCACAAGACATTTGATAGGGTTGCTCGACTGGCAGATTCACACAAGGTGCAACAGTATACTTCTCTTCGACCCTTCGACCTTTAGTGGACTGACAGGTAGCTTGTATACATCTTTCTCCACTTCATCTATATGAAAAACATCATAAGTTTCATACCTAAAAGACATGGACTCTTTCTCCCATGTAGCATTTGTATCCAAACTACTGCTGGAGCTATGAGAGCTATCGGACTCCTGTTTTGATCTTGCCGATTCTTGCACCACTGCTACCTTCCTCGTTGCTAGTTCAGGAACCAACACTTCTTCTTTAAGATCTTGTATCATCCCATCCCCTTGAGCAAGCAAACCAGGTGGCACTCTGAATAGGCCTCGCTGCACCTTTTGACACCTGGTTGGCATTTGTTCTACCTCCTCTAGCCTGGCATCAACTTCACATGCTTTGATCACATTCTTATCAAAAAAAGAAAGGGCTTTTACCTCTTGATGCTCACCAATCTGTTTGGGATTAGGTCCACTTGCTGCCGCGAGTATAGACTGCAACAATCCTGCCTCCATCTTCTTCTTCATCTTTCGACTCTTTGCTCCGGCAACTCTGACAGCTTCATCAAAGGTACTTGGATCTTCATAGTCCACTCTCTCACGAACATAGGGATACAAACAAGATAGAAACCTTTCCAGTTTAAAATATCCCGCATTGGTTGCTTGGGTAGCAGCCGTAGAATCTCCCCAAAAAGCTTCAAATCTATCAACAAAAGCATCGAAGTGCAAACAACAAAAGCATCGAAATTTGCACTTACGTTCTGCTGCAAGCATTAATTTGATCTTTGCATCTGCTTTCCAAGCCGACACCACCTTTCAATACCTTTGTAGAAAGTGCTCTCGAAATCCGATCCAATTTTCCTTGTATGCATCTTCCAAGCCATTGAACCAAGATTTTGCTTTACCTCGCAGCACCAAAGGTAGAGTCTAGAGCTTTGCTTCATCACCTGGCATCTACAATACTGCCAGCATAAATAGCTCAAAATCGGCAATCCAATCGTCTGTATCTTCATCTCCTTTGAAGACTTGACCTATGACACTTGATAGCATCATACACTCACATATAAGTAGTCCCGATACCCACACACACCCCAACACCACACATGCCTCCTTGCAAGGCATATCATCATGGCTCCTACCTATGTCTCTTCAAGGCATTGTATACCCACAAGTATGCAGCTCAACATCAACCAACACACGCACACAATTTCAAGATCTCTAGTGTATAGTCTCTCTATCTCATCCTTTCAAAGACCATGGTATACACAAATTTCCCTCAGCAAACTTCTATCACAGAATACCTACTTACACACCCGACCTGACAGTAGACGATGAAGGTACAAAGACGAGCAAAGAGAAAATGTGGACAAAATGGGCTATGATCGGCTTGAATTCTGATAAGGACATTTACAAATGATGGCGTAGCTTTTGATACGGTTGCACGCACATTGCTAGAACTACGAGCACGCCATATTGGCCTTTGACATCCGTGCGTTGCACCAAAGCTCCAGCTTGCAGCCCCAAAACGGTCTTTGTGATATCCGCACCCTTGATAACTCTCGTCTTTTTACACGCCATGAACAGAGGTCCCATCTCTTCTCTCTACCTTGCCAAGAGAACCTCCCGTTCTGCAGCTTTGTGGAGCCTCCCTCTTCAATTGGCACTCATTACATGAGCCCTCCAACGGCCGTGCATCATGCCCTGGTGTCCCTTAACACCTTATGCTCACGGCCTCCAACCTACAACTATCGGCTTCTTGTAGCGCATCATGTGCAAGAACAACAGCCTGCCTCAACTCCATGGAGGCCTTCTTCAAACCCTGTAGGCCAGGATTCTGGTGAAGGTCCTCCCTTCTATGCTCTTGGCCCTTGCTGCAACAGCTTGTAACCCTACTCTCTGGCGCTACATGATAGGACTCCCGGGATCTCATGCTCCTCAAACCTTCTCACGGTCAGCTCCAGCCAGTGCTCCTCTCTAGCAATTGATCACCTCCTCTGATATCACCTCGTGCTCCAGCTCCTCGAACCTCCTTCTCCAGCCCTTTTACACTTCTCTATTGCTCCAAGCCCCACCACCTTTGGCGGTCTCTCCTACTCACGGCCCTGTACTTATCATGCCTTTTTTTTGCTCACTGCCGAGCACACCGGATATGGCAAACTCCTTTGTTTGCTTTCCTCCCCTTCACAGCCTGACCATGCATGGCCTCTCCCTCTTGCACCAACCTCCCCACAGCGTCCTCAACCACCTGGCCTCACTCCCTTGCCGGCTCGAGCCGCTGCTGCCCCTTGCAAAACTGCCCCTCTTTTCTTTTGCATGGCCACCAGGTGGCGTCCCTTTCACAGTGAACTGCAGCCCACCACTCCTCCTATGCTCACGGCCTGCCAAACAAATGGCGCTCCATTTCTGCTCTCAATCAGTGACAGCTCATTTTGTCCCTGCATGCTTACCACCTTCAAAAACTTCCTTTTTTTGGACTCCCTCGAACTGAGTAGCCTTCCCACGGGAGGAGATATTTGATCATGATCGTGCAAGTGACAGTCCATCGTTTCGAGTTTGATATGAGGCCCGAATAGTAAACAACCATGCGGCCGCTCTTGAATACACAGAGCTTTTGAATTTGATGGCCTTGATATCTTATTTGGCTCACACACTATAACACCTTTCCTATAAGCAAAGATTGAAAGCCACAAATGACTTGTGAAAAGCAGCACTTAGCATACATATCCCAGTGGCACTTACTCCAACCAACATCTAGCACATGACCAAGCATTTCCCTTCGATTCTGTATAATTCCACACACTGGCTACCGGCACTTTCTTGGGTCGACAAAACTTGGGTGCACCAACGTCAAAGGGCCATAAAGATAGAAGCTTGAGACTTCACATTGATTGAAAATCATCCCTATAAGAGAGAAAAAGATAACCAACTTAGGATATGTGCAATGAAGAGCATGTATCTACCAATCTTCGAGAAGACACATGGAGGAATAAGCGGAGGCCATTTCTCAGGGGATAAGACAATGAAAATTATCTTAACCGTGGGAATACGGTGGCCTACATTACATATGGACGCTGAAGAGTATATTAAAAGATGTGATGCTTTCCAGCGTACCAAAAGTGCCAATAAAGAGGGATGAGATGCCTTTAAGGCCTATGATGGGAGCCAAAGCTTTCGCTAAGTAGGTCTAATTTCATCACTCGCTTATAGGACTCATGTCCAATACATCATTGTTGCCACGAGCTATCTCACTAAATGGGTTGAAGCAAAAGCCACACAAAAATCGGATGGAAGGACCACTGCACAATTTCTCTATGAACATGTCTTTATTAGATATGGTCTACCAATAGAACATTTTATTGATGAATTTTATGAAAATCTTCTAAATGAATTCATCGTAATTCACAAGAAGTACGCTCCATACCATCCACAGGGAAATGGACAAGATGAAGCTATAAACAAAACCTTGTGCATTGTATTGACTAAAATAGTATCTAATTCAAGGACTGATTGGGATCAAAAGTTGCACTCTACATTGTGGGCTTATAGGGTAGCTTATAAAACTTCAATTGGGAGGACACTGTATAACATGGTGTTTGGTCTTAATGCTATCTTTCCCATGGATGTTTTAATCCCAACTCTAAGGGTAGCTAAGAAACTAGAATGGACACGCCATGAATTTTCTTCGAAAATAGATGACCTTGAAAAGCTAGATGAGATCTGCTTGAAAGCCGTATGTACGCTCAAAAAGGAAGGCAAAAGTAGTTTTTTGATAAGCGTGTATATTCGAAATAATTTAAAACAATTGATTATGTCTTGGCCTATACATTGAAACAACATGCCAAGAAACTTAAAAGGCGAGGGATAGGACCCTTTGTGATCAAAGATCTATCACAGAGTGGGGCTGTAAAGCTTGCTACATTAAATGGTGATGAAATGCATAATTGGATTAGTGGATGCAGGCTAAAAAAGTATCATTTTCCACTAATCCAGGACATGCTTCAAAAAATCCATGAGGAGAAAAAAAAACTCAAGAAAAACAGCAAAGAGTCGAAGAAGCTCAAGCGGAAGCAAAGGAATGATTGGCAAAGGGAAAGCTTCTATGACAAAGACAATAGCAAGGACCACCAATACGAATCAATGTCCTCATGTAGCAGAATTTGATGAAAAGGATATAGTGGATCCCACAATCCAAGTCAAAGTTGGAAGCAACCAAGTGGAAGCAAACGTGCTTCTAGATTCAAGAGCTCAAGGAAGTCTTATTTCCTACAACTTATACAAGCATCTTGCACTTGAGAAAAAAATCCTACCCACACAACATGACATTTCAAGGCTATTTAGAGCATTCAATCAAGGCAATGGGATGGACAGTCATACTTGTGCAAATTAACCAATATGTCTATCCGCATAAGTTTTATGTGGTAGAAGATAAACCAGTGCAACATCCATTACTGCTTGGTCAGTCATGGTAGAGACAATAAAATTATAGATTGATTGGAGCTCTAATACAGTCAACATTCAACATGCAAAGGAAAGCCAAGTGGTTCCATTTGTTGTACACAAAGTTGAAAACCCATTGGTATAGCGGAGTCAAGAATTAAGGCCAAACATCCCTTTCTTACAATGGTTCAACAATGGATACCAAAGAGAAATTCAAAAGAGATCACTTCTGCAAATGTACTACCCACGGTTGTTACAACAAACAAAGGAAAATTGTCAATGAATACGTCAAGGAACCAGAAAAGAAAGGCAATTGTCAGCCCGCAACAGCACCTAAGCAGGTGTGGATAAAGAAGGACGAAGTCACAAAATTTTGGAAGACCATGCTCAAAGCTACTTCTCTAATAACACATGATATACCAAGAAAACAAAACCCACAATATATCACAAAAGTATGGGTGCCAAAGAGATTGATTGTAGTTCAAGGCAATCGAGAATAGCTAAGGATTCCAAAGAGATAGGGCAAGGAACTCCCTTCAGTACAAACACCTAATATCCAACCAGAACCAAAGCCCAAAAAACCAAAAAAAAATGAGAAGAAGATTTGGGTACCCAAGATCTTATGGAAAGCTCAAAAGAGTCAGCCACATATGTGGATTCTTGAACAAAAGACCAAGCATACGACATATTCGGTCTTTGGATTCCAACAAGTATGCAATCCCATGACGAAAGACGGCAAACCAATAGTACAAGATAATCCAATGTCAATTAAACAAAGAGCAACACAAATAGAATTTTTATTATTTTACTGCTCTAAAATAGGTTATGCCAAGACAAGAAACCTCAACATCGAATGCCAATAAGCATATTTCTTATACCCTCCTCTTGAACAACATTAATTTTTTCCATGCATTAATCGAGTATGCATATAGGGCTACATTACATGGCCTTCATTAGCACAATGTTGTTATCCATTCACACCACATACCCTAGGGTGATACACTGTCATCCACGAGGACTCCAACTACGAGGGAGGGAGGCATTGCCAATGCAAACCTAGTGTGCAAAAAAGAGCATTGTTTTCTATGATTTTGGATTTTTTGCATGGCAGAAATTTTTGGTGAACCCAAGTACTCATGCCCTTATTTAACTTGATTCTACATATATATGAGGACAAATGCCAGAAATGAGCCTCTAGGTGTGTGTGTGTGTGTGTGTGTGTGTGTGTGTGTAAAAATAGTAGTTTTTCAAGCCAAAATATGATAAAACGGAGAAATTTGCCAAAAATATTACAAATAAATGTACATAGCATCTTATCATGTTTTTTTTTAAAAACTTTGATTTATTGGTATTTTTAGGATTCGGTTTGCTATTTTCCTTCTTTTTTTTGAAAAAAACAAAGAAAACTAGGAAAAGCAGGTGAGATGGTGATGTAATGATAAAAGAAAAAATACAAGGGTCATGACTAAGTCAAGGGAAGCATATGGTGAAGTTAGGGTGCAATTATGATAATGTTGCAAAAAGTCCGATCCGGCCAGTTTTTGAGAAAAATGACAAATTTTTGTAGTTGGGCAAACGGAGTCCAAATTGAGTAATTTTTAAGCCTAAAGTGCATTTTGTTTGATGAGATAGAATCACATGTCAAATTTTGTGGCAAGTGGTTCCGAGACCCCTGATATAAGAAATTCTAACCCCACTTACTAGTTCATTTTCACTATTCATATTTAGAGAGAGCTTGAGAGATCTAGAGCACGCGGATCTTCTACGGATTTGTACGATGCCCACAACACATCGGTCGGTGCAAGATATGAAAGGTAGGCTCATTACCATGTGCTCTTCATGCTCAATGTTAACTTCAATGCGAAAAACTAACAAAAGCGCCAATGCGGCATCGACAAGTAGAGAGCGAAACGAAATCGTAACTTGATAATCACTAACGATAGCTACAAGACTTGATAGGGGGTTGACCTTATGCTAAATGGACATGGCTATGCCCTCCTATACTAGTTTAGTCTAGAAGTGAAAACCCTAACATTCTCAGGCCTTGCAAAAGACAATCTGAGACATGTCACCAAAATGGCATGAAACTTCATGGGTAGGTGCCCCTCGAGGTTGTCTATAAGCCATGTAACTTCCTCCAGAATAACACTACCAAAAATGAGTCAAAAACGTTGATCTTGGCTTCGAACACGCAAAGCGTCATTTGGCTCTCAAATGAGTCAAAACATAGATCTCGGCTTTGAACATGCAAAGCGTCATTTGGCTGTCACGGCCAAATGGAGCATCCGTTTGCCACCAAACTTCATGAACAACATCGACATACCTTTGACAAACAAGGCATGTGGTTAAACATCAAGAAAGGTTGCCGCCGGACCATCACCAAACTAAAAGACACTTTCAGAGCGACAAATTGTCATAAAGGACATCTGTAAGGCCGAAGGCTACACTGATAGCATGGAAAGGTGCCCCACAACATCTACAAGCTTAAGTTCGAGTAAAATCATTGTGAAAAGTCATCTCCAAGAGTGAAAATTGACATGAAAGTCCAAAGTACCAAAGAAGGAGTCTAAGCTAAACTAATGAAATTTAAAGTTGAACCAGAGTTAAAAGGGCTTAGGGAACTTGCACAGATCTTTCCCATGCATTGAAACCAAAATTTTGCATCCTAGACATCATACATGTATGATGTCTGGTGGGCCTTTTTAAACATGCAAATGGTAAAGTTTTCACACCAACCTCTTCATCATGTTCATTACAGCTAACATACCAACCATTTGGTCAAAAGCCGCTAAGATGGAGTCCTCAAGAAAAGGATGGTCTTATCCATTGAAATAATGCTCCAAACTTAGGGAAACTTAACACAAGGCATGCACATAGCATATACATCCTATCCCAATGCTCACATTTTAATTTTCCAAGAATAGACATCATACACATATGATGTCTAGACCTGCCAAATAGTGACTCTGTCAGCATTACTGTTATCCAAAACTCAATATCATGTCATATATAGCCTCTATACCAAGTTTGGACATAATTGGGCAAATTGTGGTCATTATATACCTCAACTTTCAAATTCAAGTGCCACAAATACCATTTATGGCCTTGGGCACATGAGCACTTGTCCAAATTCAAATCTGAACACATCAAAGTGATGCGCACATCATGAGCAAGCTTTACATCAAGTCTAAGCATAAAAGGCCAACATAGACATCATACATGTATGATGTATAGACCCCTTATTTTGACATGCTGCAATCTTTTTCAGATCTCCAGTACCTTTACCACATTTTTATCAGCTTGCCAATAAATTTTCATCATATTTGGATATTATTTGACCTATTTTTACCCATATGATGGAAATCTAACGGTACAAATTCCTTTTTTGGCCTTTGACATGCAATTACGAGCTCAAATTCAATCTTGATGCTATAGACACTATACACATGTTGTGGACATCCTATCATATGAGTTTCAAGTCATTTGGGCACAAAAGGCATCATACACTATGATGTCTCAAATGTCAAAATTGGTAATTTGAGGTGGTTTTGGCCTATTCAATGCTCTTACCATAAGCTCATGAGTCCATGCCACAAGCTTCAAGCCATTTGAACTTCATATACCCAAAATATATCCCTATTACCATTTCAAAGTCTGAAAAGAGTTTCTAATAAGTCAAAATCTTTCTCGTTACACTTTCAAACCTCATTCCACGCATATATGGGTGATGTACATGCTATGAGCTATGCATATGTCAAATCTCATCTCATTGAGAGCACATAGACATCATATGCGTATGATGTCTCACATCATAAAATGAGCATCAAAATGCACTTTTGTCAGCTTGCATAGGATCCTTATGACCAATTAGCTTGTGATTCAATTTTGAAATCATTTGGATAGTTAAAAGCTGAACAATTGCCAGATTGAGTAAAAGACACTAACTTTTGGACTTGGAGTGCACGCAGGATCAATGGAAGCCAATAAATCACCAATAAAGAAGAAAAGGCTCGCCTTGAAAGAAATCATTGTAGTGGAAGAGCCCTTCACAATTCCCAATGAGATTGAAGCCAACCAAAGCATGGATGGACGAAGCAACTCTAGAAATTGAGAGCATAAAGCTATACCAAGGGACATTCCATGATCCACAAGGCAATGCTATGGTTGTACTGATGGTTCCAAGGGAACTCATTAAAATCAATCATCTGGAAAGAGTAGATCTACATGGATTCTTCACATATGTGCCAGTAGGAGCTGAATATCAAAGAGTCTCTACAAGATGACTACTACAATCAAGAAAGATGGCAAGGCAGTCATCACCACAATTTAGGAAGAAAGTAAAGAAGTGACCATTACACCTCAAATTTGTTACCATATACATGTGGTAGTGATGTGTGTGAACACACTAGGACCGCCGGGGCATTTTTTCCCTCTTTAGGAGGTTTTTTCCCCCGTGCATTGCATATACGCCCATCACTCTAGGGCTATCTATCTTTCCATTGCACACTAAGTAACACACTCTCTATTGTGTGCTTTGAGCTTCCTTCGTCTTCTCCAAGCTGTGTGTGTTTCTCTGCAACCCTAATTCCAACAATTGGTATCAGAGCAGGTCACGTCCTCCCGGGCTTAGTCGCCAGCTGCTCCAGCACACGCCTGCTCACTTTCTCCGATTTCAGTGAGCTTTGGCAAGCGTTCGCAGGTCGACAAATATTTTGGGTGAGCTCGAAGAGCTTGGTCTGCTCAGAATTTTGATTTGGGCTCATTTCGGTCTCCGTTTCCACTACGGGCAGTACTGCACAGGTTATTTCGTCATTTTGTGCAGATTTTCTGTCAGTGCCGTTTTCTGCATAGCAGGTGCCTTATAGTCTTCTACGGTTTGTGCTATATAGCACAAGTTGTTCCCGCTCCATTTCTCCTATTTTCGGGCAGTTTTCACATCAGGTGCAGCATTTACCATGGCTGATAACAACAACACAGATGTGTTCAAGATGTTTGCTGCTGAGGACAGGTTGGATGGGGACAACTACCCTATGTGGGCTTATATGATGCAACACGTTCTTGTGTCAAAAGGTGTCTGGAACATTGTGCAGGGCATTGATGTACGTCCTGGTTCTGAAGATGTAGGCGATATTGAGGTGCATTACCACTATGTCAGGGAGAGGCTCTCAGCAGGAGAGATCAGCTTGGCTTATGTGCCAACACAGGACAACCTTGCAGATCTTTTCACAAAGGCATTGTCTCGTGAGAAGCTTGAAGATTTCCGCAAAGCTTTGGGCTTACTCCCCTTTGTGGACTGATCCTGTCCTCAGGGCATGGCACTTCCCTTTACTCATGTGCCAGCTCTCGTTCACCGCATCACTCCAGGGGGGATTTGTTACCATATACATGTGGTAGTGATGTGTGTGAACACACTAGGACCGCCGGGGCATTTTTTCCCTCTTTAGGAGGTTTTTTCCCCCGTGCATTGCATATACGCCCATCACTCTAGGGCTATCTATCTTTCCATTGCACACTAAGTAACACACTCTCTATTGTGTGCTTTGAGCTTCCTTCGTCTTCTCCAAGCTGTGTGTGTTTCTCTGCAACCCTAATTCCAACAAAATTATTGCAGATGCCTTGGGATTACATAAATTTGATGGTAGCTCAGTCAGAGAAAGAAGAGATGCAGTGGAGGTGTACTCTCAAAAGAAAACCATCCCAATTTTTGAAGACATCATGGACCCAAGAGCCATCAGAATCTAAAAATTGTACAACCAATTTTTCCACTTTTGCAACAAGCAGCCACAAAATTACACTACACCACCTCATGCTATTGCCACCACCTTCACTTGGGCATTGAGAAGCAGTGTACCAAAAGATCTGAATTATGCCCAGTATATACATGAACAGGTAGTGGGCTTGGGAGCTGATAAGCTTAAATACATCGGTGGAGCAGAAATCTTAACCAAAATTTCATATGAAGCTATTGGAGCAAGAGGACAATTGCCAAACCCACCGACTAATAATGAATGGCTAAGGCTAAAAGAGGATGCAAAAGATAAACCACCAGTGGCACCAACTGTCTCGACAAGGCTCAAGAGAAAGCTAGAGACAATGCCATAAGAAAAATCTGAAGATCCACCAAAGAAAAAAGGGAAGAAGTAATGGCCAAGAAAGAGAAACCAAAAAGAGACCACAAGCCAAAAGGCAGCCCACATTGAGAGGCTGATCGAGCAATTCAAGGCTGAGCGAGCATTAAAGGGACATTTTGAGGAGTATTGGGTACCTAACCCAAAGAAAATGGGTGGCATTTCCTCTCGACCCTTAGAGGATCAATTTGGTCACTACATCAAGGCATATGAGGAGTCCAAGAGGGTGATAGAATAGAGGATCTAGGGCCTTTCACTGTTGAGGTAGTAAGAGGAAGCTGCAAGATCATCCTGAAGCACAAGGAGAAGAAGAAAAAGAGTACAAAGAGGAGGGAGGTAGTACAACACCACCAGTATCTCCCCTGAAATACACACAACAACCTCCAAGTAGGAAACCCCAAGCATCCCAGCAAAAGGATTTGCAAAAAGTGCAATTATCATTGCTTGGAGTATCGGGCTTGGTACAAATCCCACCAATGCCAAGATGGAGACCTCTAGAAAGACAATGGTGCCCTCCTATAGTGGGAGTGCTGTTAAGTATGGGCCACCAAGTCCCCCTGGATGGACCACTACCTAGGCCAGCAACAAAGAATGTGGTAGCTACAACTAAAGAGGATGTAAGAGCTACCCAACCCACCAAATTCTAGATAGAATCAGAACAAGGTCTCTCACTATGGTTGAGGAAAACAACATGCTCAGGACAAGAGAGGAATTTTGATAAGAGAGCATGACAACCTCACCAAAGAATTACAAAGAGCTATTCAAATATAAAAAAGCAGAGAGAGAGAGAGAGAGAGAGAGAGAGAGCAAGAAGCACAAAGCAAGATCCTGAAGGAAGCCGAAGTAGAAAGGGATATCCTCACCCTCCAGATGGATGAGGTATCTAAAGAGATTTCCAATCTGTAAGAGGAAAAAGAGAAGACAAAAGATGAGCTGGAGTCAGCTTGCGATGAGATAATAGAGCTCAAGGACAAACTAAATCTCCAAGAGTTAACCATACCAAGGCTGACAGGGACTCCAAGGGCTGCAAGAGAAAGTGTAGGAGCAGATAGCCAGGCCATATAGACCCAGGAAGCTCAAATCACAGCACTTAAAAAAGGGCTGAAATTAGAGAAAATACAAAGAGTTCACATAGCATAAGGCTCCTTGGTAGATGAGGAAAGACTCAAGAAAGAGCAACAAGAGCTCCAACAAGACAATAACCAGCTGGACTGTCAATTAGAAACACTACAAGAGCTTCTAGTTAACAATGTAAAGGAAGCCACCAAAAAAGACAAGCTGATATAGCAGCAAATGGCTGAATTAAAACAATAAGTGGAGAGGGCCAAAGGTCAAGATACAAATCCGTGTCCAAGTGACTTAGGAGCAATGGCCAACAAGAGCCAATGGAGATTCCAAAAAGCTCTGAGGAACCTATATTTGTGGAGATACCTCCACAAATTCAAGAGGAAGGGTAGGAGTTGGTGGTGGAGGACGAGGCCCTTCTCCAAATTTTGATAGAGAAATCCACTAAGGAGGTGTCAGAGCAGCGATAGAATGGGAGCAAAGGATGCTGCACTTTGCGGGAGTGTTATGGCTAGATACAAATGTATTTACAAAAGAGTGGGTGCATCCATGCCTCCCTTACCCTTTTCTCAAGTACAAAGTGCTCACCATAAAGAAAATAATTCAAGTACAGGAGACGACATCACTATTTGAGGGAGACATCAAAGATAAAGCATTCTCAAAGATAATAGTAGACTCATACCCAAAAAGGAGAAAAGGTTGGCTCACAAAGTACCCAGCATACCTAGTATGTTTGGTCGGTGCTCGAAAATCTGTGAGAGATGATGTCTCCTACTGTCTAGTACTATGGATGAGAACCTAGAAGGACCACTCAAGGCTTATGTAGAATCATCCAACCTGGCTTAATTACCCCAAGCTTCCACCACCCAAAGAAGGAGAGAGATTAAGTGGGACTTATACGGTGAAAACCCTAACAGACGCCATTAAGATCTTCACTATCTCTCCTGATTTGACTTGCGTGATGCTCAAGTCAAATCTTTACAGACGCCATTAAGATCTTCACTATCTCTCCTGATTTGACTTGCGTGATGCTCAAGAAGATCTGCAAAACATTGCTAGCCTACATCAAGGTGTTCATGCCACAAAAGCTACAGACTGAATTCTATTGTCAATGGGAAACACTCTCCTCAAATTGGCTTAGGACCTCTCCACTCAACCATCACCACAAGTGCTACACCACTTCTACCAATGGTTGATGTTTTTACCTAGCTTCCACATGCGAGCTTTTGAAGAGGCTTTTTACACAGGTTTTTTCACACATGATAGCAAGATTTCTGGACCAACGGTGAGCATCGGCAACATCATATATGAATCTTACGTGAAGATGATTAAGCCATTGGGGATATATTGAGCAAAGACACAGACTAAAGACCAAACAAATACATGGACCAGCCATGTTAGGGATGACATGGACGTGGCTACAAATCCATATACAAGTTGCAATTTAATTCATGTTTTTTTCAGAGTTGGTCTCCCCCATTTCTCCCAAGTTTCCTTTGTGGCAATGGCCACCTCAACCCCACTATCAAGTATAGCAAATGTTTTCACTCCTTGATGTTCTAATGACAAGGTGGTTTTTCCTTCTCCTCCTTCACAATAATCTCCCACCTTGTTTATAGGTATTGGTTTCTCTGGTCGAGTTTTACCCATGTTTTCATCCATAGAAATATCTTGAAGAGGAGTTTTCAATCCCTTTGTTGATGACTGGGTCAACAAAACGACATAACTCAACAAAGCCTTATTTTTTGAGAGTTATGAAATGCTGCATACTATGGTTAGAAACATCACTTGTAATAAATAGGTAGTCTAGTTGCAGAAGCCGGGGTGCAATGGCCCTTTTAAATTGTACATACAAAGCCATTTGACCCCTCAAACTCTATTTTTGGTTAACCTAAGGTAGCCTTAGTATATAAGGTACCTAGGTCATTTTTGTAAAAAATTTTTATCATAATCATAAGTTTTAAGATGCCGTCAACTGTGTGTGAGAGGGAAAGAGAGTGAGCGTGAGCTTCATCCTCACGCTACGCTCGGCTCGTTCATCACATTGTAGATCCGACTGCACCATTGCGCTAGCCTCAGCAAGAGCTACACATTGACGCCATTCCTCACGAAACGGAGCATACGCGCTTGCGCATCTACGAGCTACTTGTAGCCGTAAGTATATCAAACGATGTCTGTTTTTTGCTTGCAAGTAGCCATTAGAATCGTGACAACATAAGCTGCGCATACGTACTCATAGATTTCAGTTTCGGACACTTCCAAGTATCGGCTCTGTCTTTATACGTGTTTTTTGCAGATGGGTCTAGAGCTAGGATTTTGTGTGTAGAGGCTTAGGGACAGGTGTATCCTAGTGAGGGTGTTACGAGACTGGGCACCCTCCTGTTGTAGTGGTTAACTGCAATTGGGATAGCTGGGTGTAATGGTTAATTATGTGCTGTCTATTTATTTTACTAATTGAGTTGATGATGATTTTGTAGAGTGGAATGCGGGGAGTTGATGAAGAGGCGACGGCAATTATTCTTGGCCATTTTATAGTTGCACAGTATCTTAGAATCTCATTTCAATAAGCCACTATGGCTCTGTAAATATTTGTAGTGGGAACTTCCCTTATGGGTCATGCAAGAACTAATGAGCTTCACTCATTTACAAAAGTGAAGTGGTTGTAAAAGAGGGGCCTCAATTTTTGGCACCTCAAACTCAAAAATAATATATTAAATACCAACTCCACAAGAGAGGTGCCGTGGAGTTTGGGGCTAGATTTAGGCCTTTCTCTTGCAGATTCTCTTCTCTACTCTCTTAAGCTATGGTTATTTTGCTGTGTACTCTCTAATCTAGTCTCCATCTCTTACACATCTCTTACACCTCCTTGCAAGCTTGTCTATATCAATTCTCTGTTTACTGTGTGTGTGTGTGTCATAGTCTAGGTGAGTGTGTGTGCTTGGAAATTGGAAGAAGAGGTGGACAGTTTGATGGTGATGGCTTGAAAGCTTATGTTGAGTACTTTAAGCGGTCGATCTCCCCCTCTTCTCCCAACAGTGGTATCAGAGCCTCAGGTTCGAGGATTAATCGGCACCAGATTTCAGTTTTAAGAAGGAGTTTTCTCTAATCGACAAAACCCCAATTGCAATTCATCGACTTTGCAATTCAAGGATTCAAGGGTTCGTGGAAATTCGAAGTATAATTGATCGAGTTCACAGAAGAAAAACTCGATTGTTAATTGGTGGCTAATCGGCAATCAATTTTCAATTTCGGCTTCAAGACGATCACGAACGGGTATGTTCAACGGTTAAATTTAAGCACTCGCTAAGCTTGCGTATACATGAAGATACGGACGAGAACAATCTGCGAGAACACCCTCTTGCACACAAGAAAAGCTAAATGTCAACCTCATCAAAAGCTGCAGAAAATACTGTCAAAAGTATTGGCTTAGTTTATGCATCAATTCTTGCTTTTGTCTTGTAGCCTGGAAAACTTCTAGAGGTCGCCATCTCAATTTTTTTTGGCTTGAGTTGTTCTTCCACAGAATCCCATGCAAACTTAAAAGTTAAAGTTAACTTCAAAGACTTAAAGTTAAGCTCAAAGAGGTCCATTTCATCTTCAAGCTTAGTAACCTTTAAAGAAGACAAACACCCTTTCAATATCCTCAACACTTTGGCTTTGGACACAATTAGTAAGCCTTGCACCCCTTGGTCGGCACCACTACAAACACAATCGTAAAAATCACATACTCCGCCCTTCATTAAGAATTCTTGGGCCGCCAACCTTCAAAAAAAAAAAAAAAAAAACTTCGGCTGTCTTTCGGGATTGCTAATTTCCATTGCTTTTGAGATACGGGAGATCGGGTGCCACGAAATTCAACTGGCTCGGTGACACACCGTCGGACTGTCTATTCTCTGGCAATTTCCTAGCGCATCGCCATTCTGGACTGGACGACACCGCTCTTTTTCAACTAAGTACATTACATTTTTGTTATTTATTTTATTTTATTCCGCATATTGCATCTGTGAATATCACCAAATAGCCTTTTTAAGCATTACCATTTAATTATTTATTTTTTTTAAGAAAAAGAAAGAAAAAAAAGGAGAAAAAAATAAAAAAAGAAAAAAGAAAAAGAAAAGCACGCAATCATGGCACATCTTCCTCATGCACCCATGATTGCAGAGCAACTTCAAAATTTGCAGCAGTCACTCACATATGAACGCATGCGAAGGCAAGAACTTGAAGATAAATTATTACATTCTGCACGCACCGAATCTGCACCAGCACCCAAGAAAAAACAAAATTAGCAGAAAAGCCTTCACTTTCAAAGATTTTGATGGCACTAAAGATGCTAGCACGGTTCTAGCATGGGTTAGTCAGTTAGATGACTACTTTCATGATGAAGACTTTCCCGAGCGTGAAATGGTAAAGTGTGCATCCAATCATCTCACTAGCAGCGCTGCATTGTGGTGGAACGCCATCAAACAACATGGAAGAAGACCACGCACCTGGAATGCATTCAAAAAAGTGTTTTTACCCCAATTTTTGCCAACACAGTACAAAGCTAAAGCACGACGTCAATGGGATTTAATTCGACAGGGTAGAAATGAAGATGTACAGGGTTACACTGACCGTTTTTGGAATTGTCTAATTCAATTGCAAGCTATTGAACATGTTAGTCGCAGGAAATTGAAGCGAAAGTACATATCAGGCTTGGCACTACAAATTAGTGCTGAGGTAGATATGTTCGAACCAGATTCTCTGTCAAAGGCCATTAACTTGGCTCTCAACGCAGAAAAGAAGAAAGGTGGACATTCCTCTCACACTGATCAACCTGCTAACACTAACCGCAACAAGAGACCTCCTTTCTCTCCTAACTCTAACAGAAGCAAACACCAAAGCCGTACCTTTTTCAAAAGACGAAGATTTGACAATCCTCCTGCCACTGCTCAACCTCATACGAGAAACAACCACAACAACACTCAGCAACGAGGCGACCAACATCCTTTCAACCAGCGTTTTCCTCCAAATTCTAATGGTAACAAAAAGGTGAAGTGTTTTAAATGCTTTCAGTATGGTCACTATGCAGATAAGTGCCCAAATGGTCATGCTAAGGGCAATGGTCAATCCAATGGCCATTCAAATGGAGTCAACAGGAATTCAAGTCAAAAACCCTTCAACAACAACCGCCCCAACGGAGCTACTCTTAACCTCATCGAAGATGCTACACCCGACGACAATGAAGTGGAAGTTAACTACGGTGAGGGATATGATCCTGATTATGAACGATGACAACCCATCCTCAGGTACTCCTATATCTCCTCACACTTTGTTTAAAGTGCAAGGCACTGTTAAGGGTGAAAATGTCACCATTCTGCTAGATGATGGTAGTAGCCATGATTTCATTTCCACACGATTGGCACAACAACTATCACTCTCTGAAATTTCATCACCCCACAAGGTCAAAACTGTTTTTAATAATCAACGTTTTAATTGTAAAACTCAAGTCACTGTTGAAGTTTGCATTGGTGAATTCACACAAGCACGTACATTTTTGGTAGCACCATTGCATGGACTCGATATGATTTTGGGAATGCCATTTCGTCATGAATTTGACCCGTTGATTAATTATAAAACACGTACAATGTCTCTCACTCATAATAATAAAAAATTCTCCATCCAAGCAACACTGGCACATCAAAAATTTCCACTCCTCTCTCACACTCAAGCCAAACGAGCAATTCGAAAACAGGGGAAAACATATCTAGTATTGGTAAATCAAATTTTTGTTGAAACTGAAACTTCACGTAACTCCACACACAATGAATTTCTCTCACAATTTGAAGATTGTTTCATGCATGATCTCCCACCTGGAATTCCACCATCACGCCCAGAAGACCACCAAATTGACATCATACCGGGTAGTGAACCTCCTTGTAAAGCACCTTATCGTGTAAATCCTACCGCACACAGGGAAATACAAACTCAAATCACTGATTTACTTGATCGAGGCCTAATCCGACCTAGTAGTTCACCATACGGAGCTCCAGTACTTCTTGTCAAGAAGAAAAATGGAACCTTTCGTATGTGTATCGACTACAGGGCTTTAAACAAGATCACCATTAAGAATAGGTTTCCTTTCGTATGTGTATCGACTACAGGGCTTTAAACAAGATCACCATTAAGAATAGGTTTCCTATTCCTTGAGTGGATGATCTACTAGACAAACTGAAAGGGGCAAACATCTTTAGCAAAATTGACCTTAAATCAGGATATCACCAAGTCAAAATGTTTGAACATGATGTCTACAAAACTGCTTTCAGAACACAAACTGGGCACTATGAATTTCTTGTCATGCCATTTGGTTTGACAAATGCACCAGCTACATTCACACACATGATGAATCGAATTTTCATTGACCATCAAGATTTTGTGATTATATTTTTTGATGACATTTTGGTATTCAGTAAATCTGAAGAAGACCATAAGCAACATTTAACACGTGTATTTGATCTGCTTGCACAAAATCACTTGTATTTGAATCTTGAAAAGAGTTCATTTTTCCAATCTGAAATTGAATAGTTGGGACATATTGTATCGGGTAAAGGAATTCATGTCGATCCAAAGAAAATTGAAGCCATTCAATCCTGGCCTAGACCCAAAAACTTGCATGAGCTACGATCTTTTCTTGGTCTTTGCAGCTATTACAGGAAATTTGTTCGTAATTTTGCTTACAAAGCACATTATTTGACTCTCTTGTTGAAGAAAAACACGCCTTATGAATGGACTGATTTGCAAGAAAGCTCATTTAATGCACTTAAACATGCTTTGACTAATGCACCTATATTGCAATTGCCTGATTTTGAACGACCATTCTTTGTGGTAGTCACTGATGCTAGTGGTAAAGGTATCGGTGCAGTCCTTATGCAAGATAACCATCCCATTGCTTTCGAAAGTCATAAATTCAAACCGTCTGAAATAAAGTTCAGTACTTATGATAAAGAATTGACTGCTGTGGTACATGCATTGAAAATCTGGAAACACTATGTAATGGGTACTGACTTGATCATTAAAACTGATCAACAAAGTATCAAATATTTACTTTCTCAGCCTTTAATAGATGATAGACATATTAAGTGGGCCGCTTTTATTCAAAGTTTTCAGCCCAACATTCAATACCAACCTGGTAAAGAAAACGTTGTAGCCGATGCTTTGAGTAGACGACCCTCACTTAATCATATATCAACCATTACGGGAACTTCATTTGACACTATGCCTGACACTTATGCACATGATGATGACTTCAAAACGACATGGTTGCACATGCTTGATAATTTTGTACACACATTTTTCGAATACACTATTCAAGAAAACTTCCTTTATTTCAAACAAAAATTGTGTGTGACTAAATCTTTTCGTACATTAATTATTGAAGAATTGCACAAACCACCTTATGCTGGACATAGAGGATTTGCTGCAACTTTTCAAAATTTATGTCGTGATTTCTATTGGCCTGCTATGAGAATGGATGTTAAACAGTATGTGTCAACTTGTTTGATTTGTCAAAAAATCAAAGCAGCTACAGGTAAGAAATTGGGACTTTTACACCCTCTCCCCATTCCTGAAAGACCTTGGGAACATATTTCCATGGATGTTGTTACCGGTTTCCCACTCACAATGCACAAACATGACATGATATGGACTATTATTGATCATTTCTCTAAACAAGCGTATTTTGTTCCGTGTAAGAAAACACTCACAGCAAATCAAGCTGCACTTTTGTTTCTGAAGACTGTTTTTCCACATCATGGTTTGCCTAAAGTGATTATTTCCGATCGAGACTCAAAATTTTGTAGTGCTTTTTGGACTACTGTATTTGAAAATCTTGGCACTACACTTGACTTTACTTCTGCATTTCATCCTGAATCTAATGGTCAAACCGAAGTCACCAACCGCACTATTATTGACTTGTTGAAGGCTTATGTTTCCTCTCAACCTAAGAAATGGGATGACTACCTACATATTTTGCAATTTGCATACAACAACACCACTCACACTGCCACAGGTAAATCTCCCTTTGAAATTGTATACGGTCACTCACTTCCTACTCCTGCTTCATGTCTTTCTAATGTTGTGCCTGCCGCTGATGATTTCACTACTGACTTTCATGATATTTATGCAAGTGTGCATTCTGCCATTAAACACTCACAAGAACTTTACACCAAGCATGCTAACAAGCACCGCAAGGCACACCAATTCAAAGAAGGTGATCATGTTTTACTTCGCATCGAAAAATGAAGGATCAAAAGTGTTGATACTAATGTCTTTGTTAAGCTTGCTCCTCGTTTTTATGGACCTTTCAAAATTTCAGCTGTCATTAATGATGTTTCTTTTCGTTTAGAATTACCTGCACATTGGCACATTCACAATGCATTTCACATTAGTCTTTTACGCCCTTTCAGAGGACCCCTACCTACACACCACATTTACGAAGACCCACCTTCACTTGTAGACCAAGAAGAGCAACTCATCCCTAACAAAATAGTTGACCATGAGACCACCACTACACGCACTGGAATGGTTTATAACCGTTACCTTTTGACTTTCAAGGGCCACCCTAGAGAGGATGCCAAATGGATGCTTGAAAAGTTTTTTCGCAACTTTCCCAACCTTCTACACACTTTCCATCACTCACGGTCCAGTTGATTTCTCTATTAAGCAAGTGAGGACAGTTGCTATCCCTGGTGGGAGGGATGTTACGAGACTGGGCACCCTCCTGTTGTAGTGGTTAACTGCAATTGGGATAGCTGGGCGTAATGGTTAATTATGTGCTGTCTATTTATTTTACTAATTGAGTTGATGATGATTTTGTAGAGTGGAATGCGGGGAGTTGATGAAGAGGCGACGGCAATTATTCTTGGCCATTTTATAGTTGCACAGTATCTTAGAATCTCATTTCAATAAGCCACTATGGCTCTGTAAATATTTGTAGTGGGAACTTCCCTTATGGGTCATGCAAGAACTAATGAGCTTCACTCATTTACAAAAGTGAAGTGGTTGTAAAAGAGGGGCCTCAATTTTTGGCACCTCAAACTCAAAAATAATATATTAAATACCAACTCCACAAGAGAGGTGCCGTGGAGTTTGGGGCTAGATTTAGGCCTTTCTCTTGCAGATTCTCTTCTCTACTCTCTTAAGCTATGGTTATTTTGCTGTGTACTCTCTAATCTAGTCTCCATCTCTTACACATCTCTTACACCTCCTTACAAGCTTGTCTATATCAATTCTCTGTTTACTGTGTGTGTGTGTGTGTCATAGTCTAGGTGAGTGTGTGTGCTTGGAAATTGGAAGAAGAGGTGGACAGTTTGATGGTGATGGCTTGAAAGCTTATGTTAAGTACTTTAAGCGGTCGATCTCCCCCTCTTCTCCCAACAGAGGGGATGGTGTTCCTTAAGTTTTTTATGTTTCTGTCATGATTTAGTGGGTTTCCTTCCGTTGTGTGTATGTGGGTTGGGTGGTGTAGTTGAGAGTAGTGAAATTCTAGGTTGTGGTGAGTTGGCCTTCCATAGTCTTGTATGTGTAGGATGGTCTCAACCTGACAAGATAAAGAGATTTCCTCTGTGTGCTTATCGTGTCATTTGTGTTCTCGATTGACATTATGTTGATCTATATTGTGTTGCATGCACTTTATGGGTGGTGTGATTTGCCCCTGCAACATTGGCGCTGCTGCCCAGGATACAAGGACTTAAGTAGGTATTCCTACTAACACTCATGAGATGGTTGCTTGCTTTAGTTTCGGCTAAAGAAAGCATTTTTCTTAAGTGAATCCGGAAGAGGTTATTCCGAGATCAAGTGGATAGCGAGGAAGCGTGTGTCTTACTGAGGATCTGCGACTAGATAGGTTTAGTTAGGATTTGTATATTAGAGTAATTGTTGGTGGTCGAGTGGTTTGTGAGGTGACAAAAGCATTTGCTAGTCCATGTGTGGCATTGAAGCGTTTTTCTACTCATAGATGAAAAACCCCATATGATTTGTAGGAGTAGCTTTAGGTAAGTAATCTGATTTTGATCTAGAGCTATTCATCACTGATTTATTTGCTACAATGCTTGTTTGCATTTAGAATCTCTGAAAAGTCTGCTTTTGAGGAAAAAAACAATAAAAAGAGTTCTATTGATATTTTTGCATGGCTGATTCGTGCTGAGCATATATGAGGGCATGTGCAAGGGTTCTGTGTACAAAAACTGAAATTCTGCAAACTTGGACATTATACGTGTATAATGTCTCAAGGGGCATTTGGAGGCCAAATTTGAAAAATTTGACTGCACCAGTGTGTTTAGAAGGGGGGGTTTTACCTTGTCTACGTTGAAACTAAAGTTTTGACCAACTCTTGATACTCAAAAGACAAAAGACGGAGTGTATGAAACGAAAAATAGAAAAATTGATGATTATGAGCACATTTTTACATGAAAATTGGTAGAAGTGCTTGAAAACTAGTGCTAGATACTTGGAGTTGCTTGTGAATGAATTCTGCTCAAAAGTTCATTAGTAGACATCATACATGTATAATGTCTAAAGAGTGATTTTGGCAACCAAAATGAACTTTGACATTATACCCATCTCCAGCATGTTGTGTTGAGCACATACACCAAATTTCATATAATTTGTGCTTATAGATTGAAACCTAGGGGGATTTTACTCGTTCAGGGGATTTTCTTGTGAAAAGTGATGATTTTGTGCATTTTTGACATCCAAAATTTTCTGTGAGCACATATTCTTGATCTACACACTAAGGAGCACCTCTGGTAGAAACATAACTAAAATCTGAGCAAAAGACAGTGTACGTGTATAATGTCTTAGAGGCCATATCTGGGGTCAAAAGTTACATTTGAGTGCACCCTTGTGATCTACAGCATTTAGGGAGCATATAGGCCAAATTTCATCAAATTTGGATCACTTTTGGGCTTGCAAAGACCAAAGACGCATCTAGATAAGTGAATGCTTGTATTGGCCATAACTTGCTCAAAAAGTGTCAAAATTCAAATCTGAAACTTGTTGTGAGTTACTAGTGTAGTGAGGAACCTCTGGAGTGAAATTCACTTCATTCTGACCAGTTAGACATCATACGCATATAATGTTTAAAGGGTACTTTTAGGGATCAAAATTGAAATCTGAGCATACTAGGGTGTTAAGCACCACAAGACAATCTCACATACCAAATTTTGTCAAAATTTGAGCACATAGACATTATACGCGTATAATGTCTCATGCCAAGATCTCAGAGTCAAATTTCACTTTTGACCACATAGCGGGTTGGGAAATGATGTTCTAAGCTTGTTTGCAAAATGTCATGTCATTCTGAGCCAAAAGATTTTATAGGTGTATAATGTCTTAGGGGCCAGATTTTTGTCAAATCAAACATTTGAGTATACCTCACTGTCCTAGAGCATAAAAGAAGTCCCTAGCCAAAATGTCATAGAATTTGCAGCTCATTTGGGCTTGCAAAGAGCAAAAGACAAAAAATTGCAAATTCAGGCTTGTATTGGTCTGAACTTGCTCAAAACATGTTCAAATTGAATTCTAAAACTTATTGAGAGTTGCTTGAGTGATAAGGAATCAGTGGAACAAAAGTCACCTCATTCTACCACAAAAGACTTTATACGCGTATAATGTCTCAAGTGTCAAATAAAGGTCAAATTCACAAACTGAAACTTGCAATGGGTAGAGGACATCAAGGAGAGCTCACACACCAAATTTTGTCAAATTCTGAGCACATAGACATTATACGCGTATAATGTCTCAAGCTCCAAAGTAGATGTCAAAAGTTACATATGGGCTCACAGAAGTGTTTGCCAACATAAAAGAAGCCTAGTGACCAAGTTTCAACAAATTTGGGTCACATTTGGTCAAGATACAAGCAAAAATCCTCTATCCTGAAACTGTTTTAAGTGTTGTTTCAAGTGCAGTTCACCAAAACTGCTCTAACTTTTGATAACTCCAAATTGAGTCAAGTATAGCCAGGAGAAAATCTTGCGGGCAATAGAACCCAGGTTTCCTAAATCCAAACTTTTAGGGTACCCAGAACTAGTTTCCACAGACCAAAAGAGTCACAAATTCTAGACTTTTGAGAGACTTGATCAAGGGCAAAAAGGGATAAGTTGCACTAAGGCAACGTGGGCTTGTTAAGGACTATCTTGAGAGTATTGAGTGGGCCTGACATTAAGAAAGCTAAAATCATCACGATGGAAAGCCAATCTACCAATCCTTTTGTAGATGTGACCAGAGGTATGGCAAGCCAAGCTAGAAGTGATGAAATGCCAATCTATCCACATTTTGACACAAACCCACACAATGCACTACAAAGAGGTGGATATTTGGTCAATGAAGGACCACGGATACCTCCACCAAACATGAGAATTCCAAAAAGGAGCCACCTGGATTCCCTTCTAGAGCGACAACGAGAGATGAAGTGATAACAGAGATGAAAGACATGCCTCCTCAAGTGAATCTACCTAGAACCATATGTACCATCACCACCCCCTATAACTTACTCCTATCCAAATCAGAGCAGAACCTTGAGAAGATATGATACTGAGAGTGACACATCTTCTTAGAGGAGTGATTCCCCAAGAACCCAACCCACAATAAAGCCAGAGATATCTAGTGAGCAAATTAAGCTTATAGAAGGATTACCTCAAAGACTTGCTCCTCTAGTCAAATCTAACCTCCAAGAACCTCTATGGTGCGAAATTGAGAGAAAATGGACAAACCATACGAGAGAAGAGTGTACCTATGGCATGGAATATGCCAGGGACAGGTATGTACAAACTGTTCGAGTAGCACCTACTCCACCCAGATACGTTACGGGAAATGCTTCGGGACCAGTAGGAGTTGCAAGGCCACAGCCTGTCTTTGAACAACAACCTATGCTGCCAGGTGCTAGAATGCCTATAGATATGAGATACACGTCAATGATGGAAGCATCTAACAAACAAGTGTTAGTACCAGCTACAATGTGTTATAGCAATCAAGCGTGTACTGCCCTTCAAAGCGACAAAAGATCAGAGAAACGCTGGGAGTGGTGAGGCCGGCACAACCTCCACCTCTTGTGTTTTGACCTATAGAAAGAAGATACAAGATGGACAAAAGGACATTGAGGTTCATTGCGCATAGAGGCTTAGCAAGGTCAAAGCCTGCATATAGCCTAGAGGAATTGCAAGAAGAAGCTCCTCAACCAGAGATAGATTGTCACAAGAGCCATGAAAACCACTTGGTCAAACAATGTCCTCAAACGGGGATCACCCAAGTGAATGCCTATTGTCTAGATTGTGGTGTCATTCACTTGATCCCCGATTGTTGAAAACCCAAACCAAGTCAAAAAGATCACAATGAATGTCTCAAGAATTGTTCAGCTACCCAGTAGCTTGGAAAATGAAAACGTCGTACTAGTTCAAGTAGTTACGAGAGTGCAACCTCAAAAGGAAGCAGATGAGAACCCAGAGACAAAGAAAACAGAAACTGACATGAGTCAAGAGACGGGTGAGCTAAAGACAGACACACCTGGTCAAAAAACCAAGAGCAAACAGAATAGTTGGAAAGCTAGAAAGGCTAGGATGAAAGCACATAAGGAACAAGAGCAGAAATCCTTGGCTGAGAAGCTTACCCAAGCTGAAGAGAAGATCATGAGGAAAGGGTTGCACCTTCTCTTACAGAGGCAACTCAGCCTCCATAAGAACCATCCACAGATGAGAAATCAAGAAGTGTTAGTTCAGGAGGATCAGTGTTGGTTGAGAAGGTTAATGAGCCATTAGAAGCCCTCCTAAAATCCTATGAAACATGGCTCAACAACAACCAAACCCAAGAACAGAGGTGGATAACATATCCATATGCAGAACTAGAAAAGGATAGGCTTGAAATGTGCAAGAAAATGATTCGAACAGCCCAAGATTTACTAGAACCACCAATTGGAAAACCTAAGGGTGTGATCCTTGTCCCACCTACACCACAAATCTTGCCAAACCAGAAGCAAAAAGAGCTAGATTCCAGTCACGAATACGAACAAAATCTCAGGCACCCCGCATTAGAGCCAAGGATAGTGTTGAATACCACGGATAACTCTTGCAAGGGATTTCACATAGCTATACCTGATAGCTGTAAAGATATAGATGGTCTTGATGAATTGTGGACAAGTCAGAGAGGCCAATGAAGCAAGCAAGATAAGTAGACGAGTAAACCAAATGAGTGATAGAAGAGGAATGTCTCTTCCACCAATAGAGGAATTTGAGGTTGGATCTCAAATGAATCTAGAAGTGGAATTGTATTGGGGAGACAAAGGATCTGTACAATCTATGAACAGTCAACCCCATTCGTTAAGAACACTACCATCCTATACGGAAGAGTACAAGGCCAAGTCACGAAGGCTATCTCCCAACAAGGTCATTGATTCAAAAGGATTGATAGACATTTTGTCGACACCAGTCACCTATACAATAATGTTAGCCCAGTTGCTAAGAATACGACCAAACATGTGGGCTACTATGGGAAAATGCTTAGAGAAGTTTGGTGTTAAAAAAGCAATGACTCAAATTGAGGAAGGGATCAGAGAACTGGAAATGCCTCAGCTAAACACTCGGTCAGTGCCATTAAACAAGATAGGAGAGTACGAAGATGGGAACACCACTCTTCCTATGGAATTCCAAGGTGTAAAAACCATGGCAATCCTTGATAACGGAGCTGGCGTTTCCATCGCAACAAAAGAGGTATGGAAAAAATGGGGAAAACCAGCAGTGAGGGCTACAAGGATGAAACTACAACTTGCAGACGGACACATGGAAAGGCCCATAGGACTGTTAGAAAAAAGCAATTGTTACTTCTTGTGGCATTGAATATGAGCAAACCTTTTCTATTGTTGACTTTGACAAGAAGAACAACTATGATATCATTCTCGGAAGACCATTCATGCGACAACTGAAAATGGTCCAAGACTGGGGTTATGAACCATATCTACTTGAGAGATATGGAAACCACGACAAGGATAAAATTGAAGGACCATAGTTACAGGGATGTGATGAGAACACCTATGGAAAAGTCTGGTTCCGCTACTGTAGCAGGATCAGAACTTCCAGCATGGTTGGGTAAGCCTAAAGAATTGTGGATGCGTGGAGTTTTGCAATGCGAAAGTTTAAAGCAAGAGGAAGGCATCCTAGAAAGGGAAATTGAAGATGAGGATTATATCCTAGAACCCTTTCCTGAGGAAGAATTAGAGCCACTTGAATGGGAACACATCTTGGCTACTCTTGATGTGTGTGCTATTTGAGACGATCCAACAACGAAGTTTTGTGATGAAGATGGCTATGATGTCGTTTCTGATTTTGCAGTGAGTGTACTCCATGAAAATAAAGACGAAGAAGAAGACAAGTTCTACAACTTTGTAGAACACCTGGAGCTTCAAGAAGATGCATACATCAGAAATTTGGACGACCCAGAAGGTGACAAAAATGAAACTTTAACAAATGCACGATTTTATGATTGTCCAGATCAAAGACCCAGGAAACAATGTCATCGCTACAAAGATAAAATGCATCCAAAGTGGATTCCAAAGTCCTTGGTGGAAACACAACTACAACAAGCATCATCATACGTGGCTCCTATACATGAAGAAAAAAATCAACCACGAGGAGCACAGCCGTGTCAACAAGTGGATACCAAAGTCATCCCAAAAACAACAACCCAAGAGCAAAGAGACAATAACTTTCCATAACCAACCAAACCACAAAGGGAAAGTTCTAGAATGTTACCTTGCTGAGGATAGTAGCGACATTGATGATTCTTATGACATGCCCTACCAACAACTCAGATCATCACGATCACTAGCAGCTTCAGTAACAATCAAGGACGACCAAAAGAAAAGAACAACAAGTCAAAACCAAAAAGTTCAAAAAATCTGGATACTAAAGAGGCAGCTTGGCCAAAAGAAGGTATGGATCAAGAAGACAATGATCTATGATGAAAAATCACAAGATCGAATGCCAAAAGAAAACCATTCAAAGCACGCAAGAACGGCTAAGAAAATCACAAAGTTGCAAGCTTTCGCAAATTGAATTTGGGTTTCAAAGAATTTGACTCAAGCACAAAGAGGTCAGGAGTTCATTTGGATTCCGAAACGGTTAAATGGTAAACTCACAAAGTATCAACTCCCAAAGTCTGAATCTCATCCTCAACCAAGTGTACAAGAGCTGAAGCAAAGACCACTGAAGACTCACACAAAGACAAGGTGGATCCCAAAGAAGTCTCTTCAAACACAAACGAAGCAGGGACAAGTATGGGTTCCCAAACGAGCAACATCAACAAAATAGCCAGTAATCACAAAGAAGTGGGTCCCAAAGAAAATCAATAAAACTACTGTTACTGCACTGCCTCTTGAATTTTTTCAATTCCTCCTACGGTTTACTGTACAATTAGAAGAGAACCCACTCTAAGGAACAATGTCGAATACGACAACCAACCACAAGGCTATACTTCCAAAGTAGCATCAAACAGATAAGTAAACCTTTGAAAAAGCTATACAAACTTCCATCAAGAAAACGGCACAAGAGCTTCAAAGAAAATCACATTGCTTAGAATAAGAAGCTTCGCCAACAAATGCCAATAAGAATATTTCTTATACCCACATCTTGCACATCATAAATTTTTTCCATGCATTGACTGTGTATGCATAATAGGGCTACATTACAAGGCCTACATAGGCACAATTTTTGATTGCCCAAGTACTTCACATACCCTTGGTGATACCTTGCCGTCAAGGAGGACTCCAAATAGGAGGGGGGAGGCATTCTAAATGCGGATCTAATATTATGAATATTAGAGGGCAATGTTTTGTGAGTTGTATTAAATTTTTTTGCGTTTGATTGTGATTATTTTTTGACAAAATTCAAAGTATATTCCCTCATAGTAGAGTTACAAGAGGAGTATGGGGACAAAAGCTGTATATAAGCCCCTAGGGACATTTTACAGTGTACATAGCGTTTAGAATTCTATTAGAATGATTTTTCTTTTTTGGTTGAGTTGATTTTTTGTTTTATTTAGTCGTTTTTTGAGATTTTTTTGAGAAAAATAGAAAATAAATAAATCCATAATCCAGATGAAGAAAAGACTGAAGAGATGTCGGGCCGTACTGAGCCTACAAAGGCCGTATACAGGGAGTAGATCTTTATATTGTAATCTTCTATCTTGTATGTGACTTAATGAAGCCTAACAAACAAAAGGGACTAACAATACTGACAAAAACAAAAGTGCAGAAATGATAGTTCAATCAACTTATCGTGATAGAGATATGCAGGAGCAACCAAGAGTCAAGGCAAATTTTGGTCCTCACATCATTGGTTCTACATAATTTGGCAGCCAAAAGATGCCAGAGATGCCCATCATCATTTCTCGAGACTAAAACCAAAAAGTTAGCTTGTAAAGCAAAATCAAGCCAAACTTTGTCAGGAGGTTATGCATAGACAGTACAAGCTAAGGCCCTAACATGACCTAGTCATCAACACTCCCTCCCTCCGTATTCATGTCATCCCTGACATGACCGCACCGACATCGACAACCAGGTCATGTTAAGGACGACATGAACGCGAAACGGGGGAGTGTTGACGACTAGGTCAACAACACGACATAACTCAACAAGGCCTTATTTTTTGAGAGTTATGAAATACTACATATTATGGTTACAAACATCATTTGTAAGAAGTAGGTAGTCTAGTCGCAGAAGCCGGGGTGCAATAGCACTTTCAGATTGTACATACAAAGCCATTTGACCCCTTAAACACTATTTTTGGTTAACCTAAGGTAGCCTTACTATATAAGGTACCTAGGTCATTTTTGTAAAAAACTTTTATCATAATCATAAGTTTTAAGCTGCCGTCGACTGTGTGTGAGAGAGAAAGAGAGTGAGTGTGAGCTTCATCCTCACGCTACGCCTGGCTCGTTCATCACATTGTAGATTCGACTGCACCATTGCACTAGCCTCGGCAAGAGCTACACATCAATGCCAGGCATTCCTCGCGGAATGGAGCATACGTGCTCTAGCATCTACGAGCTACTTGTGGTCGTAAGTATATCAAACGATGTCTGTTTTTTGTTTGCAAGTAGTCATTAGAATTGTGGCGAAAAGTTGCGCATAGGTACTCATAGATTTCAGTTTCAGGCACTTCCAAAATTCCGCTCTGTCTTTATATGCGTTTTTTGCAAATGGGTTTAGAGCTAGGATTTTGTGTGTAGAGCCTTATAGATAGGTGTATCCTAGTGAGGGGATGGTGTTTCTTAAGTTTCGTACGATTCTGGGATGATTTAGTGGGTTTCCTTCCGTTGTGTGTATGTGGGTTGGTGATGTAGTTGAGAGTAGTGAGATTCTAGGTTGTGGTTTAGTTGGCCTTCTAGAGTGTTGTATGTGTAGGATGGTCTCAGTCTGACAAGCTAAATAGATTTCCTCCGTGTGCTTATCGTATCATATGTGTCCTCGATTGACGTTATGTTGATCTAGGTTGTGTTGCATGCAGTTTATGGGTGGTGTGATTCGCTCCAGCAACACCCTTCTTCTCTAGATATTTGCTCACATCTCCACAATGTGTGGTCTTATTTTCAACAACTCTGAGAGAGAAAGTGTGCATTGTATAGGAGAAGACATCAATCTGTGCAAGCTTTTGGTATCCATCATTTTTGGTGTGGCTTTTAACTAAGATGGTTCCACTATAACCTCATATTTTGCTTTGTGTTCTCCTACGAGAGATGGTAGATTCAATAGAGAGTGTGGTTTGCTCTCTTCAAGTGCTATCAATCTGACATCTCCATATAAATATTGTATATCTCCAGGGTATAACTCATGATCCATATTGATTTAGTGATAGGTGTAGAGTGTAGATGTAGCACTACCATCTTTGTAGTTTTTAATTGTTTCCCACAAGGATTTTGTATATTGTTCTTCCGCTTCTGGATTAGGTTGTATCGTTTGAGGCTTGGCCTCATCCGTTGTGTTAGCTACTACCCTTGTATCCAATGGTGTTTTGTTTTTGGTTTCATTGGTTCACACATTTTTTCTCTTTTGTGTCCAACTTCCCCGTACCTTTCATAGACTAACATTGTTTGTTTAGGGTGTCTAATGTCTTTGTCTCCATTGGAGCATGAGAGGTCTCTACTATGAGCCGTTCGCACGTTTTTAGTCTCTGTTTGAAATTCAAGATGCAGATACATTAACCAGCTTTGTTCTAACGTCTCGTTGTTTTTTAGTCTTGCATCATAGCATCCAAATGCTCCTTAACTTTATATACCAAGATCAACCCGATGATACTTTGGATGATTTTTCTCTCTTTGTTTGTTCCCTATTTTTCTTTTCTTATTTTAGCTACTCCCTCGTTTACTGCAACTTGATTTCTAGGGTAGTTTTCTCTTTCAGCCTTTTTTATTTTATCTCATTTGGCCTTCCATAATTTTCTTCCAATCCTCACTGATAAGCTCTCATTTTCCACTTGAAATGATAGTTTTCGTTCGTTCTTGATAGGTTTGTTTTTGGAAGCTTGTTGAGCTTGAGCTCGAGTCACCACATTCATAGGAACCGTGGATTCTACTCATGGATAAAAGCATGTTGACATGAAATTCCTTTTGTGCTATTTAGCATATCGGGAAAAAACCTTGGGTGCACGGTAAATTTTTTTCAAATAATATCAAAATTTATTGAAGTTTGTACATTTGGATTCCTTGCTCTAGGAGATTTCTATGTATCAATTTTTTTGAGTTTGGACCTTTGGATTGGAAATTAGGTCAATTTTTGTACTTTCTCAGAGTACTTCAATTTTGGGGTTTTGGCTTGGGTTGTGATGTCCAAATGCCAGATGAAACTTTGGAGTTAGGCTAGAAATAGCATCTAGATCAAAGTGGCTAAATTGAGGTTTAAGAATTTGCAAATGGTACATGGATTGCAATCCATGTTTGGAGAGCTTTTGACCCCAAATTTGAACCACTTATATATGAAGGTATTTCTAGGCTATCCCCAAGATCGTTTTTAATTTGGACAATTTTTGGTCACCCAAAAGTGAAACCCTAGGTCTATATTTATGGTTTTTAGCTTGGGAGCATTTTTGGGCCCTTATGACCCACATTTTGAACTCTTTAACAATGTTGCTTTGGAAAGATTTGTTCACAATGGTGTGTGCTATAGGCTGATATAGTTTCTATCCAAAAATTCACATGAGGTACATGGATCGCGATCCATGTTTGGTCACTTCTCGGCTTGAGATTTGGTGAGCTCATAGCTTATGATGTTTGTAGCCTGCTCCCAATTTTTTTTCCAATTTGGTTGTCAACCAAAAGTGGAATCTTGGATCTATTCTGATGGTTTTTGACTATCTTTTGTTTTTGACTTTTTTACCACTTTTTTCAAATTTTTTGCCAATGCTCTTTTGGGAAAAGTGTTTGTCTATGCCTCATCTATCTACTACTCAAATCTAAGCCAAAAATCATGATGAGGTACATGGATCACGATCCATGTTTAACCTCCTTTTAACATGGAACTTATGTTGGAAAACGAGGGGGCTATGGGGGGTGCAGGCGAGGAACTACCATTGCGTGGTGCAGGTGCAACAAAAAATTGAATGAGGGCGAGAGAGGAGAGAGAGAGAGAGATCTACACAGTAGCCAAGAAAAAGCACACGCTGTATTTTGATTCAAAAAGAGCCTTACATATAGCTGTAGCCATGCAAACCCACACATGCAAACTGGACTTTAACTGCATGCTTTAAAGGGATAATTCCCACGGGCTTGGAAAACCCAACAATCCCCCCCTCAAGCCCGAACTAAACAGACCCTCTCATGATACCTCGAGTTTTTGGTATACTCGGCAACTGTGAGTTTTAGGTTCTCTCACAACCAAGGATTTTGGTGTATCCATAACCTGGTGCTTGGTGAGTAACCCCCCCTTGAACAGATAGGGTGTAGGCCAAAATATTTAGCTACCAAAATTGGAGTTTTTGGTTCACTGCCAAACCTTGGGTTTAAGGTGTAACCAGTAACCTCACGAGAAGCGGTAAAAAATAGGCTGAGAACTGACAAAAAATTGGGAGATCTTACCACTTATCTGTTTGGCAATGTCTATAACCCATACAACTTTTGACATGGCATGACTGACAACAGACAAAAGATGACAAATCCGTGACAACATAAAGACAAACTGATACTAGAGAACATCATTTTTGGATATGGATTCAACAAATTCAAGCAAAAACTCACATCTATTTTCAGACAGCTTCCAGCCACAACTTGATTGTACTGGCCAGCCACCAGCAAATATCAAAATAGTGCTCCACCATAGCCTCGACCATCAAAAAATGTATCAATGTATTCTTTCAAACATTTTCTTCATACTCTCCGAGAGATCCCAATACCCAAATGTCCGATACACGTGAGTCACACGAACCGAAAGTAGGGGAGATTTTCTCTCTTTGCTTGGATTTTGTTGGCATGATTGCATTGCAAGGCAATTCATTTATAAAATCACCCGCAGATTTTGGCATGCTACACATGGATGAGGCCAAGCGTGAATGGGTTTTTGCTTAAATTAGTTAGCTTATTCATAGCTAGGAGCGCTTAATCATAGCCTTTCTACGAGACTGCCTCTAAAATGTCTTAGGCTTTGCAGATGCCGACTTCGTGACATGCGCCTTCAACCACCGTTGCAGCACGTTTTGAGATGTTGCCTTCAACCTTTGTACACAATGCGAAGCAGCCTCTCCTGACTTTGCATCTGATGCAGCATCTCAAAACACCTTGCCTTGCCACTACTGCCTATCAAAACGCCATCCCTCCTGGCCCGACTTGCTGTACTTCTTTGCCTTCGTCCAATGTGATGCTAGTTTCCCTCCTCGCTACAGAAGGACTTGGCCTCGTGTTGATATGCTCAGCTGCAAAATTACCTGCAGCTTCCCTTGGCGACCCACAGCGTCTTGAGAGATGCCCACTTGCCTGGGAGCTCTGATACCAAGTGTTGGAAAATGAGGGGGCTATGGGGGGTAAAGGCGAGGAACTACCATTGCGTGGTGCAGGTGCAACAGAAAATTGAATGAGGGCGAGAGAGGAGAGAGAGAGAGAGAGAGAGAGATCAACACAGTAGCCAAGAAAAAGCACGCGTTGTATTTTGATTCAAAAAGAGCCTTACATATAGTTGTAGCCATGCAAACCCGGGTACACATGCAAACTTGACTTTAACTGCATGCTTTAAAGGGATAATTCCCACGGGCTTGGAAAACCCAACAACTTGGTCAACTTGTAATCCTTGCTATTTTGAAGCTATTTCCCAACTTTCTTTTTTGGATTTGGATCACTTTTTGCAAATCAAAAGTGGAATTTTGTGATTGCTTTGCGGTTTTTCACTAGTTTTTTATGTTTGGCTCTTTTGACAAACTTTTTGAAACTTTTTGCTAATGTATCTTTTGGGAAAGCTGTTTCACATGGTCTCATCTACTTGTTGCTCAAATTTGAGCCCCAAATGATGAAAATGTACATGGATTGTGGTACATGTTTGACAACTTTTTGGCATGAAACTTGGTCAGTTGGTTGTCTTTTCCTAGTAGATGCTAATGCCCAAATGGTTTTTAATTTGGATAATAAAATCTCAAGATATACCCAATTTTGTGTTTGAAATCCCTATTTTTGCTATTTCTGCCCTATCAGCATGGTTTGATGTGATTTTTGAATTTCTCTTGCAAAGAAACTTTATCTAAGCAATGTCCTACTTATGCAAAGTGTCACTGATCACTTTTCTGCAAAAATGGCCTCTAAGGTACGTGAATCGCGATCCATGTCCCTCCATAGATTTTGCACAAACTTTCAAGATTGCTTCTATTCTAAGGTCCTTGATCCAAATATTTTTTATTTTGGATAGCTTTTAAGTGTTTACCATCAAAATTTTAGAATTTCAGAGTTATGGTCGTTTTGGCCAAAACATGGGTTTCAACAATTTTTGCCCTAATCTTGTAGCCCAATTTATTGGTGTGGGTTTCTACTTACCCTACTCCTATGTGTGCTGGAAAGCATCTAGGAACAAAAATGAACAAAACAGTACAAAATAAAGTCATAACAGAAAATAGTCCAACACTCTGAAAGTAACAAGAAAATTGTAGAACGAAATGCTTTTGTCTATCTCACTCACAACTCTCTTTACCTCTTAAGAATAGATCTAGCAAGTACCCGACTTCTAGACTCTATCAAGCACTAAACCCCGTGTCTAGTTGCTTCACTACTAAGTGTAAATGGAATGGAAAGACAAATAATTGGAAAATAATGCTCTAGATATGCTAGGTCACTCACCACCTAACGATCATTCCTTGGTAACATTGCCAATGTTAGCGGGTCATCATGATGGGACGTTTGTAGCATAGCTATCTAGCACTACCATAATATGTCAATACCCTAGGGAAGTGACTCGGGTGGGACACGGAGACTCTTTGAGGTTGTCTCAAGACATGAAACTAACAAGCAAACACACCAACTCAACAAGTACATTACCAGTCAATGATCAAAAAATATGCCTATGTCCTTTCTCACCGCTCTCGATCATCACACCATTTTGTTGACTGAACAGACTTAGATCGTCATGAAACTTTAAGAAAATGTTCACTAGGCCTAAAGGGACAAGTCTACAAAGTCTCCTTGCATTTTGACAAGGTACATGGATCGTGATCCATCATGATCCAAGTCACAAAAATGCAACAGAACTATACCTATGGTCTACGAACACTCTCCTATGGTCAAAACATCAAAAAATAGTGAGTTAAGCACTTTAAATTCAAGATTAGAGTCGTGGATGCATAGTTTCCAGCTAGGTGGGCATCCATGTGTTGAGATGTCAAGCTCAACATGTACGACTCTTGGATGACTATCACCGACAGTCATCATCATTGGCGCGCCTTCGTGGATATGCATACATCGAGCTGGTCTACCTACCACATTGATGGCACACTTATCTACTCACCTCAGTCACTAGAGGTTCATACTAGATTGTTGTATTAGTTCCCCTTTTATGTTGTATTGTAGTTTTACTCAATTTTTGTGTGCCCAACATGCATGAAAGCAATACAAAAGGGTTAAACAGACCTAGGGTAACATGAACAACAAGAGTGAACTAGAAAAATGAGTGGCTTATAGACCTATGAGGAAACAGAATACCTTAGGTTTGACAATCCCTTTGTGGTTGACAAACGGGGAATAGTATAAAGGACAAGGCCCACGATGAAGAAGTGTCTGAAAATCCTCAAATCATAGAGTTAGAATGCTATGTATTGGCCAATTTTCATCTCGTAAAGAAATGGAGAAAGGTGATACTGTTTTGGGGGTGTATAATTGGGTTACTAGCCATTTTCTATCCTATAGAGTACCATGTTTCCTAAACTAAGCACTTTTTCTAGCCACAAAATTGTGTATATCTTTATCCACATTACCATAGCTATTGTGCTTAGATTGGTTCAATGCCAACTAATCAATTATGATAAGGGACCAAGTTTTGAGCACCACTTTTGAGGGAATATCTATTTAAAACTAGGTTCCAAACAAGGCACATCTTGTAAAGAAGTTCCAAGAATACCAATCAAACTGTGGGAGCTTGAACATAGAATTGGGATCAAATCGATATCAAAATCATTATAAAGTTGATTAGGATTGTGAGGGACTTGGAAAATTCAATCCTACAGAATGGGTTAGGAATGAGTTAACGCAAGCACTCACGAGGTAGGAAAAAGTCAAAGATTAAAAAATTGTGGCCACATAGCTTGTAATGGGAAAACTAGGTCATGTTTAAACTCCAACTTGTTTGGAGAGAAAGAGATGGGATGACCAATCACCCTTAGAGCAAGCAATGACCATTTTAGAAAGATATGACCATAAAATTCAAGAAATGGGTAAAGAAATATAACAGATCAAAGGATCCTTATGAACACTTGGAAACTTGTGAGCGAATACTCAGCAGAAAAAAAGGGCTATTTATAGCCCAATGGCTATTTTTGAAAAGTCTTCATGATCATTTGTCTATTTTACAAAACTCATTTCTCTACAGACTAGCCCAAGGTCCAAAATCTTGAAAGTTTTGTACCTTTGGGGGATAAGTTCTCCAAAGTACCATCTTCTGTCAAACATTTTGAATGATTGCTTCACCCCAAATCCTATACGTACAAGCTTGTGGATAAGATATACTTGCCAACCTCTTTGTACTTAAAAATCCTTGAAGGGATCTTATTTTTTACTATAGTACTTAGAGCAAAACACATGATCTATGAAGTATATCAATGACTTCCATGATAAGTAGGTACTTTAAGTATGTGACCACATAATTTTTTCCTTGTTAATCTATGTGGTTAATAACATGTTTTTTCTGAGGCTAACAACATAGTTAGTGGGATGACTTGGAAAACCAAGTAGAAAGGTATGCCTAGTTGTCTTTTGGGCTAGCCAGATGGGCCCTTCAATCATCAAGGCTATCCCAAGGAACTGATACTACAGCAAAAATCATCCCACTTTGGGGAAACCCATATATACAAGGCACTCTAGTCATGGTTTCTTACTTTCCACTAGTCTTTTACTTTTTAATTGATAGAGTAGAAATATGTAGCTTGTTATGTTTAAGATATAAAAATATACCTAATTTACTAATGTTAAATCAATATTAGGAGGCTACCCTTGGATCATCAATCCTAATGTTGTGATAGACTAATTGTTATATGGAATTTATGGTGATGTGAGTGCTTGGAGCATTACCCCTATTGCTATGGAATACTTCTTGTTCACTCCATCGTTGTGATTTTTCTATCAAGTGTATAAGGAACTTCTCATTGGGTGGTACATTTTCATGCACAAATGGCTTGATTAGTGTCCATCTTGGGGGATTAGGATGATGTGAGGTGCTTGGAGCATTACTCTACTGTTGAGTTGGATTGCTCCTTAGTCACTCTCTCTGCATCTAATAAGTTTGCTAAGTATGTGGCTATTGATTCCATCACATGGGGCTTGTTTTATACCATAAAGTGATTTCCACAAGATCTACAAACTTTTTCCTCCATACTTGTTACCTCAAACCTAGGTGGCTATTCCACATCTATACTTTTTCTCACAAATAGTCATGGAGGAAACTTGATTTGACATCCTTCTGTAGAACTGGCCACCCTTTCTTTGTTGCAAGGGCAAAAATTGTGTCGATCACTTTCATTACAGACATAGTCATCAAAAGTATCTTTGTAGTCAAAGTCTTTTATATCTACACAAAAACATTTGCTACACAATGAGCCTTGTACTTGTCCAATGATCCATTAGATTTGTACTTGGCTTTATAAACCCACTTGGTGCTAATAAGCTTGTGTTTTTTTTGTCTCTACTAGTCTAATTGTTTCCTTCTAGCCTCTGATTTCCTTCACTCTTGTGCTAAATTCTCTGGTAGGTTCAAAAGCAAACATCTTCTTGTTAGCCAATTTGGTTTTCAAGAGTTTCTTCCTTGTCTCATATTGTATTTTGAGAACTAGCCATTCTTCTGCGGCTATATAAAAAAAGTTAGAGTTAGTGTCAAAGAAAAAACTTCACAAGTCACAACTTGGCATAGGTTGTCTACATCTCATCCATGCTAACACTTTAACCTCACTAGGACCTCACTAGGATAAATTGTTCCATTGGATTTGTATCTGATCTAGTTGTATTATCCCACAACTCATAAGTACATAAAATAGCCTTCAAGGCTCAAAGAGACACAAAACGTAATTAGTTCCATCCAATTTTCTTAAGTTCCCTAGGCTAGAAGTCAAATATGTGATAATGTGTTAGCTATTAGATGTGCCATCTCTCTAAAACTCCAAAAAAATTGTTAGAGACCAGGGCTCTGATGATACCACATAAGAAAAACAACACAATCTGGAAGATAGAACCTTTATGAGAAAACCATTCAGGAAGTTTGTGCACTGTAAAACTTTCAAAACGTTTACTATAACCCTTTACCATGTTTTGTAGAGAGAGAGAGTCCAAAATGGGGTGTGCAAAGAGGAGAGACGGGAGCCATAATGAATTTTTTGCAAATTAAATATTACAGCATACATTACTGCACTTATTACCGTGCATAATATCATGTATATTACCTCACAAATTTCAGAAAGGAGCAGAGCAAGGTATGTCACGTTTTTCACAGCATACCTTGCTCTTCTGCTTGAATATCGCCATCACATGTGCATCCATATTCTCTCCTTTTCTCTTTCTCAAAGCTCACTAACCCTCTCTCTCCCTCTTAAATCTCTCTCTCTCTCTCTCTCTCTCTCTCTCTCTCTCTCTCTCTCTCTCTCTCTTCACGCACGCACACACACACACATAACTAACTTTTGGTGGAGTGCTCATCACTTGAAGATCATTGGAGAGGAGAGGGTGGACCGCAAGAGGGCTCTACACAAGAGGATTGCAAGAAGATTCAACCACTAGAGGAACACAAGAGGCAAGATTCTACACAATCCCCCCCCCCTCTCCCATTGTCTTAAACACACACACATTAGAAAAGATAAATTCAAAAAATTTGTACCTTCTAATTGTTTGGTGTAGGTGCTTGCTTGCTTGGTGTGTGATTGGTGGGAGAGAAAAAAGAGAGGGAGAAAGAGAGATTAGCATAGATTTAATGGTTAATGTTAAATTAACCATTAAATTAATGTTAAAGGAGAAAAATTATCGTAGATTTATTGATTAATGTCAAATTAATGTTTAAGTAGAGAAAAAAAGATAACATTACACGTTAAACATAACACCTACACATTACACTTCTTGTATTTTTAATGTTAAATCAATATTAAATTAGAGTGAATTGATGTGTAACACATGTGTATGTTAAATTAGAGAGAGAAAAATAGAGAGACGAAAAGAGAAAAACATTAGGTATTAAACATTAGAAAAAAAAAGTGATAAGTTAAAGTATGATAAATTGAACATTGAAAAAAAAGAGTTTAGAGAGAGAGAAAGTGTCAATTTGGTGTATGTTAAATTAGAGAGAGGAAAAGAGAGAGAGAGAGAGAGAGAGAGATTTCATTAACGACCCTTATTGAGTTTGGAAAGCTTGGCAAGGTAGAGCTTGAAGCTCTCCATTAATGGAGAGAAGCAAATAAGCTTGCAATATTCAAGTGGTTGCAAATCGAATGAGCAACGAAAACCTTGAACCGGCTTTCCATCCTATTTATTTGACCATATCAATGAATGTACATTGTAATCCTTCAACCTATTAATCCTTTGTGTATCATGCTCCCAAGTTTCAACAAGAAGTACAACATTGGCTTTGCTTGTAAGTTCATGTAAACCCATGCATTCCATGGGTATCCGTTGCAATTCCAAAAGCATACTTTCAATTGTAACTCGGTCTCATAGGTCACCCATCCCTATTTGCTCGAGGGACTTGTGTCCTCCTTGGGTACATTTTCTTCATGAGAAATCACCTTGTTTTTCTTATTCCTCTCCTCATATGCCTTGTGACAATTTTGGTCCTAAATTAGCTTTGATGCACTAATATCCTCCTATAGCTAAAATATAGTTTTTATGCGTAAAGCTTGAATTATGACCTGATTATCAAGAGGATTGGTGACAAAAATGTGTAGAGCTTTCACATATGGACAGGTAGAAGTAGATGATGATAAATAACTTTTGGCAACTAAATAGTAGTGCGTATATGCAAGGGCATGTCTACATAAAAATGTAAATATATGCAATTGGAAGCTTTCCAACTCAATATTGAGTTTCAAATATAGTGGACAATGTACACATTGTAAATAACCATTTCTATGTGTAGGCAATCACACATATGTAAATATTTGGATAGGGTGTTTCCACCATGAATGTGGTGCAAAGTGCATTTTTTTGGATCTTGGATGTGACTTCAATCTTTTTAGAATGTGAAAAGTGTAATTAGCAATTGTGGGTATATTCATCTTGCCCCAATTTGACACTTGCACCATAACTATCTATTTGGAATGCTTGATATGCGATGATGCAGAACCGCCTTAAAAGTGGTCAAAATTGGAATTTTGGTATGTGGCCATGAATTTTGAGTATTAAGATCAAGACTACAAAATTTGGAGGAATTTGGAGTTCATTTGGCATTCTTCTCGCAAAAAATGCCCGTTGAGGGTCAAACATTGCCAAAAATGGCCCAAAAAACACCAAAATCTGAGCCACAAGGGTGTGAAAAGGCTATTTTTGCCACACCAACAATGGTGGACGTGGTGGGTCAAGCTAGGGGGTGCTTTTTTCATTAAAAAATCTACAGATTTTCCCATTTGGGAGAAGACACCAGAGAGTTTCTAGGAGGTGGTCTAGTGTAATCCCAACTAGTGTGCTTTCTGTTTTCGAGGGTGTGCGGGAGTTAATTAGGGTTCTTTTTCTTCAATTTAGAACTTGGGAGGGTCTATAGAATTTTTGAGGTTTCTCTTGTTCTGATTTATTGAATACAAGAATATCGTCAAAGAATACAATCACAAAAATCTTGATGGTTAATGAAAATTATGTCCATCATGCGTGTAAAAGCGGCTGGTGCATTTGTTAGACCAAATGTCATGAGTAGAAATTCATGACATTTTGTAAATGTACGTACTTATTTAATTGGTGCATTCCCAAAATTGGTGAAATGTACATACTTGTGTAAATTCACCAATGTAAACTTCAACGGTGGCTTGGGTCTTGCAATTGAAACCTTGATTATTAAAAACAATTTTGACTTTGTGAGGTGAAGAAATTTGAGAGAGAGAGTTGTTCTGCCAATCGTGCATAAATAAAATCATGGTTATTGCCATCATCTAAAAGAATGGTGACACTTTCACCCTTGATTGTGCCTTGCACTTTAAACAAAGTATGAGGAGATATAGGAGTACCTGAAGATGGGTTGTCATTGTGATCATACTCAAGATCATACTCCTCACCGTAATTGGCTTCCACTTCATTGTCGTTGGGGTTAGCATTTTTTATGAGGTTAACTATAGCACCATTGGGGCAGTTGTTGCTGAAAGGTCTTTGGTTTGGACTTTGGGTTACTATGTTGGATTGGCCATTGCTCTTGGCAGGACCATATGGGCACTTATCTGTATATTGGCCATACTGGAAACGTTTAAAAAACTTTACCTTTTTGTTACCATTAGAGTTTTGAGCAGGATGTTGGTTGAAAGAATTTTGGTGTCCTCGCTACTATTTGTTGTCATTGTTGGTGCCATAGGGTTCAGAAGTTGTAGCAGAGTTGTCAAATCTATGTCTCTTGAAAAAGGTACAGCTTTGATGTTTGTTCATCTCAAAGTTAGGAGAGAAAGAAGCTCTCTTGTTACGGTTAGTGTTAGCAGTTTGTTCAGTGTGAGAAGGTTGTCCACCTTTCTTCTTCTCCACATTAAGAGCCAAAGTATAGCCTTTGATAGTGAATCTGGTTCAAACATATCTACCTCATCAGCAATTTGTAGTGCTAAGCCAAATATATACTTACACTTCAATTTCCTACAACTAACGTGTTCAATAGCTTGCAATTGAATTAAATAGTTTAAAAAACGATCGGTGTAGCCCTGTACATCTTCATTTTGACCCTGTCAAAATAAATCCCACTGGCATGGTGCTGTAGCTTCATATTGTGTGGGTAAAATTGAGGTAAAAACAACTTTTTGAATGCATGCCATCTGCGTGGTCTTGTACCATGTGTTTGGTGGCGTTCCACCACAATGAAACACTACTGGTGAGATGATTTGATGCACACTTTACCATTTCACGTTCGAGAAAATCTTCATCATGAAAATAGTCACCTAACTGACTAACCCATGCTACAATTGTGCTAGCGTCCTTAGTGCCATCAAAATCCTTAAAAGTGAAGGCTTTTCTGCTAACTTTGTTTTGCTTTGCAGCAAGTGTAGATTTGATGCATGTAGAATGCAGTAATTTATCTTCAAGTTTTTTCCTTCGTATGTGTTCATACGTGAGAGATTGTTGTAGATTAGAAAGTTTTTCAACAATTGTGGGTGCATGTGGAAGGTGTGCCATGATTGCGTGCTTTGCTTTCTCGTTTTTTTTTTTTAATAAAAGGAAGTGACTATGTAGTAATAGATATATGCTCAATATACAAAATTAATGAGAAAATAAAGTAAATAAAAAATAATTGATAATTAGCACATCAATTGATGATGACTTCTAGTCCAAAATGTGGAGCACCCAGGCATGGTTGAGAATTGGCATCCAATTGATTAGGCTCGCGTGCAATAAATTGGAATTTTTTACTTCTGAGCTCCCTTCCTCTGTAGATGGCAATCATCAATGGAATTTGGCTTTTAGTGATCATCAATTAATTGCCATCGACTTCAAGTTTTTGGTGTAAGCTTCAAGGGTTCTCGAACATGAGTGGTCGATGTTTTAAAAATTGTAGGCAATGCGATTATGGTTCAGGTGGAGCAGTCAACCAAGGGAGAGATTGGACGGTCAAAAGTTGTTGATGATAGGCGACTTCTTGAATCCAAAGACAACCAAAGAATTTGAAGCAATAAGGGCTTTTGGGTGGATGAGTGGGAATTGCCCCTAGGGCGTATTTGGTTGTTGGGAGATGGAACAAGAGGGTGAGGCAATGGGTGAAGGGTTGCTAGCTTTAATTTTGAAGGTAAGTGAAGGTCGGGCTTGCAATTGTTGGAATTTGGGTTACTAAGAAACGCACACAGCTTGGAGAAGACAAAGGAAGCTCAAGGCACACAACTGAGAGTGTGTTACTTAGTGTGCAATGGAAAGATAGATAGTCCTAGAGTGATGGGCGTATATACAATGCACAGGGGAAAAAACCTCTTAAAGAGGGGGAAAATGCCCCGGTGGTCCTAGTGTGTTCACACACATCACTACCACATGTATATGGTAACAAATCCCCCCTGGAGTGATGCGGTGAACAAGAGATGGCACATGAGTAAAGGGAAGTGCCATGCCCTGAGGACATGATCAGTCCACAAAGGGGAGTAAGCCCAAAGCTTTGCGAAAAGCTTTGAGCTTCTCACGAGACAATGCCTTTGTGAAAAAATATGCAAGGTTGTCCTGTGTTGGCACATAACCCAAGTTGATCTCTCCTGCTGGGAGCCTCTCCCTGACATAGTGGTGATGCACCTCAATGTGCTTTGTGAGAGCATGAAAAAGCGGGTTCCTCACAATTGCCAATGCGCTCTGACTGTCAGTGTAGATAGTGTTGGCAGTGTCCAGTCCAACACCCAAATAAGCCATAGGCATATGAGCCATACACACTCAATCGTAGTTGTGAAGACTTCCATGTAATCAACCTCACAACTAGAAGTGGCCACAAATAGGTTGCTTCTTGCTCAACCATGATATACATGAACTGCCAAGCATGAAACAAAAACCACTTGTGGACACTCACATGTCAAAATAACCAGCCCAATCTGAGTTCGAAAAAGCATGTAAGTCTGGTGGCAATGATCCCCCCTTGGGATAAAACAAGCCAAGATGTAAAGTGCCACTAAGGTAGTGGAAAATCCTCTTGACAGCCTGCCAATGCTTAGACCCTAGGCTATGCATAAATCTGCTGACCTGTGAGATTTCAAACTGAATATCTGGCCTCGTGTTGCATACATAAATGATTCATCCATTGGTAAAGAGTGACATCTACAGGATCACCAGCATCATAAAGACTCAATTTAAAACCTTTTTCCATGGGAGTGGCAATAGGTTTGCAATCCTCAAGTCCAAACTTACATAGCAATGTCTCTATGTAACTTTTCTGACACAAGGCAATACCACCATCACACTACTTAAATTGTATACCCAAGTAATGATGCAACAGCCCCAAATCTTTCATCTTGAAAGTAGCATTCAAATCAGCCTTAAATTCAACAATATGTCACTCATTTGGTCCAGTGATCAGCAAATCATCTACATAAAGAACCACAATGAGAAGTACATCACCCTCACGCTTTATATACAATGTGCTTTCTATTGGACTATTATACGAAAGCCTCATTTGACCAAATGAGTGTCAGCTTTTTCATACCAAGCACGAGGAGATTGCTTCAACCCATACAAAGCCTTCTTACATCTGCACACTTTGTCCTCTTGTTCTTTCTTGACAAAACCACGAGGCTGCATTGCATAAGCTTCCTCAAATATTTCACCATTCAAGAAAGCAGTAACAATGCCTGATTGATGTACATCCCAACCAACATGAGCTGCCAATGCACATAAAAAATGCACAGTAGTCATACGACAAGTGGGAGAAAAAGTCTCTTCATAATCTATGCATTTTTGTTGTGCATAACCCTTTGCAACAAGTCGAGCCTTATGACGATCGATCTCACCATCCGGCTTGTGTTTCAACTTGTAAACCCACTTCGTATCAATGGCCATTTTGTCAGGAGGCAAATCACATAAAGTCCATGTGTCATTTCTATAAGTGCATCATATTCTGATTACATGGTAGCCATCCAATTTTGTGAATTTTGTCCTTCGTCAAAAGACAGAGGTTCCTCAACATCATGTAAGCTAGACACAGCCAAAGCATAACAATCTAATGCATAAGATGCATGGCCAGAGCCTGAACGAGTATGAATAGACAAAGGTGCATCCAATTTACTATCACACAATGTATGCACTAGCCATTTTGGCACACCTCTAGCCTGCTCATTTTCAGCCCTTTCCTCATCAAGTAACCAAAGCATGTGCCAAACAGCCAAAAATACGCATGTGCTCAATAGAAGGCTTTCTATCATGCCATGCTTCATATGGAGTAATAGATTGCAAAGCTTTCGTAGGAAACTTGTTTAGTACATAAGTGGCACACATGATGGCCTCAAGCCAAAAAGAATGCGGCAAAGCTTGACTTTTGACCATACATCGTTCCATTTCCGTAATTGACATGTTTTTCCTCTCAACAACACCATTTTGCTGAGGTGTATAAGGCACTGTACATTGGTGTTTTATCCCATGACTAGCCAGAAATGCATTAAATTCATGAGACATATACTCCTCCCCTCGATCGCAACGGAGGGTGCCCATAATACATTTCGATACATTTTCACCCATAGCCAGAAATTGTTTGAAGCACATAAAAACTTCGGACTTAACTTTAAGCGGAAATACCCATGCATGCCTGGAGTAATCATCAATGAAAATCATGAAGTAAAGGTAATTGCCCAAGGATGGAGTTTGCATGGGCCCACAGACATCACTATGCACAAGTTGCAACCTGCATGTGACCCTTACTGAACCATCCTTTGGAAACTTTGAACGCTGCATCTTATACAAAATAAATCCTTCACAAACATGTTTCACAGGTGCTTCAAGAGGCGGCAAAGAAGCAACAATATCACATTTTTGCAAACGCAACAAACTGGCAAAATTTAGATGCCCAAAATGTGCATGCCACAATTTTCCATCTGAAACATCCCTTGAATCTGCAACTGCATTTGTAAAAAATTTTCACACTTGTCATACAAAGGGAGCTTATACAACCCACGGCACAAAAGGCCAGATGCAACAATTTCATCAACAAATTTGTGTTCTCCAATTTTGGTGAGCTTTGGCGAGGGTACGCAGGTCGACAAAAATTTCGGGAAAGCTCGTGGAGCTTAGTCTACTCAGATTTTTTATTCGGGCTCATTTCGACCTCCGTTCCCACTACAGCCAGGTCTGTACAAGCAATTTTGTCATTTTGTGCAGAATTTCTGTCAGTGCCAATTACTGCTTAACAGATCCCATACAGTCTGCTGCGAGTTATGCTATATAGCACGTGCTGGTCTGGCTCAGTTTCTCCTCATTTCGGGTAGTTTTCACATCAAGTGCAGGCATTTTTCATGGCTGACAACAACACAGATGTGTTCAAGATGTTTGTTGCTACTAAGGACAGATTGGATGGGGACAATTAACCTATGTGGGCTTACATGATGCAACATGTTCTTGTGTCAAAGGGCGTCCGGAATATTGTGCAGGGCATTGATGTACATCCTAGTTCTAAGGATGTAGGCAATGTTGAGGATGTTGCAAGCCTTGCTGCAAGGATTGCTGCTATTAGATTTGTTTTGCCTACGGCAGAACAAGCTCAGGCTCATGTGTTGATTGTGTTGTCTCTGAAGCGCACCATTACTCCTCACATTCGTTGAAGAAAATCTACAGGACAGTCTTGGGATATTCTAGCAGGACTTTATGCAAGCCGCCGTGAGGCTAAAATTGCTTTGCTGCGTAAAGAGCTGGAGTCGAAGATTTGCACGAGGAAGATGATATGGACACTTTTCTTGCTAGCGTCAAGGATATCAATGAGCAACTTATTTATGCAGGAGAGGTCATTTCAGACAGTTCCCTCGTGCAGACTGTTCTTGATGCCTTACCAGATTCTTACCAAACTTTTGCTAGTACTTGCAGACTTATGACCCAAGGAAATCCTGAACTTGTCAAGTTTGATGCATTATGCACATTGCTATTGCAAGAGTCACTTTCCAGAAAAAAAAGAACTAGGTAGTGTGCAGTTGAGCAGGCTTTTAATGCTTCTCAAAGAAAGGGTGGTAACAGCAATGCAACCACTTCTTATGGTTTTGCTACGAGTGGAAAAAATTCTGATCCTAATGCTTCTGCTGGCAGCAATTCGTCTTGAAATTTTGGTGATAAGGGCAAAAAGAATATGCGTTCCATTATTGTAAAGCTAATGATCACTTGATCAAGCAGTGTCCTAAGTTGAAGACGAAAGAGGCTAAGAAGAAAGAGGGTGGTTCCACTGCAAATGCTGGTTCCACTACAAATGCAGCCATTGTTGAGTCTTCTGTGAAAGGAGACTGTGATGTTGATGTTGATGTAGAATGGGCTTTTAGTGCAGAGTGCACTTACAGTCATGTTGTCCATGATTCATGCATGTCAGTTACTGTAAATTCACATGTCTGGTATTTCGACAATGGTGCTACAAATCACATTACCTCACATCGTGAATTGTTCACCTCTCTTAAGTCTGACCCCCATGGGAATTCAGTCACTTGTGCCAACAATGCCTCTTATCCGGTTCAGGGGGTTGAAAAGATTGTGCTTACTGCTATAAATGGAAGTTCTTTGACACTTGTTGATGCACTTTATGTACCTGGGATCAAGAAGAATCTTTTGTCTGTATCTGCACTTGGTAGACTTGGACTTGTAGTCAAATTTGTGGATGACAGATGTACAGTTCATGAAGTGAGCAAACATGTGCTAGAGCTGTTGGAGACTAAGCCCGGGAGGACGCAACCTGCTCTGATACCAATTGTTGGAATTAGGGTTGCTGAGAAATGCACACAGCTTGGAGAAGACAAAGGAAGCTCAAGGTACACAACTGAGAGTGTGTTACTTAGTTTGTAATGGAAAGATAGATAGCCCTAGAGTGATGGGTGTATATACAATGCACAGGGGAAAAAACCTCTTAAAGAGGGAAAAAATGCCCCAGTGGTCCTAGTGTGTTCACACACATCACTACCACATGTATATGGTAATAGCAATGGGCGACCGGCCAATGATTTAATAAGAATTATTTTAAACTTAACCTTAAGTTAAGTGTGAATGCGTGAAAAAGAATTGACTGGCAATGAATTGTAGTGGCCAAAAGCGACAAGCGATCAAGAGAACGTTGAGGGTGACTTGCAAAAGTGGTTTTGGCCTGCGTGCACGACCAAGAACTTGCCTAGCAGTCCAAGGTGACCTCGTTGGCAGAGGTCTTGAGCAGTTTAGCACAGGTCGATGGCTTGGCTTGGAGGTGTGTAAGTCGGGCCTCACACAACAGTTTTTGTCCGGTTCTCAGATTTGCTTAGTGCTTCACATACAAAGTGTCGTAGCCTTGTAGCTTCCAATTAGGAAGTATTAATGCTACCCAATCAATGAAGTCGAGTACAACCCTTTTTTTAAAAAAACTCCTTCAAAGCTCTCTCGAATTCATTGCCTCACTCATCTCTTCTTCAAAACATTTTGGTGCAAACCTTTTTTGTCACCGCTTCCTCTTAAACTCCTTCTAAGCCTTTCCAATGTCGAGGTCAAATCACCGACTTAATACAAATTCTTCAAAATCTTATGTGTTTGCAATTCCTTCTTCGCAATCCCTCACACTTCTATCCTCACAAGCCACAATTCTTTAGTAATTTTTTCCTTAAAACAAGTGCTTTACATACCCATTTTCGGTAGCCGATAAGAAAAAATTGTTGAATTAATTTGCCAATTAATTTCTCGATTAACCATTGATGCAGAAATTTGATGTTGTCAATTTGAGAATTTCTCTTCTAATTTGAAAATTGATTGCTAATTTCCTCGAACCCGAGGCTCTAATACCACTATTGGTAAGGAGATTGTTAACCCTCACAGCTCACGAACACCCTATCACCTATGACGGACGTTGTATTATATACTTGGTAGAGTCAGGTACCGGGCATGTCGGTCCAATAGGAAAAGGGTAAGAGTGATCGCCGATGAGAGGCGCACTCTAACTGGAACATTCAAGGGATTAGTTGGCTAAGCATGGGCGCCCAAGTGTGAATGGGGTGAGCTCATATAAAAGTCAACTAAACCTAAAATTCACTCATTCTCTCATTTGTGCAATTGCAGAGTGCTCTTGCTCCATCTCCATCTTCTTCTTCTTCATCTCCTTGTGTGTGTGTGTGTATGCGTGACAGAGAGAGAGAGAGAGAGAGAGAGAGTGTGCGATTGAGCATTGCGGTGGCACGACGGCGGCGAGGCGGTTGAGCGCGGCGTAGCGGCGTCTCCCTCTTCTTCACGGCGAGGAATCCTCCACGAAGCAAGCGTAGAGCGGTGAGTGACACACCATCGTCATCTTTGAGCTTACTAGTTTAGGATTTTTGTGTGCTTGGAGTCATTTGTGGCTCGCACGCGGTGTATCGGCAAGTTCCTTGCATTGACACGTTGCGACATACGCGCACATTTTTGGCACCGTTGCCGGGGAATGCCATACACTAAGCTTGAATGTCACTCTGTGCTTCTTTTGTGGTGCAATTTCAATTGTAGGAAAGGTAAGGAAGGAGGGTGTGTGTGTTGAGAAGAAGGATTTTATGGTATATTGTGTATTTTTTTGTTAATGGAGTTTTCAAAGGCACTGTCTTTATTCTCTGTGTATTAAGGTTGTTAGTTTTCTTTGTTAATGGAGTTTTCAAAGGTACTGTGTTTATTCTCTGTGTATTAAAGTTGTTAGTTTTCTATGTACAGTAAGTAGGAAGTAGATCTGTGAGAGTTAATAGAGTGTGTTAGTGTGTAACAATAGGTGTATTAGTTAGAAGTAGGTAGATAGAGTGTGTGTGTGCTCTCGCGCAGGCCGCGGCGACCTTATCCTTTAGATTTTTAAAAAAAAATTAAAAAAAATTTAAAGGTAGGACCGGGATTGGGAATATCTCCCAGACCCAAGCCCAGACCTAAGCCCAATCTCACGCTTGGGCCTAGGCCTCAGTCGCCTTTTAAAATTATGAATTTTAGCTTCACACGTAGCTAAAAATCGATTTTTTGAGGACGAACGGAACTTTAGATGCCCGAAAATTGTGTTGTAAAGCACACAGCGACCCTCCAAGTGATATGCTCGTTTCGAGCTATCACACACTTTAATTTAAAAAAAAATCAAACATTAAAAAACATTAAAAACGTAAAAAACACGAGCTAAAACGGACGCTTAAAAAAGGTAAGCAATTAACCTTCGAGGTTATTCACCGACGCTTGTAGGGTGCCAAAGGCACATGCATGTGCACTCTGGTCGTGTGCTAGAGACGCAACAACTAGAGAGAATTTCGACTTATGCGAGTTCTCAATATCCACCTACTTTAGGTTCCTAGCCCTCGGCGGGGACCCAAGGTAGTACAAACCAAGACCCAAACATAGCGGCTAGTGACTCTTCCTCTCACTACGACGTCATGGACGGTTTCCCAATGCCTAATCCCGATAGCTCAAGACAAGACATGCATGCCATGGACCCGCGGTCCGGGCCGAGCGTGCTTAGCCGCCTTCAGGAGACCTTTAGTAGAGCCACTCGCTCCGAACATGGAGCTAATGATGTAAATGAGGGGGGTGGGGAAGTAAATTCTCCATTCGTGACCAATGTAGACCCTATATCGTTAGAAAATGTGCACATGAATACTTCATTCACTGCACCTCGTGACTCTTTAGAGTTATTTCCCTCTGAGGTCATATCACCCGATGGTAGAAGCCTTGCCGAAGTGCAAGAGGTTGAGCGATATATCCTTGAGGCTAGGGAAAAGGAAGTCGAGAGCTTACGCAAGGCGGAGCAACGAAGAGAGTTAAAAGCGAAAGCCCCTATGTCAATATCCTTGCTAAGGGAGCAATCGAGTGCTCCTGACTTAGCAACCGCCAAGGGCCAACCCCTAGAAGCAACATTGCATCTAGCTCAAAGGACACCCCTAGCACCTCAACCCTAGATGGAGTGTCCTTAAATGAGAACTGGGAGTACGAACTACAAACGGAAACTCTGACCGACCTATACACAGGTCACACCTATCACGTGGGTTGGTTAGTCCTACAATCCACAATGGGTGCTACTAGTGTGGAGGATCAACAACAAAGAGTTTGTGAGGTCATCCATAGGGTGATTGAGTTAGAGAGACAGAACAAGGGGATGAACATGCCTTCAACGGGTCTCATGAGATTCTTGGATACAGGAAAGGCTAAACAACCAACCTTATCGCAAATGGAGACTCCCTCGGTAAGTCCAATGGATCCTCCATATGTTGTTTCGCCAGGGGTCTCAGTGCAATCTGAGCCCACAAGTGATAGCTTCACCTTTCCAAGTCTAGCTCATCTTTCCCTTGATGACACCACGGCTACCATGCCTACCCCAATGATGGGCATGCCGGGAAACACGCCATGGACCTCATTTGTTAGTAAAGCACCACTACATGGTAGCTCAATGCCTGCAATAGTACCTACAAGTGTGTACCAATCGTATACACCCATGGGTCCTCGTACTCATGTAGTCCCTACCCCTCCCATTGTTTCAACACCCTATGCTCCACAACCACAATACCCCAGTTCTTATTTCCATGGGACTATACCGGCTAGCATTAGCATGTCACATCCGACGTCTGCTATGCATAGGGCCACATATATGAACTTTGGACCACCATATGCACAACATCGTACCCAACGTGGAACCCAAGGGCTTCCTATGCGCCAAGCACGATGCCAATACCTACTTCACATGTAGTCTCTGGAACGCCTTCACCCACGGTGCCTGCTCACTTAGGTGACTTGGCAAAATTTTCTCAAGCTATTGGTCGATCTATTGCTGAGAATATGCGTAACACGCCTGATAGAGAGCCTAGAAGTAAGGCAGTATAAATAGCCAAGATCACACAAAAATTTAGTGGAGACGGGGATGTGAGAAAGCATATCGAAGTGTTTGAACAAATATGCGATTCTCTAGGAGAACACAATGACCTACATAAGAGTAATGCTTTAAGCCTAACCTTAAGTGGAAAGGCTGGGGATTGGTATAGAACCCTAAGGGTGGAAGAAAAAACGATTTACCCTACTCTTAGGAGACTGTTCTTAAAAGAATATATATGAGAGGGAGTACTTTCAGGTGTAGCCTCTCAGCTCCAGAAAGCCCAAAGAGAGGAAGGAGAGTCGGTGAGAGACTTATTAGTCGCTTGAAGCATTTGAATTCTCGATGTAATCCAAATGAGCGCTTCAACAATAACCAATTTCTTGATAGATTCATTAGGGGGTTACGACATGAGGATATCTACAATGGCCTAGTCATTAGAGGTATCACCACTTGGGAAGCAGTCACCACCAATGCGATCCAACTGGAGGATAATTTAATGATTCAAGGAAAAAGAGTGTCTGTTGAGTCTAAATCTATTAGCTCGCAAGCATTAGGGCATGAGCCAATGACCCTAAAGCCTATTGCTAAGGAGCCAAAGATATCTGAGATGACTTTAGCAGATCTCACCAAGGCTATTCGAGAGAGTCTTAGAGACAATCGTGCTCCGCAAAACAATCATATGTATCCAAGAAGGGAGCAACAATGGTGCTCAGTATGCTATGGACCGCATAGTACCAGTGAATGCCCTATTTTTTGGGTAAAATTCAATGGGAATTGCATTAATGCATGTGGAAGGTATGGTCATCAAGCTAAGGATTGCATAGTATTTAAGCGAGCGATGGCCAATAGACCAACTTTAGCATGGACAGACACACCTCGAGTGCTTGCATTGATGCCGGCCCCACCTCTTGAACAAACATCACAACACATGGTCCCTAGGGCCCAAAATGTTGTTCAAACAACACCTTTACCACCTCCAGTGCTAGGACCGCAACCACCACATCCGAGAATCACTTCTGTGAATCAAGTGGGTTGTGAGTTATCTATTTCTTGTTTGGAAGGCTATGAGGAAGATATAGATCCTAATATTGCCTATGGGATGGATGTGCTTAAAGAAAGTCCACAATACTACATGGAAGACTGTTGGGGGCAAGTCAAACATGTATATCAAGTAGCTGCTCTTGCGGCAAGAGGCCAAAATATCAATTACACTGTTAAGAGACCACCTCTTCAATGCTATGAGTGTGGAGGTCCACATCGTTTAGCCGAGTGTCCTATTAGGCTACACAAGAACACCACACTAATGCAAACCAATCAAGCGAGCACGTCTACAATGCCAATACTCATGTGTAAGATGTGGCATAGATCATTTGATTGCCAATGTCTAAATAATCCAAATGCACCGAAGATCATGCCATTAAACTTGATTGAAGTTACCGAGGAGCCATCACAAAGTACACATATGGTACCAGTAAACGTACTCACACGATCGATACTCCAAAAAAAAAAATTATATCCTTGAGGAAAGAGACACGGCATCAATTGCCCAATCTCAGAAAAAGAAGAAAACACGAAGAAAGAGATCGCAAAAAGCAGTAAAGTCAGACCCCAATTCAAAGACCAACATAGGGACTGGTGACGACCCCGTATATATGAATGACGCTGAAGAGGATTCTGATTCAGGAGAAACCATGGAGACCAAAACGACCACTAAGATAGAAACCAACAAGGAAGATCTTCATGAGCCACAATGGACAGGATCCAAGAAGAAGATAGGAACTTATCCAAACCCCACAGAGGAGATTGAGCGAGTCAAGCAATTAGGGGGTTTGGTAGAAGATACCCAAAGGGATCTAGAACCAGCACCTAGGCAGATCCAGATTACAAACACCGTGTTCCCTATGCAACAACAACTTCACCAAGACCATAGACCCTTAGCCATACCTAGTGTCATCCAAGAGGAAAGTGACTTAAAGTCATGGGAAAGTGGGCGTACTCACTTCTTGATGGAAAGAATGTTTACAAAGGGACTACTTGATCCTATCCAAGAAATGGAGATCCCATCTTCCCCACGTCAAGGGACTGAAGTCCAAAAGGTGCCGTTAAACATTGCCAAATTGATGGATTTCATGTCTTCAGAAGTTAGAACCACCATCATGTCCAAACTATATAAAGACCCTGAGCTAGTCTCAGCTCTTCGAGCCTTCCTCAATGGAGAACTGAAGTTTGGGCTACCACAATTTGCATATATGGATGGAGCTGGGGAGATGCCAATAGAGGAGGAACACTTAGATCCACAACCCAACCTAGATGAGAACCTTGTTATAGAAATACATGTTAACAAGTTGGGACAATACTTTGAGGGTGATGAATCCAATGCGACCATACCAATCACTACTAAGGGATTAAATGTGAAGGGAATCCTTGATGGTAGCGTTGGGGTTAGCATTATGACTAAAAACTGCTAGGAAACTATGGGAAGACCTCACCTTGCGACCACAACCATAGTAGTGAAGATGGCCAATGGGTCTATTGTTAAACCTATTGGGATGCTAGAAGATCTCAAGATCAAAATCTTTGGACATAAAATAAGGATTACCTTTATTGTTATGGATTTCTCCAAACACACTATGGCATCGGAGATGATCTTAGGACGTCCTTTCATGAGGGAAGCAAAAATGGTACATGACTGGTCTAAAAACCATGTCTACTTGCAGTTCCAAGATTCTGTCATTCGAGTGGATCTTGTGACTGGTCGAGCATATCCTCTAGGAAACAGGTTTATAATTGATCACAAATTTGATACCACATTTAACTCGGCCCCATTGCAGTATTGTTACATGTGTAAAGCGGACACTGATGTTGGGGAAGATTCTCCTTATATGGATGTACTACCTTGGATGACTGAGTCGGACAATGTGGATTGGGTCCACCTAGCAGCAACCATAGACACTTGGGGAAATAGGGGGACAACCTGGGTAACACCTGAAGGGGATCAAATACCACCACTTGTACCCTTAAATATGCTACAAGAAATGCATATAGCTTCTGACAAGACTCATCCTCATATGACGAAGAAAACATACAAGTGGGTCCCTTAAGCTTCTTTAGCGACCATAGCTAGTGTGAAAAAACAGAAGCCTTGTAAGAAACGTCCCACTCGCTCTAAAAAATGTAAGGAAACATGGCGGTGGATACCTAACTATTGGAAGCCCAAGGCTACTATCAAGGAAATGATCAAATCTAGGTGCCAAAACGTAGATTGTGTTCTTACTTGTCACCGGGCCCATGTGAGCTCAATCCTGTGGCTCCTAAACGAATTGAAGATCGCGGAAAGGAAAAAATCACGGAATGTTTCACACCCGCTCCATAGCTAGTTTGAGTACCGAAGAAAGAACGATTTGTTCCACCTAGCTCAGGAAGGGGGGAATCCCATGAAGCTTCTAGCTCCTTATGTAATGCATCCATAGAGGTAAAAGCTTCTCCAGAACCTCCACCTACAATAGTGGACCTCCATAAAGCTACAAAGAAATCCACACCTCCCAGTTTTAAAGAATCACCTGTTGAACCACTTCAAGCTCGATCCTGGGAGAGTACCTTACCACCCTTGCAACTCGACGAGGCACCTAAGGTAATAGAAAACTACTGGAAAAAATCCTCACCTAGTACCAACTGGAACAATTGGTTTCAAAGGGTGACCAGCACATTTCAAACGGTATGATCTACCCAAGGAAGGGGGGAGTGTTTGCTGACAGTCATCATTCGCTTACTCCCCTCTCAACCTTCCTCCGTGACCTCTCAATCTCCCAATCTTAGGGAATGTATATATAAAGACTTATACTCACAAAAAACAAAAATATTAAAGAGCAAGAGCAATTAGCAAACAAGTATGCACAATAAAAGTCAAAACATTGACTCAGACCTACGCATTCGCATCCGGTACACTGCATCATAAACGTATGCCATAAAACACCTTTGATCCTCATCACTCAAGTGATGGAGGGTAGGTAGAATTAGTACGATAGGAGTGTTTCTGTTTTAGAGTTGAGTGATTAGCAAAGTTCCTTTTTTCCACTGATGTGCCTCCTAGAGGTATTCTTTGTGTTTCCTCATGTGTACAGGAACATGTTGCTGTGGTTAGATTTTGGACCTTCATGGAATCTTTCTCTCATCCACTTTTCAAATCAAGCGCAATCATCAACACAAACAGGTGTTTCTTGTCCATTAGCATTGTCCCTTATCTTTTTTGCATCTATGTTTGTCTGCTTTAATTGTGATTGGTAGCATAATATTCAACGCATTTTCTTAGTATCAAACATTAAATTCAATGTAATTTTTTGTCATAATCACTTGTCTAGATTTAAAAATCAAGCAGTACAACTAAGCTAGTTTGACCAAGCTAGGTGTTACAGATCTTCTCTTAATACCATGGGGAATGCCTTCCTAATAATCAATGGTTACTTAGGTTCTTAATCCGATTTAGGCAGCATTGTGTGAAATGTATTAGGGCTTTCTAGTGGGCTTAGTCCCTATTGACCTTTAGCTTAAGTATTATAAAGGGATTTTACTAGTGGGATGAGCCTGGGGAGGTGTAACAATGATATATGACCCCCCCAAAGTTGCAAAATTGAAATGCTGAAAACGAACAAACAAAAAATCAAAGTGCCATAATGTAAAATCTTAAGCTGGAAGAGAAATCTCAGCTTGATTTGGTACTTCATTCACATGTATCGCCTATGGTACTAGAGCCCTAGAGGTTCCCAGTGTGGGCGCTTTTCCTTGAAAAGCAAAAAACCCAAGGCATACAAAATAAGCACACACATCAAAATTGAATCACTGTGAAAAGACTTTGGGGGGTCAAAGAAAAGGTAATCAGTCAGGCGATGATTTCATGAGAAATTCCTTTTTATTGTAGCTTAACTACGAGGTCTTCTAGGTATAGCCTCTAGTCAGCCCTCGAACATGAAATACTTGGCTCTCACGATTAAACAACTTAATTGACCATAGAAAATTAAGAAGCTTACCCATGGTATTAATAGTCGATCTCTAGTGCCTTTCGACTGTTAAATTAGCAACCCCGGACTTGTTTAATTTTTTTATCTTTACAAAAATATTTATGCGTTTGATTATATTGCAATTTAATGTTTATTGCTGACAAATGGTTTAAAATTCTGTTACCAATGAAATTGTCTACCTACAACTGCATATGTTTTTTAATTCTATATGAGAATGCAATTACTGTGCCAATGTTGTTTGATTTTGTAGTGACTGAAGAAGGCTAAGGACATTCATCTCAAATGCTCTTTCACCTGGACGAGCGAGCTTCAACTCAATAGCTTCCAAGGAGGGAATCTACATCAGGAAGGGGGGCATGTTAACCCTCACGGCTCACGGACACCCTATCACCTACGACGGACGTTGTATTATTTACTTGGTAGAGTCAGGTACTAGGCTTGTTGATCCAATAGGAAAAGGGTAAGAGTGATCGCCGATGAGAGGCGCACTCTAACTGGAACATTCAAGGGATTAGTTGGCTAAGCATGGGTGCCCAAGTGTGAATGGGGTGAGCTCATATAAAAGTCAACTAAACCTAAAATTCACTCATTCTCTCATTTGTGCAATTGAAGAGTGCTCTTGCTCCATCTCCATCTTCTTCTTCTTCATCTCCTTGTGTGTGTGTGTGTGTGTGTGTGTGTGAGAGAGAGAGAGAGAGAGAGAGAGTGTGCGATCGAGCATTGCGGCGGCACGACGGCGGCGAGGCAATTGAGTGCGGCGTAGCGGCGTCTCCCTCTTCTTCGCGGCGGGAAGCCTCCACGAAGCAAGCGTAGAGCGGTGAGTGACACACCATCGTCATCTTTGAGCTTACTAGTTTAGGCTTGTTGTGTGCTTGGAGCCATTTGTGGCTCGCACGCGGTGTATCGGCAAGTTCCTTGCATTGACACGTGCGACATACGTGCACAGAGATGGAGAGAACGTTCGCTTCCAACTTCCAATCTTGCTTGCAAACTTCCCTGTCAACCTCTCACAATCTCTTCCAATTTCTAAGTACACACACACCTAGACTAGATAACACACACACAAAAGAGAATAGATTTGACAAAGACAGAGTGTAAGAGATTGTAAGGGATGTAGGCATAATTAGAGGGGACACAACATGATTTAGCATAGTCTAAGAGAGAAGAGCAGAGAGTCTTGCAAGTGAATGGCCTAAAATCACTCCACGGCACCACTTCTTGTGGAGTTTGGTATTTTATTTACTATTTGCATTTTTGGGTGCCAAAATTGGAGGCCCATCTTGTACATTTAGTCCACTTTAGTACTTGAGTGGAGCACATTACTTATTGCATGCCCCAGAAGGGTGAGTTCTCACTAGAGCTATTTACACAGCCATAGTGGCTTATTGAATAAAAAGTCTAAGATATTGTGCAAAGGTAAAATGGCCGAGAGAGTTATTATTTTCCAACGCCTCCTCTTCAACTCCCAAAATTCCAGTCTACAAATCATCATCAACTCACTATTAGTAAAATTAGATAGACATCACATAATTAACCATTAAGCCAGCTATCACAATGGGTCGATCAAGTGAAGCATGAACTCCTTGTTGCATTCCACACAAGCGTGGACTACTAGAGAGAATACTCTCTCTCTCTCTCTCTCTCTCTCTCTCTCTCTCTCTCTCTCTCTCTCTCTCTCTCTCCCCCCCCCAAAAGCCCCTTCCATTACTATTTCGCTCTTTATCTCTCTCGAGCAGTCCATGCATCCATGCGACGAGTAAGGTGTGCTTCAATATTAATTGAAATGGTTGATCAAAAGCTAAACTCTCTAGCTATAGCACTACATGGTTGGAGTGCACTACTCGGCAAGCAGAGCATAATGGGGTTGTGATCTTATCAATTGACTCATTAAGTTTTCATTAGACCAACTACACAACTCAAGGATGATCAAGATTTAAGTAGTGAGATTGGACCAGCCTTTGTGGGTACATGCGGCAAAGTTAGAGTACACATATGTCTAAAGATGGTTGCATAAGAAAATGTTGCATATAGAGAAAAGGGTCATTGACCTTTCTTCATCTTTAGTGCAGGGCACAAATTGTAACACTTTCTAATAAAGATTGTAGACCCCTAGTGCATGAGAAGTTTACAGTTGACGCTAGAAGCTTAAAATAGGTGCAATTAGAAGGATAGAGGAAGGTGGTTCATCAATAGCACACGATAGCAGCAATGGCATAGCCCTATCCATACATGTTATGTAAGAAGCCTTGCCATTTCTAGTGGAAACTATTGGCATCCATGGTGGACATCAAAATTGACCACTTGATGCTACAAGGAAATAAAACTAACCTGTTACTTTTGTTACCTCGTAGGAACTCTTGGCTTGTTAGGTGACGAAGATGATGAAGAGAATTTTCTGGTGTTAATCATGGGCTACTGTGGCAAGATTTGTGCAACTTGGTGGAGTGATAGCCAAACTCTACAAATAGACCTTTTCCTAATGTTGAACATGGTCGCCATTGCCTGTTGCACATTTCTCATCACTGTGTCACCCTCCGCCATCTCCAATAGTGATTTTCATGAGCATTTCCTTCTCTCTTGCATGCTACAAGTTTACTGCCATTTTAGAGAAACCCTCATTGGTTATTTTGCAGGGCATTGACGTAAAAGGGGCCATTGCTAGAGGCTGATATCTTTTACTTCTTGTTGATGTTTCTTGTCTTCCTCTTCATAGACACATCGAGCTCTTGCCCACCTCCTTTTGTTGCTACTTCCTTTCGCTTGTGTTTGGCCTTGCCTCGCACAAAAATCTAGTTGATCTCATTACCTGCATCCCCAACCTGCATTGCTTCATCACTGGCTTTGGAAGCAATGCCCAGTGGGGGGGGTATTTCCAGGCGAGCAATTTTTGGTGAGCACTTTTTCGGAATCAGGTGAGCAGATTCCTAAAAATATTCTCTCTTCTTCCTTGTCGACTCTTTCGTCTTTTTCATATCTCTCTCTCTCTCTCTCTCTCTCACACACACACACACACACACACACACAGCCACATAGAGAGAGAGAGAGAGAGAGGTATTAGGGAGGTTGAGACATAGACAAAGATAGAGAGAGAGAGAGAGAGAGAGAGGTATTAGGGAGGTTGAGACATAGACAAAGATATGGAAGCTAAACAAATTGTTTCAAAAACAACAGAGACAAGGGTACTTAAAACAAGAACATCCATTAATAATAGAAAGTTACATTTTATTGCACTTGCATTACATAGGCAAGAAGCGTTCATCTTCTGGAAGGCCCGGTTTTAGGAGTAGATGTGTTGCCTTCGAGTGGCAAATGAAGATTCACCACGTTCCCTAGCTGCTGCCATTTCCTTCTCATCCTCCTCTGTGATGAGCCCCATCTTCTTCCAGCAAGAGAAAGCAAATTGTCCCTTCTCGTTCAAGCTGAGTAAGCTCCGCATATTGAGTTCCTTGCGGCATTGATAGAGGCGATACACATTGATTGTTGCCTTTAGAGCTCCATACAACGCCTCTCCGTTGGGACTGGCTTCCATGGCATCCCACACAGACTTGATTTTATTCTCAAGATCGTCGGACATCGTGAAAAGTAAGAGAGGTGTGCTACGGAAGCTAGTGGACGCTTTCACAAAAATAATTCAAGATATGGAAATTTATAGCCACTGTGGAAATATTATATTACTTTATACACGATTTGACACATAAACAACCAGTTCTCAAATATGAAAAAGAACTGCAAATGAATGTACCAAAATGTGGCCATCATAAGATATAATTAGAAACTAGTACAGTTGTTCATTTTGTGAAACATACTAAGAAAAAGTGAGAATTGACAAATGCTATGCATCCATGCCTGGATAGGTCCGGCTTTGGCTTAGTGCCCTGAAGATATCAGCATGTGCCATGATTGGTTGATGGATAAACATGTTCTCATTTTGGCATAACCCTAGCACACGCAGATAAATAAAATACAAATGTTTACATGCAAGATATGGTTTTTGCTTTGACACCCGTTCCATGAAGTCTGGACATGTGCACGATGGCTGGTTGCTAATACAAACTTTGTACATCCCGACATGACCATCTTTACTTTTGGTCTATACTTTGAAGGCCTCATTAACACCATCTATTGCACATATCTCTTCTACGACCTTCGCTCTCAGGGCTAGTGCTAAACTGATCTTGCGAGCAGCATCCTCGGAAATGGAAGTCCGATACCGTACACGCACACCATCTCGCACTGTGGGCTCCTGCATTGCCTTCAGGAATGGATGTATCTTTTGACTTGAAAGGAGAGTTAGTCATACTTTGTGCAGGAGCAACCGGCTTTACATTAGATATTCCTTCTTTGCTAAGCTCCACTTGATACCCCCCTTCATGCAATATTTGCACCTCATCCTCCGATAGGTTGGTGCCCACATGCATGGGCCAAGTGTGTGGTGGATGTTGAGGCTGCGGCTCAATGTTCTGGTCTACTATATAGCAATGCAAGACATGATCCGGACAAAACCAAAACCATTGACACACCACACCATTTGGATGTTTTCGATATCCTTCAAAAGATGGGGTTGGTATACCAAGGCTAGAACGTGCTATACTGCATCCACACCTACATCCTCCTCTTGTCGTGCCACTACATGTGACCCTACTACCTTGTGGAGTTCGGCGTATGGCCCACATTGCCTCATTGACCTTGCGCTCAACTACATACTGCCCACCAGAACTTATACTTCATTTTGGGGTTTGTGATATCCCTTCTTCTGCAAAGTTGATCTTACGTGGTCTTCCACACTTCTTGCGATCTTTGGTGACCGAGTTGTACTCAGCGAGTTTTACTCAGGCCTATGCGATGCATCATCTTCCATGTTGATAACCTCATTTGGCTTGCGTTTTTGCCTTGATGTCTCCTTATCTCCTGTCAATGGAGTTGGTGTTTATACATTGGAGTGCCCTCAACAGCCACATTCATTGCTCTTATCATTTGGTTGGGACGTTTTTCATGGCGTTCTGTAAGATTTTGTATTGATGGACCCTTCCCAATGTGTTTTCCATGGCTGTATGAAATGGCCTTTGTGCTCTGTAAGATGGAATTCGCAAGGTCGGTTGTACATGCATCATATAATGAAATGCGTTTACGAAAACCCTCCCCTGCTAGCTAGCTACCATGCTTGCTCTCCGCAAGGGTAGTGCGTGGAGTGTTTGGTCCATCAGAGCTACTTTCTATGCATGTCATAATGCCACCCCAATGTGCAATACGAATTTTCCACCAACTAAGCCATGAATCCATGTATAGAATGTTACGGTCTATGCAATGACCGTTACGCCACCATTGGCGTATCAGACGAGCCTCTGCTGCTGCTGCAACCTCTTTTGTTGGTGATCGCCTCCACTTCTCACACATTTCTTTGTGTGTGTGTTGAGAAGCTTGCACCACATACTTCATTGTTTGTTGATTCAAGCTTTGCTTCCAATGGAAAAGACAAGAACGCTCTCAACCGCTCATTGTATTAGTCTTGTCACCACCATTGAAAACAATTCGAACTGCATTCCAATTTGCTTGAGCTTCATCCGCCATGAAGCCAAAGAAATTAGCTTTGTCACACCCACACAATATCATTACATCATTGAGCACTCCCAAAACAAACATTGCGTTTCCATGTCTTCCTCTTTCATTTCACAAGTTGCAATAGTCAAAAGATCCTGCATGCTACAAACAAATTGTTTTAGAGAGAGTCAAAGGCAAGCCACAAAGCTCTTAAGGTGCGCCATGTACCTTGGATCATAGACATGACAAGCCATAGTCACCCATTCGTTAACACGTCTGGTGTGATCAACCTGGATCCACGCACGTCGAAGATCGCCATCCCGATCTTGTCTCATTCGATTCACTAGGTCCACACTGGATGCTGGACCAATTGTGGACATTTTGAAGACATAACATTTCTCCCCCTCCTTACCTTGACCAGGAAACCGGCTTCCATGGAAAAACTCATATGTGCAGTCTCGCTTCAGCCTTAGGAGTGCATCAATGCCAAAAGATTCTTTGTCAACCCCTCTATGTAAAATAGATACTGACCTCCGAAACCTAACAATGTTAAAAGTGTTTAGATAAAAAATAATTTAGCATAGAGTTTTGCATCGAAATAAGAATCTAGGAAATGCTCGTACCAATTATCTTGCACCAATAGCCCCAACTCCTCACGGTTTGCAAATAGCTGTTGCTGCCTAAAATTCCTTCGTTGGTGTTGTTGCAAAGAAGTGTTGTACTTATATTTCTTTTGCCAAACACATTTGAACGTTCTTGGCTCCTGTATGTGGGTCAACAGTCAAAATCCTTTGCACCATGACCTTGGTGTTGTCCGTTAGTGTTTTGGATGTGCCACTGCGCACATCGTGTCGATGTGTGCCATGATGAATTATGACTCTAGTGGCAATCTCATCGGATGGCATGACATAGTATACTACACAATCACATGTTGTAATATAGAAGGCAATTGCCTTACAAAAGTGGCATATAAGGCTCTTATCTCCAATCTTACAATATTGTCAGGGTGCAGTTGCCTTTTGTATGTACCCGTTGAAATGACTTGTATTGGGAATATGATAATTAACCAAGTGGACACATTGTTCATTCATGCACTTGAGAGATCCTATGCAATGACTAAGACGCACTACACCTGGAAAAACAATATTGGACGTTTGTGGCTTCGACCACAAATGAGGATCATACTTATGCTCCATTGCATCCATATGGTGCAACTTTCCCATGGTAGGTGGAAATTCTAGAACGAGATCACCATTGTAAGACCTTGGAATCTCTGTAACTTGTTCCACTTGTTGTATTTGCATTAAAAGCTTTGTCAATGTGCCCTTCTTTTCGGCCTGTAAGAGTTTTTGTCTTGTACTCCTTTTGAAGCTATTTGAGAGCAAAACTTGAGGGGGGGTACATAGATCTATTAACTCCTTTTGATCGAATTGCACCTTTGATGGACTATCCACAATGGCAATGGGAGTCATGCTAGGTGAGCCTGCATATTGTGTTTGATGGGATACGTTGACTTTGTATTTACGTGAAAGCTGTTCATCCAGTACATAGATGAATTCACCCAAATTGTTGAGCGTCCTCTCAAGAGGCAAATTCATTTCAATATCACCAACTTCGATGACTGCATCTAAAGTTGTAAATTGCATTGGAGAAATTAATTTTTAAAAAAATGATTCATATATTATAAATTTACCATTGTAAAAAGGATAAGAAAACTCTTTACCGAAAAATAAAGAGCAAGCCATAATAATATGCTAAGCAAATAATTAAGCACAAGATCACATTGTATAAACTAACAAATTGTTTATATACTCACATCTAATAATATAGCCGTTATAAATTTAAAATTAATATTATTTTATTATTTGAAAAATTAATGTAAAAAAATACAAAACATTTGTTTGTGACTGTGTGATCACGTGAATTTTTTTTTTTTATTTCTTTTTCAATGTTTATGTGTAAGGGAGATGTGTGAGTAGTTGGGTGTGCTAATGATAGGGGGGCAAGAAGCTGTAAGTCGAAGTCGAAGGGTTGGGGATTCAGGTAAAAGGGACGTTTAGGAGGATTTCTACCAAACATCGAGCGAATTTATTCGAGCAAGATCAAAACCGAGCAAAGTTACCAAGTGAGTTTCTCCCGTATATATATACATCTTTTCTAAAAAGAGATATCACACACATAGAGAGAGAGAGAGAGAGAGAGAGAGAGAGAGAGAGAGAGAGAGATTTCTCTAAACCTAAACAATAAATGTCAGCACCATTGCTTCCCAATCATGATTATATAAATCTAGTCGTCCTTATACATGTCACCATTGCTAGAAAAAATATGTTGTTTTGGAAACTTAAATATAGATCAATTGAACAGCTTAGTTCACAAAGATGGAAGATGCAACTCCTTTCCATTTTGGATCATTGTTTGGAAAAATCTAGCAGATGTCTAGAAGGCCATAATTTGTTTGTGCCAAATTTCAATCTCTTTTGAGCTTGTGTCTGCTCAAGTCAAAGGTGGTAAGGAAATCTTGCTAGTTGGATGAGGGAAAGGGTTGCATCGTATTGACATCCCAGTTTTTTCAAATGATAGATACTTGCCAAACCAAGAGCTACCATGTATGTCCATTAGGAAGAGTTCTAATAAGTGAGAGAGATGCTTAGATCTCTCTCTCTCTCTCTCTCTCTCTCTCTTTCTCTTAAAAAAAGAAAAGAGAAACAATATCACTATCACCGACTATTTTCATCATATACAAAACATCTTTACAACAAAATGGTGAGCTTGGAGAATCTCCAAGAAAAAGTCTTTTCACTTTCAGGGATCAAAGCTAACAAGGTCTACTTCGATCTTTAACTTACCTTTCTTCTCTTTCACTTCACCTTGCGCATTCTCCCACTTAAGTTTTAGTCCTCATGAAAACCAAGCCAACGTGTGCGCACAACCAAACTACCTTGTAGGATCTTCTCTCTCTCTCTCTCTCTCAACCTCACAACCTTTTCTTAAATAACTATGCAGCATCCAACAACAATAGGAGATAATTTAACATCAATACAGTATGTCTATATGAATGGGTGCAATTAAAAAGTGTCGTTCTTTGCACTCTTACATCTGCAAGAACATGCCATCATAGCCCACAATAAGCATGACACATTTCAATTGTATGTATGCAGCACCCCCCAACCTCATAAGGCACGACAAAGCAAAAGGTTGTGAGAGTGTATTGACCTATCTTTTTTTGAAACCATGCTTCTTATGTTCATAGAACAAATCAGTTTTGGCACTGCCAAGGTTCACAATTTTGGGTCAACCGTCTCTATCCTTCTCCTGTTGGGTGCGCTCTTTACAGTAGTAAGCATCAAAAATGCCGGCAGCTCCGAGGATGATGCAGCGCCCTTGAAAGGAGTTATAATTGCACTCATCGCACACTCGAACCAGAGTACAGGGGCGCACGTATGAGTCACAAATCACGCACTGACTCCCATGTCTGCTGCTGAGAGAGGAGGGAAAGGATGGAGGCAGTAGTTTGCATGTGGGATTGAGGGTATTTGAGGAAGCGCTAATTGCAAGGGAGAGCATTCGGCAATTGAATTTTCTTCGTGAGCAAGGACCTGAGGGTGAGGTCACGTACAGGGGACATTGCAGAGATGGTTGGCCTTTGATAGCAAGTAATGGTGGGACCCGGACAACTGGCCAGACATTCCCAGGCTTCCCCTTCGCCGCTTCGATCTTCTCGTAGAGCAAGCGGATAGTGGCAGCTATGGTGAGTTCTCCTCCACCTCATAAGCAGTCGATGGCTTCTCCAATATAGCGATGCCGGCTGCTTGCGATTCATTCTTAGATCAGGATGATGCTTTGCTATGGCTGCTCGTGCCCCGCGTGTGCTGAGAGTCTCTCTCTCTCTCTCTCTCTCTCTCTCTCTCTCTCTCTCTCTCTCTCTCTCTCTCTCTCTCTCTCTCTCTCTCTCTCTCTCTCTCTCTCTCTCTCAAAAAAGAAAAAAAAACTCAACTCTCTCAAAGAGCGCGCGCCGGCACGCGCTCTTTGAGAGAGTTGAGTTTTTTTTTTCTTTTTTGAGAGAGAGAGAGAGAGAGAGAATGGCACCTTGTCGTCCACACACAACACCCTCGGCAAGGCAAGCGAGGCTATCAAGGAAGCTATGAGCAAGGTTACGGGTGGAGGTGGGGAAGAGGGTCCCGGCCAAGCCGGTCCACGCAACTAAATTTTCTATTTAAAGAAAAAGGAAGGTAGTTGCGCCGGGTGGGCTACGTGCATGATGATGATGAAGTGCAAGACAATTTCTATCCGATCCAAACAGTTTCCCTTTGATGGATTGCAATTCACTACAATGTAAAGATGGTTTTGTTAATTTTGAGGATTTTGTACAGACGATTGTTAATTCCGGAGAGAGAGAGAGAGAGAGAGAGAGAATCCATCACTTGCATTATGCACCTCTAGCAAGGTATTCACTAGTCAGTAGCACTTGATTTTTCCATAGTACTGCAATGGCGAGCTCTTCTTATGTGGCTAGCAACAAGGTTCTGGCACTGCTGCTTCTTGCCGTGCTTTTGGCGATGGGTGTGGCGAGCCTCGCGAACTCGGGTGGGGACAAGGGCCACTATGGTGGCAAAGGGCAGTGGTGGTTATGATCAGCATGGCGGTCAAGGTGGCAAGTGTAGCCATGGTGGCAAGGGCAGCTATAACAGCGGCCATGGAGGCGACCAAGGCAAGGGCCATGGGGCAGCAGCTGCGATAAGGGGCATGGCGATCATGGTGGCCACGGCCCGCATGCCTAGCTTGCTAGCTTCCACAAGCACCACCTATAAGCACTAGCTAGTCCTCTCTTGTATCTAAACTTCCAGGTCTCTTTAACAGGGTTGTGGGTTGAGTAGATTGCTCTCTCTCTCTCTCTCTCTCTCTCTCTCTCTCTCTCTCTAGCATAGCAATGTCTGCTCTCTCACAATGCAAGTTTAACGTCTTATCATGTCAACATAGGGTTCCCTTATGCTGCACAACACTTGAATTAGTGTTTTTCAAGTGTTGTGCAGCATAAGGGAACCCTATGTTGACATGATAAGACGTTAAACTTGCATTGTGAGAGAGCAGACATTGCTATGCTAGAGAGAGAGAGAGAGAGAGAGAGAGAGAGAGAGAGAGGAGAGAGATCTCCATGACGAAGAGGAAGCAGAAGCAGTTGCAGCATAAGATTTCATAACGTTCAAGCGCCACAAGTGGACATAACAAGCATGGAAGAGGCCACACCAACCCCATCAGGTGTTCCAACTCAAACATGGTCACTGTCAATTCTAGAAGGTTCGCATTGCAATTGAAAGCACACAAGGCATTGGAATGAAGGACACACTAGTAATAGTCTGATGGTCCCTCCAGAGTAGTTGGTATACTACATGCAATGCCTTCACAAAGCAGCCTACACATGGCACTTAAGCAAGCAAAGGATATCATTCAAGTTCAAGAGCTACCTATGCATTATGATGGACATGTGGCATTTGAGTTACCATCTTTTGATCTATTTGTGCACGAACTTATGAAAATTGAAACATGTGAATTTCCATGAAGAATAAGTTTGCACAAATAGAGTTTTGGAATATGTTCAACAAGATGGTTTCGAGCAAGGATATGACTATGCATCAATGTGTGTGTGAACACATTAAAGGAAGAGTATGGCTCTTTTGTTTGAAAATATTTTAATGTGTGTGAACACATTGAAGGAAGAGTATGTCTCTTTGTTTGAAACTATTTGAGATGAAACATGGTTACTTTGCCACACTATACTCTATAGAGTGACTATTGAGATCTTGATCTAACCTTTTTCATTGCTCATGCTCGCTCGGTTTCTTGTCCGCTCGGAAGTACTCGCTCGAGGATTGGTATTCCTCCTTTAGGAGATTGTACACCCCGCCCCCCTCCCCCACCATTCGGGCGGCGCGGAAGGGGGGGGGGAGGGGGGGGGGGGGTGGTTGTGCGTTACCGCTACCACGGGGGGGCGGAGGCGGGGTAAGGGGGGCGAGGAGGGGAGGGGTGGGGTTTGTGTGCAGGGCCGCTACTTGGCGCGGAGGTGGGGGCGGGGACAGGGGCGCTACCGGGGGGGCGGGCAAGGACGCAGGCGGGGCGGAGGCAGGCAGGCCGGGGCGTTGGCCATGGGCGGCCAAGCGCCTATGGCACGCGCGTTGGCCATGGGCGGGAAGGGGCACTAACGCAAGGCGGGGGGCTGAGCGTTGGCCATGGGCGGCCACATGCCCCCACGCGGGGGCGTGTGTCTGCCTCTGGCCAACGCGTGGCCGGAGGCAGATTACACACACAATTGCACACGTGGCAATCCACGTGGACACGCAGGGCCACGCGGGCAAGTGCAGTCCACGTGGCGTGCCACGTGTAGTGCCGCTGGGCGATAGTACACGTGGAATGCCACATGGCCTACGTGGCAGTGCGCGTGGCCATGTGGCCTGCCACGTGTACCGTCGGCCACCAAAGGTATTTGTGGTAAGTCCACGTGGACACGCGGCAGCCAGAGGAGCCACTGCGTGGCCATGTGGACTGCCACGTGTGTGTGTCCACACACACACACATACGTTGCAAAAAAGCGTGTGTGTGTGTGTACACACACGTATACGCCCACGGATATGCACACACACACGCGTGCACGCGCACACACATGCACACACCAACACACACACACACACACGTACACGCCAACACACACACACCTTCACCCTCCTCTCTCTCTCACACACACACACAAGGACAAAAATAATTAAATTAAAAAAATAAAATTAATAAATAAAAATGAAAGCTTTATCAAGAGCATTGACTTCCTCTTTTCACTTTCCTCATCTCTATTTTCTTATATGGCACAGATCTCTCTCTCTCTCAAGGTTTCTTTTGCTCACTTATCTTTCTCAAACTCTTACCTACAATTTCTCATAAATCATACCTATATCTATCTTCTTGAATTCTTTAGCGCAAGCATGAGAACAAGAAATCAATCCAAAAATACTGGTGTCGTGGATGAGGTTGATGTTACTACGTCGCAAGAAGTACATCCGCGATGCACACAAGATACTGAATAATCTCAAGCCTTGAGTTCTTTAGATCGCATTGTGTCCATCGTAACTGGAGTGGATGGAACAACACAATCAAGCGTCGGACCCAGTCATCGTGTGGAAACAGGTACCGCAATTGAAGATGTAAGAGATAAAGCGTTTGGAAATGTGATCGACAAGCACATTTCATTGGGATGGGTGGATTCTCATAGAGCACCATACGATGGCAAACTTCCACGCTTGCCTCTATGTCGACTTCTTTCAAACCCCGCCATCCGCACGCATGATGACTATGTGGCCGATTTGCAACTCTCCATTGCAAACAAAAGCTACCAACCAACCATGGCAAGATTTATTGTTAGTGAACGGATTCCTGGGAAGGATCACAAACAATTTTCTCATCGTGGTCACGCTTTGAGGGATCTTGCAATGTCATATGATTTGGATGAGGAGCTTCGTCAAATTTCCGAGCTTAGTCACATGGTCAAGAGGTACTTTGTGGTTTGGAGGCATGGATGCGGTGGATGAACGAGAATGACATCCCAATTGAGAAGGCACCAAAGGTGAAGTGCGTTCTAGTTGATTTTCAGTCCCATGAGACAGCGGAGTTTCTATTGGTTTTGGGAATGATCAATAGGTAAGCCCAATTTTTTTTGTGTGGATGTAAATGCATCTTATCTTTTACCTTTGTAAATTACAATCGAGTGTTAAACAAGGCCACGAGGGTTTCAGTGCCTCACACAACTGCTCACGATATTTTCATGATGAGAAAGCTAGGGTTGGCAGACCCTACTTCACTTTGCAAAATTCCCCGAAAGAGCGCGTTTGGCAGCAGAAAGGGCTTTGAATTTTAGAGGTCCAAACAAGTCAAAGTGACTAAAATTGCCAATGGCTGTCCTTGCGCAACTCATTTGGAAGGTATGCTTTAAACCAATGCTAAATGAGAATATGTTTTGATTGTGAAATCTTATTATGTGTATTTTGATTGAGTCCTTGGCAAATGATAGGAAGAGTTCGATTATATGTTTAGTAGTAAAACGAAAGGGCTGCCATCAAAAGGGAGTTTTGACTACAAGTTGACACCTAAGGCATACGAGGAAAGCATCAATCTAGCGCTATCTCAAACAGAGCAATATTTTACGCGCAAAGGGCTTGAGATAGCCACCATTGCAAATCCAAAGAATGGCAACGATTTTTTCCAAAAATGTATATCATTTACAAGTTGGGGCAAGAAGACCATGAAAATGACACCCTCGAGAGTGGCAGAGGTTGCGTGTGCACGTATTAGCCCAAAAGAGTAAGTAAATGTTATTTAAATCATTCGATATATTTCTCTTTTTATTATGTAGCAATGAAAAATAAGTCTCGCTTTTCCTTTGCTAGGAAATGCCACTTGCTTGATTTGCTCCAAGGCAGTGATGCATCCTTGAAGGAGAATGGCATAGGTTTGACGGAGAAGGCCTGGATCTAGTGGCTTCGATATCACGTGTATTGGTGGCATTTGCAAAGGTTAAATTTAGTGATTATGTGCACCAGATAGCAATTTGTTGATAATCTAACTTGTGACTTATTATTTGCTGCAAGAGAGTGCTTGAGATGGCCGAGAAAATGGAGGCCGAGAATCATGATGTTGCTATCCAACACGAGAAGGCTGAAGGTAGTCATGGTTGCACACTTGCCCACACATCACTGACATACAGATGCAAGCACTTTGAGAAGGCCTTCAAGAAGTGGAGTGCTCAGATCATGTCCACACAGGATCCCGAAGAGCAACCCCACTTTGCTTGCACGGCACGACGACGCTTGTTGTACATGTTTGACAAATTAAGAATGTAGTAGGACACACTAATCTTGTTCTTGGTGGCTCAAAACATTGTGGTCTGTCTTGTAGATGGTGGAGAGATGCTCTTGTCTTTCCCATTCCCAAGCACCCCAGTGATGCATGGTGCATGGCAGAGAGAGGAGACGAGCATATATCCTGACGAGTGGATAGACGACTTGCGGCCAAAGGGAGCGTGGCTCAAGTGTCCTTGGTGGTTGGACTACCCGGACAAGGAGTACCCACCCAAAGAGGAAGATCTATACATAGGTATCATTCTATATAGTTTGTACCTTTGCCATGTAGCAATACAACATGGGCTTAATAACTGTTCATTTTTAATTAATAGCGGAGCATACTGCGTCACAGAAGAAAGCAGTTGTGATAGAGGATGCTCTATCTCCAAACACATCAAAGAAACCGGACAAGAAGAAACAGGCCTCAAAGAAAGACTCGCAAGCACAACCGGTTGACAAGCAACATGGGAAGAGAAAGAAGAGGGCTGTAGTTTCCAGTGATAGTGAGAGCGAGCATGTGGTTGCGGAGTATTTTGTAGATGTCAACGATAGTGCTCATAGCCTTGGTGCTATGAGCCACAGTGTACCGACACTATCCTTCACTCCAAGACCGGTGGGGGGCATCCAGGAGTCCCCTCCATGTTCACCATCACATGGCAGGGCTGCAGAGGACCTATCAGACCTGGCCAGAGTTGTGGGAGATAGCCATCCAGGTACGTGAAAATGGTTAATGTTGTGTTATTCTGTTTAGCATTGCTTGAAAGATATATTTGATCTTATGTTGCTACATAGATATGCATGTAGAGCCACGCCACCTTGCAGTGCATGCTAGTGTCAAGGAGTTGGAAAAAGCTATTCTAGATGTGTTGTGCAATGACAGGTAAGCCACGCTAATTTACAATCAAAGTTATGTGCACAATTTTAGTGCTAACAAAGATTGCATGCAGTTCTATGCAGTCACTACGTAGATTCTCGGGCTCTTTATCAGAAACAGGGCAGATGAACCCCAGTTTGAGATTGGGTGGTGTACATTTGATGTACATGGCCTTTCCCTTACACGCTAGGCCACATGCAACTAGCACGGGCGGGGTTCCTTTATGGAACCAATGGGATAGTGACCTTGTGGATGCTGCATTCCTTGTGGAAACCGAGTTTATTTTGGTTTATGGCATGGTTGTGGCGACATGTCGTGCAGAACATCTGTCCATTGTCACTTCGAAGGCAGAGAGAGCTCGTTTCCAGTTGTTGAGGATATTGTACATATGGCTGCAAGAGTCTAGTTGCACGATTGTTCAGGACTATTTAGAGGGGGTATGTTTTTTTTTGTTTTGATAATGAGTAGTAACTTCGATGTTTGCATTTCAAAATAATAATGTTTTACTTCCATTCGTAGGTTGGTACTTTGTTGCTGGTCATTTTTTCACCCCCTAGAACCGGTAAGTGTCGGCTTCCGAGGTATGATCGAGCGGATAGAGAGATTGCAGCAAATGTACGTGGCTTCTCTGTAGATGACGACATGTTGTGGGAGAAGCTACCAGGTTCAGATTCCACACAGTGGACGCTTGATCGTATGGGCAGGCCTTATCGTAGAGGTGTTGAGAGGAGTTCAGCGTTTGCCAGGCGGTAGAAACTTTTTGGAAGTTTTTCTGATTATTCCTATAAAATTATAGGTATAATAAATCTAAAGATTACTTTTTTTTTTTTTGTAGATGGCTACTAGGTACCTTCACAGACATGGGAGATGCTGTGTTGGATTGCTTTGCAGGAGTGGGGACATTGGCAGCACAATGTATACTACTACGTAGGCATTGCATCAGTTGTGAGAAGGATTGGGCAGTATTCATTGCTTGTCTGGAGCAAGCTCAACGCCTACCTTCCGATTTAGGCTCGACATTGATGTTTCATAGGAGTGTCAAAGCTCAAGTAACTGAGCAACCGAAGCAAGTGTCAGAGTAGCTTCATCCGCTCAAGCCACCTTTCCCGACAACACTTAGTAGTTAGGGCAGGGCAGTAGCAGCACCGTATCCCACTTTCACGGCCCCAATTTTGGCATGGCATGCAACTGGACCGTCTCCCACTGCGTTCATTGCCTCCACATCTGAGGCCCGCCCGGAGTTGATCCATTGCCTCTTTCACTACCTACAGCCCCCCCCCCCCCACATATAGTTCGTACCCTCTGCCATTTGGAGGAGTTTCCCCACCATTTGGTGCACTACCCCCGTTGGCACGACCTTTGTTTCCTCCCAGAGCATATGGCCCCCCACTGCCCTTCTTTCATCCACGTCACCCATGATGTATCCCCCCCCCATATGTATTTACTTTTGATACAATGGAACACATAGATTTGGGGTTTGCTTTATGAAATAGACCATAATTGTGTGTAAGGAACTTCTGTTTCTCTTATTAATAGTGTATTGAATGAATCCATGGTGTTTTTTGTTTGAATGTAAGTTGGTCATGAAACGACGATCAAATTTTAGTTGAAAAGAGAGAGAGAGAGAGAGAGAGAGAGAGAGAGAGAGAGAGAGAGAGAGAGAGAGAGAGAGAGATGGGTAGATTGTCCCTTCTTTTGGGAATTCGCTCGCCCGATTCTTAAAAAGCGCTCGTCAAAAGTTGCTCGCCTAAAAATTGTGCCCGCCCGGTGAGGGATACTCAAGTGGGATATCATGTTCATCAAAGGGTTGGTCTATAGGTGTATCTCCTGTGTTAGGTAGTTACTAAACTAAACAACAACTATAAACTACATACTAAACTGTAATTTTATTCGAGTGATAAGCAAATAATCCATGATAAAAACCTATACAGTGTTCTAGTATATTATCTCCTCAAGTTTCTAAGTGGCTTTATAATAGAAAAACTAATAGTAGAAGAGGACTTCCAATACTACTTAGTTGTACTTGTAAAGATTATGACTCATTAATAAAACACTTAAACATTATACTATTAAATTCAAATTATGGTTAGTGTCTTTGTAGACGGTTTGCAATGTTATTCTTAGGACACTCTGGAAAGAAATCCAGTCTTTGCAAATACACAAAATAATATAGCATACAAGCAACATAATTGACAATCATGCAAACATGTTAAACCATACATACACATGATCGAACGTGATACACAATGTGAGAGAGAGAGAGAGAGAGAGAGAGAGAGAGAGAGAGAGAGAGAGAGAGAGAGAGAGAGAGAGAGAGAGAGAGAGAGAGAGAGAGAGAGCACATATATGTGCACCTCTTAAAGAAGAGTGCTACGCATATTGTAAGAGGAAAGGGAATAAGGTCAACACCACATGGATCCCTCAATGAGCCCATGTGACTTTATTTATGATTTCTAGAAGTATTACAATAATAGGGAGAAATTTTATAAACAAAGAGTTTATTTGTGAGCATCGGATATCCACCATTCATTAGTCGAATGGTAATATCTCACCTGTCAGCCATACAAAAAATATATGTCAATGCACCATAATTAAATGCCACTTTATTTAAAGTGCGTTTGGTGCAGAAGCCTTATGATTAACTTGGGTGTTGGCCACCACTATGTTCATTGTCAATCAAACGACAATTGTAAGGAACAGAATGTTCCATGCTTGCACAAAACATATTAAGGTGCCCTATCATAATGTTGAGGAGAGACTCTACATAGGAGAGTTAGCTTGGCTTATGTGCCTATGCAAGACAACACTACTGATCTCTTCAAAGATTTTGCATTTTAAAACTTTCAAAGTGTTTCGCATCCTTTATCAACTGATCACATAGGGTTTGACACTTCTCAAAGCATGAATGTGAGCTCATGTTCACTACATCGCTTCCAAGGGAAATTTTTTACCATATTATAGTAGTGATGTGTGTGAACACTTAGGACCATCAAACACTTTTTCCCCTTAACTTTCTCTTTCATATTCTCCAAATACGCTTGCATTCTTGCAGCTGTATTTTCAATGATTTGGTGCATTTATTCATTTATTTAATGAACAAAAAAGTGATAACAACAAAAGCACCTTAAGATAAAATGCAAATATAGCTAGTACAAGCCTTTGATTATTTAAAAATAAGTATTATAAAAAGCTATATATGTATATAATCAAAACATTTATCCTTTGAAAAAATGCTATGCACAGCACTTGAGCCCTTGCAAGCACACATGCACACAACCAAGACAACACACAATGTAGATGGAGGTTGAAAGTTTCTTCTTCTTCTTCACTACTCAAAAGATTAAAGGTCTACACTCGGTCTACAAAACATAAGCTGGAAGTACAATATAAGAATAAACTATGCACAACGGTCAATGCGAAGTTGTCATGAGTAAGCTAGCAAGATAAGTGGCCATTGCTCTCGGTAGCTAGACCGTCGGTGAAATCCAGGTATAACACCGCTGGCGATGATCCTAATTGTGCCCGTTACCTCATGCTAATGAGACATGTGGGTGAAAAATTCTTCTGACATTCCATGTGTTGAGCTCGATATCTCAATGCTCCCCTTCAGTCTCTATGCCATCTGTCTCAATCCAAGTATAGCTCACGATCACCTTAGCTTCTATATTACCATGACCTTCATGAAGATGTCAACAATTGCTCATTTGTTTTGATGTACCTAAGGTTGATGCTACTAGCCAATATCATATTTCTCATGAAGTGGTAGTGCACCTCGATGTGCTTTGGCCTCACATGGAACACTAAGCTCCATGCCAACTATATGTTGCCAAGATTGTCACAATAGATGATAATCGGCCTCTGAAACTGTATGCCTAACTCTCCAAGTAAGATTTGCACCTATGCTACCTCACATTTTTCTATTGCAACACCCATGTTCTCAGTCTTTATTCCAACACACATGTTCTCAGTCTTGTTACTAAAAAAACAACCGTGGATTGCTTTGTGTCGCTCCATGTGATAGCAACACTCCCAAGAAAAAACAGAAACCCGTTGGTAGATCCGATTTGATAGGCTACAACTCAATCCGCATCCATAGAACCATAGAGTGTCATCTACGTGCAAGCACCATAAAAGAGTGCATAATCAAGGTGGTACCAAAAGAGCACAATGTATGCCTTAGCACATCTAAGTTTTTCTTTCTAGGAAGCTACATTAACTGGCTCTCAAGCCCCCAATTGTGTAACTTAGCTCTCAAGTCCCCCAACTGTGTAACTCAAATCTCATTGTGAGATTATCAAGTAGATAAGGCTATCCTCAATCTTCCTTTACACGGTGGCATTCCCAAGAACATCATCCACATCAGCTCACACCTTCAACTTTTGGTACAAGCGCATAACTATAGGCTTATAATAAGCCATACCATACTTTGACAACATATCCAACTCGCATGCATTTTATCTCCATGCTCAAAAAGTAACACAACGCTCCCAAATCCTTCATGTCAAACTCCTACTTTAAAAGGCTCTTTACATGCTCATCCCAGCGTCATGATTGCCACCAACAGTTAAATCATCCACATAAATACATATGATCACAATACCTACTTCGATCTCCTGCACATACAAGGAGTGATCCACATCAGCAATATGAAAACCAATAATAATCAAATATGTTGCAATCTTCTCCTATCAAGCTCTAGGTGCTTGCATGAGTCCATAAAGGTACTTTCCTCAACTTACATATATACTCGGGATGTCTCACATTGTGATATCCCTATGGCTACTCCATATACACCTCATCCTGTAGGTCACCGTGCAAGAATGCATTCTTTAGATATGGAAAACCAACATATGTGCCATGTGGAATGTGTTGTGGAAAGCTTATTTAAACCTTATAAGGTGGAAGGCTTAGAATGTGCCACCTTCCTAGTGTTGGGCATGTGTGACATCTACTCTACTCGCTCTAGCTCTACAAAAGAGCACATGTTTCTACACACTTTGAAGACAAAAAATCAAGTTACTTTTGTAGCTTTAGTCTCTTGTACATTGAGTGCACGATTAAGCTCTTGTTTAATTTTACTCTAATTTGTGTTGAAGTCAGGAATGTCTTATTATATATTTTTACCATAATCCCTATCAAGTGGTATCAAAGCATGATGTAAATTAGTACCTCTTAATCTAATAAGATCCTAAGCATTTGCATCCTCTCTATGCTAGATCTTGTGGATATCCTTCTTGCTTACGAGATTAAATCAAGTCTCTTTGAATCTTTGTCTAACCTATTTGTTAATTAATTTAGTTTTTGTCATATTCTTTGTTACGAGACTGGGCACCCTCCTGTTGTAGTGGTTAGTTGCAATTGGGATAGCTGGTGTAATGGTTAATTATGTGCTGTCTATTTATTTTACTAATTGAGTTGATGATGATTTTGTAGAGTGGAATGCGGGGAGTTGATGAAGAGGCGACGACAATTACTCTTGGCCATTTTATATTTGCACAGTATCTTAGAACATCATTGCAATAAGCCACTATGGCTTTGTAAATAGTTGTAGTGGGAACTCCCCTTATGGGTCATGCAAGAACTAATGAGCTTCACTCATTTGCAAAAGTAAAGTGGATGTAAAAAGAGGGGCCTCAATTTTTGGCACCTTAAATTCAAAAATAATATATTAAATACCAACTCCACAAGAGAGGCGCCGTTGAGTTTGGGGCTAGATTTAGGCCTTTCTCTTGTAGATTCTCTTCTCTACTCTCTTAAGCTATGGTTATTTGCTGTGTATTCTCTAATCTAGTCTCCATCTCTTACACATCTCTTACTCTCTCTTACAAGCATGTCTATGTCAATTCTATGTTTACTGTGTGTGTCATAGTCTAGGTGAGTGTGTGTGTGTGTGTGTGTGTGTGTGTGTGTGTGTGTGTGTGTGTGTGTCATAGTCTAGGTGAGTGTGTGTGCTTGGAAATTGGAAGAAGAGGTGGACACGTTGATGGTGATTGCTTGGAAGCTTGTGTTGAATATTTTAAGTGGTTGATCTCCCCCTCTTCTCCCAACAGTGGTATCAGAGCCTCAGGTTCGAGGATAAATCGGCACCACATTTCAATTTTAAGAAGGAGTTCCTCTAATCGACGAAATCCCAATTGCAATTCATCGACCTTGCAATTCAAGGATTCAAGGAGTCATGGAAATTCGAAGTATAATTGATCGAATTTGCAGAAGAAAAATCGACTGTTAATTGGTGGCTATTCAGCGAGTGATTTCCAATTCGGCTTCATAACGACCCAAAATATGGTATGTCGAGTGTTCACCTTCAATTCTAATGCATAATCATTGCGGATTGTGAAGGCAAGAAGAAAGCATAAAAGCTTGGAGAGTCGGAATATTTTTTACTTCAAGCGAGCAATTGCTTTGTCATGATGAACGACATCGGAAAGCTTAATTAAAGAGGAAGGAAAGAAGGATCGAATAAGAGAGGAGGAAATTCAAGCTTGTCACGAAAATTCGAAGATTGAAGGAAAAGGAAAAAGACGCGAGCCGATAAGCGTGCAAGTTTAACTCAAAACAAAGGAAAAAGAAATTTTTTTGACTACTGTCGAGTCTACGTGGGAAACAACACCAGCAGTCAAAAAGTTCTCTCTGTCAACCAACTCAAAAACGGCCGAAATTGCCATCAACGTGGACGCCCTGCCAGTGGGAGTGAGTTTCCCTCCTGGCACGTGCCTAGTGGAGGACCACAACGCCCTGTAGCATGTCCTTTTTCCCCACGGCGTTGCCCGTAGCTTTTCTGCTCGCCATGCAGGCTATAATAAGCCTTTACACACCTCTTTTAAACCAAAAATTTGAGGTTTAAAGCTTTGGCCGCCCACTACAAAAATCTACAAACCCTTTACAATTCAAACCTTGGCCGCCCATTGTTCCTACTCGGCCGCCCACTACAGTCTACCTTTTACTTTGGCCGCCCCAGGCAATACCCGATTCATTTGGCTTCCCCACTGCAGCATATGGTCCTATTTTAAAGTAAACCTTCAAATCCATTTAACCCAAACCTCTAAAGGCTTTCCAATTCCATTGTGGCCATTCAACTTAAGTATTAAGTTGGCCCCTTTTATTAAGAACTCGAGTACCCTTCTATAATCGCTTGGTCAGTCTCCAATTCCAATTCGATTGACTCCTTTGGCCACACAAGTTTTCTCTTTCGTTGTTCAAAGGGGAATATTGGCCGTCCATTCTTTGCCGAACACATTCGACAACCTTTGGGGTGAAAGTTAAAATTACCACTACCTTTTGGGATAAGGGGGACCAGACGCTATAAAATTCATATGGCTCGGTAAAGCACCGTCGAACCGTTTACATCTCTGGCAATTTCCTAGCGCATCGCCATTCCGAACTGGACACCACCGCTATTTCTCAGCTAAGTACATTACATTTCTGTTATTTATTTTACTGTTATTCTGCATATTGCATCTGTGAATATCACCAAATAGCCTTTTTAAGCATTACCATTTAAGTATTTTTTTATTTTTTTTTATTTTTTTTTAAAAAGCATGCAATCATGGCACACCTTCCTCAGGCACCCACGATTGCGGAACAACTTCAAAATTTGCAGGAGTCACTCATATATGAACGCATGCGAAGGCAAGAACTTGAAGATTAATTATTGCATTCTGCACGCACCGAATCTGCACAGGCACCCAAGAAAAACAAAATTAGCAGAAAATCCTTCACGTTCAAGGATTTTGATGGCACTAAAGATGCTAGCACGGTTCTAGCATGGGTTAGTCAACTAGATGACTATTTTCATGATGAAGACTTTCTCGAGCGTGAAATGGTAAAGTGTGCATCCAATCATCTCACTAGCAGCGCTGCATTGTGGTGGAACGCCACCAAACAACATGGAAGAAGACCACGCACCTGGAATGCATTTAAAAAAGTGTTTTTACCCCAATTTTTGCCCACACAGTACAAAGCTAAAGCACGACGTCAATGGGATTTAATTCGACAGGGTAGAAATGAAGATGTACAGGGTTACACTGACCGTTTTTGGAATTGTCTAATTCAATTGCAAGCTATTGAACATGTTAGTCGCAAGAAATTGAAGCGAAAGTACATATCAGGCTTGGCACTACAAATTAGTGCTGAGGTAGATATGTTCAAACCAGATTCTCTGTCAAAGGCCATTAATTTGGCTCTCAACGCAGAAAAGAAGAAAGGTGGACATTCCTCTCACACTGATCAACCTGCTAACACTAGCCGCAACAAGAGACCTCCTTTCTCTCCTAACTTTGATAGAAGCAAACACCAAAGCCGTACTTTTTTCAAAAGACGTAGATTTGACAATCCTCCTACAATTGCTCAACCACATACGAGCAACAACAACAACAACACCCAACAACGAGGCAACCAACATCCTTTCAACCAACGTTCTCCTCCAAATTCTAATGGTAACAAAAAGATGAAGTGTTTTAAATGCTTTCAGTATGGTCACTATGCAGATAAGTGCCCAAATGGTCATGCTAAGGGCAATGGTCAATCCAATGGCCATTCAAATGGAGTCAACAGGAATTCAAGTCAAAAACCCTTCAACAACAACCGCCCCATCGGAGCTACTCTTAACCTCATCGAAGATGCTACACCCGATGACAATGAAGTGGAAGTTAACTATGGTGAGGGATATGATCCTGATTATGATAACGATGACAGCCCATCCTCAGGTACTCCTATATCTCCTCACACTTTGTTTAAAGTGCAAGGCACTGTTAAGGGTGAAAATGTCACCATTCTATTAGATGATGGTAGTAGCCATGATTTCATTTCCACACGATTGGCACAACAACTATCACTCTCTGAAATCTCATCACCTCACAAGGTCAAAACTGTTTTTAATAATCAATGTTTTAATTGTAAAACTCAAGTCACTGTTGAAGTTTGCATTGGTGAATTCACACAAGCACGTACATTTTTGGTAGCACCATTGCATGTCTTGACATGATTTTGGGAATGCCATTTCGTTATGAATTTGACCCATTGATTAATTATAAAACACGTACAATGTCTCTCACTCATAATAATAAAAATTTCTCCATCCAAGCAACACTGGCACATCAAAAATTTCCACTCCTCTCTCACACTCAAGCCAAACGAGCAATTCGAAAACAGGGGAAAACATATCTAGTCTTGGTAAATCAAATTTCTGTTGAAACAGAAACTTCACATAACTCCACCCATGATGAATTTCTCTCACAATTTAAAGATTGTTTCATGCATGATCTGCCACCTGGAATTCCACCATCACGCCCAGAAGACCACAAAATTGACATCATACCGGGTAGTGAACCTCCTTGTAGAGCACCTTATCGTGTAAATCCTATCGCACACAGGGAAATACAAACTCAAATCACTAATTTACTTGACCGAGGCCTAATCCGACCTAGTAGTTCACCATACGGAGCTCCAATACTTCTTGTCAAGAAGAAAAATGGAATCTTTCGTATGTGTATCGACTACAGGGCTTTAAACAAGATCACCATTAAGAATAGGTTTCCTATTCCTAGAGTGGATGATCTATTAGACAAATTGAAAGGGGCAAACATCTTTAGCAAAATTGACCTCAAATCAGGGTACCATCAAGTCAAAATGTTTGAACATGATGTCTACAAAACTGCTTTTAGAACACAAACTGGACACTATGAATTTCTTGTCATGCCATTTGGTTTGACAAATGCACCAGCTACATTCACACGCATGATGAATCGAATTTTCATTGACCATCAACATTTTGTGATTGTATTTTTTGATGATATTTTGGTATTCACTAAATTTGAAGAAGAGCATACACAACACGTAACACGTGTATTTGATCTGCTTGCACAAAATCACTTGTATTTGAATTTTGAAAAGAGTTCATTTTTCCAATCTGAAATTGAATATTTGGGACACATTGTATCGGGTAAGGAAATACATGTCGATCCAAAGAAAATTGAAGCCATTCAATCATGGACTAGACCCAAAAACTTGCATGAGCTACAATCTTTTATTGGTCTTTGTAGCTATTACAGGAAATTTGTTCGTAATCTTGCTTACAAAGCACATTATTTGACTCTCTTGTTGAAGAAAAACACGCCTTATGAATGGACTGATGTGCAAGAAAGCTCATTTAATGCACTTAAACATGCTTTAACTAATACACCTGTATTGCAATTGCCTGGTTTTGAAAGACCATTCTTTGTGGTAGTCACTGATGCTAGTGGAAAAGGTATCGGTGCAGTCCTTATGCAAGATAACCATCCAATTGCTTTCGAAAGTCGTAAATTCAAACCTGTTGGGGTATAAAGCCCAATGTGGTCGCCCAGGTAAGTGGGCGGGCCGCCAGGTATGTACACATATTCTTTTGTTAAAACATAATAAGAACTCACTATGCTCTACACATTATAGTAGAGCGAGTTCACCATATCGTCGTGCTCTTCTTCTCGCACTCTCTTTCGCGTGGCACTTCTACTCGTACTCCTTCAACTGGTATCAGAGCTCAGATCGAGGCTCGGGGCAGCACTGCAGGAGGCTAGAGTCACCAACTCATATTGGAGTGAAATTCGACAGGCGAAGACACGGCCCCAAATCTCGTGGGCAAGCCCGAAGGGCTTGGTGTTGTCAGAATTTCATTCTGAGGTCATCTCGGCCACCGTTCGGCTTCGACAAAGGTCTGCGCAGGTTTTGACTACGTGGTCTCAACGGATGCAGATCCGACTGCAAATTTGGGGTTTTCGGCCTACGACTGTAGGTGCTGAGGATATCGACACTCCCAGAGTGTTGATTTGTGGCTGTCTACACATCGAAGGACAGCTCACAGTTCTTGGAGGCGTGTCACATACAACACGGGCGCATCTACACACAGACTGTAGGCGACATCCACTAGTTCATCAAGTAGCTTGTGTTTGCTGCTTGATATTCCAGATTTCATCCTGACATTGCAGGTACTTCCACATGGGATGTATTGTCAGAGATGATGTATGTCTGTTGAGGGTTTGCTGGCTGTGAGTCACGCAGCAAACAACCGCCGCAATGGTTACAGCATACAGTGGGAAATTTGTGGATGTACGACTTTGTGGGAAGTCTATGTACTGTCAGATTTACTGCAGCCTTTGTTGAGGGTCGAGTGAGGTTTTATTGAGCTGGGGGATTCTCGAATGTTGAGATCCTTTCGGTGATACAGGTCTTGGAGCGATCCCTCGAGCACCCTTAGATAGGCAGCTAGGATGTATTGACTGTGAGTTAGACAGTTGGGATTGCATCTTTGCTTTACTGCCGTTGAGGCATTGTCGCAGTCTATGCTTACAGGACAGTGACAGGACAGTCAGAGACAGTACAGGTGCAGGACAGGTTTACCCACAGCTTACAGTGTCAGAGAGACAGTGTTTTTGAGCTATTTTTGGTCTGTTTTTGAGTACACCAGAGCCATTTTACAAAGGAGACTCTGCCGAAATTTATGCAGAATCTGAAGCTTTCTTGGTTCATTTGACAGGTTGATATTGGTTCAGAGGTCAGTTTACAGGGGAAACTCTGCCGAATTTTTCCCAGGAAAGTAAACTATTGTGAAGCGTAGCTATGGCTGGATCACAGGACACTGCTCTTTACAATATCAAGAAGCTGGATGGAACCAATTTCCCATTGTGGAAGAAGCAGATTTGGCACGTGTTGGTACAAAAGAAGCAGATAAAACCTATAAAGCTCAAGGGGATAAAACCAGAAGATATGGACGAAGATGAATGGAGCGAAATGGATGAATTGGCACTTTCTACCATTATGCTGACTTTGGCAGAAAGCGTTTACTTCAATGTAGCAGACGAGATGTCGGCTTATCAAGCATGGTTAAAGCTGAGTGATCTTTATGAGAAGCAGAGTGCAGCTTCACAGGTATAGTGGCTTAAGAAGCTTGTTGACTTGAAGATGAAAGAAGGGACACCTATGTCCAATCATCTGAATGAATTCAACACAATCTATAGTCAGTTGTCAGCTCAAGGTGTCAAGTTTGATGAACCTGTTAGAGCTATGTTCCTGTTGATCACATTGCCGGAAAGTTGGGACACTTTTCGCACAGCTTTGAGTAATTCTGCACCTCCAGATGGTTTGAACATAGCAGGTGTAGAAGGAAGTCTGCTTACTAAAGAAACCAATAGAAAGACAATGGACAAAGGCAAAGGAACAGCCTTAGTTGTCAGGGGAAGGACCAAAGAAAAGTACAAAGGTGGAAAGAGGAATCAGTCGTGTAGCAAGTCCCGCAGTGCTAAAGGCAAGAGTGACATAGAATGCTACCATTGTGGCAAGAAGGGTCACATGAAAAGAGACCGCAGAGAATGGAAAGCAGAAAAAGGCAAAGAGAAAGCTGAAGACCATGGTGAGAAGAACAAGTCCTCAATGAAGATTCAAGAAATAAATGTGACAAACACTGTTGCAGAGGATAACAGTCTAGTGTCAGGAGACATCTACTTCTTGAAGAATACAATGGACTTAGCTCTTCTTACAGCATCTGATGGAAATGCACTAAGTGACTGGATTATAGACTCAGGGGCATCACTTCATGTGTCTCCAAACAAGGAGTGGTTTACCTCTTATGTGACCACTAAAGATCATGTTCGGCTAGGCAATGGGTAGACATGTGAGATCTTAGGTGTTGGAGATGTTCAATTGAAGTTTCAGAATGGCTCTTCTTTCACGCTGAAGAATGTGAGACATGTTCCCGCAATTACAAAGAGCTTGATCAGCATAGGTTTACTTGATGATGTTGGCTACATCACCACTTTTGGACAGAACATGTGGAAGATATCCAAGGGTTCTATGACAGTAGCACATGGAGTAAAGTCTGGAGGACTTTACATGATTTATGTATCAAATGTCTCTAAAAATGTAATCAATGTAACCGAGCAGCCGAACGTTTCTTTGTGGCATAGCCGGTTAGGACATATGTCCAAGAAGGGAATGGAAATCTTGTCTCGTTCTGGTTATTTTCCTAGCTTTTCATTTAATGATTTTGAATTCTGTGAACATTGTCTGTATGGTAAGCAAACACAGTAACCACATAAGCATAGAAGCAGTAGAAGAGATACACAGTTGGCACTTGTTCATAGTGATTTGTGTGGACCTATGCCTAACCTATCTCTAGGGAGAGATTCTTACTTTATGACATTTATAGATGATTACTCGAGGAAAGTGTGGGTTTACTTTCTCAAGCACAAGGATGAAGCGTTTAGTGTTTTCAAAACGTTTGTGACACTTGTGGAGAATCAGAGTGGCAAGAAGCTTAAATACTTACGCACTGACAATGGTGGAGAGTATGTTTCAAAGGCCTTTAAGGACTTTTGTGAGTCAAAAGGTATAAAACGTGAACTTACTGCTCCTTACAATCCTCCTCAAAATGGTGTTGCTGAGAGGATGAATAGGACCATACAAGAGAAGGTCAGAAGTATGTTGTCTAATGCACAGCTGCCAAATGGGTTTTGGGCTGAAGCTGTATCAACAGCTGTTCATCTTGTAAATAGATCTCCTAGCAAGGTTTTGCAGAAGGATTCAGTGCCAGAGATGGTATGGTCAGGCAAGGTGCCCTCATACAAGCATCTCAGAGTCTTTGGCTGTGAGGCATATACTCACGTTCCAAAGGAATTTAGGAACAAACTTGAGCCAAAGAGTAGAAAGTGCATCTTTCTAGGCTATGGTTATTCTGGTGAGATGGGGTACAGACTTTGGGATCCCGAATCCAGAAAGGTTGTCCGCAGCAATGATGTTCACTTTAATGAATCCAAATATCATTCTAAACCAGAGAGGGTTGAGGAGATTCGAAGAGTTGTCTTCCAAGAAGATGGACCTGCACGTGCAAGACAAAATGTCAGGGCTCAAGAGGAGCAAGGACAGGATAGAGTGGAACCACAGGTTGTGGCTGAGCCTGAGCCACCTATTGTGCGTAGATCTGGACGTGTCACGCGACCTCCTGATAGGTTTGTTCCATCTATGAACTATGTCATGTTGACTGATTGCAATGAGCCTTCATGTTACAAGGAAGCAGTGCAAATGAAGGACTCCGGGAATTGGCAATTGGCCATGTTGTCAGAGATGACAGCTCTGCATAAAAACAGGACATGGAAGCTAGTTAAATTACCACAGGGCAAAAAGGCTCTACCTTGTAAATGGGTTTACAAGTATAAGATCACCGCTCATGATAGTCAGCCAAAGTACAAAGCAAGGCTTGTTGCCAAGGGCTTTAAGCAAGAACAAGGCATTGACTTTGATGAAGTCTTCTCTCCAGTGGTCAAGATGACTACATTGAGATGCTTTCTTGCATTGGTTGCCATATTAGATTTGGTGTTGCACCAAATGGATGTCAAGACAGTGTTCTTGCATGGTGATTTAGATGTGGAAATTTACATGCAGCAGCCAGAAGGGTTTGTTGAGAAAGGCAAGAAAGATTGGGTATGCCAGTTGTTAAAGAGTCTTTATGGCTTAAAACAATCACCGAGGGCATGGTACCATAAATTCCACAAGTTTATTCTTTCTCAAGGCTACAAACGTAGTGAGTTCGATCACTGTCTATATACAAAGAAGGCTAAGGATGGTAGTTGGCTGATCCTTATTTTGTATGTGGATGACATGTTGATTGCTGGCAAGCACTTGGAAGAAATTTTAGCTTTGAAGTCAAAGATGGCAAAATCGTTTGACATGAAAGACATGGGTGAGGCAAGTCATATACTTGGTATGCGCATTGAGAGAGACAGATCAAAGAAGTTGATTTGGTTATCTCAAACAGAGTATATTGACAAGGTTTTGCAACGTTTCAATATGGAGAAGGGAAAGGCATTGAGTGTTCCATTGCCACCATATGTGAAACTTAGCAAACAAGATTGTCCTGTGTCTGAGGAAGAACAGGTTGAAATGGATAAGATTCCATATGCGTCTGCAGTGGGTAGTTTGATGTATGCAATGATTGCTACTCGCCCAGACATTGCATTTGCAGTGGGAGTAGTAAGTCGATACATGTCAAACCCAGGCAAGAAACATTGGGAGGCAGTGAAAGGAATATTGAGATACCTGAAAGCTACAAAGAGTATGCGTATATGCTATGGGAGTCAGGAGCTAATTGTAAAGGGTTTTACAGACTCAGATTATGCAGGTGACTTAGACAACCGAAGGTCTACGTCATGGTATGTCTTTACATTGGCTAGTGGAGCAGTATCATGGCGTTCTAGATTACAAGATTGTGTTACTCAGTCTACTACAGAGGCTGAATATGTTGCAACATTAGAGGCATGCAAAGAATCAATTTGGCTTAATCGACTAGTAACAGATTTGGGAATCAAAGAAGAGATGCATGTGTTATATTGTGATAGTCAAAGTGCTATACAATTGGCTCGCAATCCAGTTTATCACTCAAAGACAAAGCATGTGGATGTGAAGTATCATTTCATCAGGGAAATGCTCGAGGATAAGCAACTTCAGCTTGTCAAAGTTCACACCACAAAAAATCCTGCTGATCTACTTACAAAAGGACTTCCCTCAGAGGGCTTTGCGCATTTTCGCAAGCAGTTAGGTGTAGGGTAGTACATCACTTCTCTACATCTCTTGTATATTAGCTTGTATAGTAGCTTCTCTCACACTTAAAGTACCACATTTGACTTTAAGTGGGAGGTTGTTGGGGTATAAAGCCCAATGTGGTCGCCCAGGTAAGTGGGCGGGCCGCCAGGTATGTACACATATTCTTTTGTTAAAACCTAATAAGAACTCACTATGCTCTACACATTACAGTGGAGCAAGTTCACCATATCGTCGTGCTCTTCTTCTCGCACTCTCTCTCGCGTCGCACTTCCGCTCGTACTCCTTCAAAACCGTCTGAAACAAAGTTCAGTACTTATGATAAAGAGTTGACTGCTGTGGTACATGCATTGAAAATTTGGAAACACTATGTGATGGGTACTGACTTGATCATTAAAACTGATCAACAAAGTATCAAATATTTACTTTCTCAGCCCTTAATAGATGATAGACATATTAAGTGGGCCGCTTTTATTCAAAGTTTTCAGCCCAACATTCAATACCAACCTGGTAAACAAAACATTGTAGCTGATGCATTGAGTAGAAGACCCTCACTTAATCATCTATCAGCCATTACAGGAACTTCATTTGACACTATGCCTGACACTTATGCACATGATGATGACTTCAAAACGACATGGTTGCACATGCTTGATAATTCTGTACACACATTTCTCAAATACACTATTCAAGAAAACTTCCTTTATTTCAAACAAAAATTGTGTGTGACTAAACCTTTCCGTATATTAATTATTGAAGAATTGCACAAACCACCTTATGCTGGACATAGAGGATTTGCTGCAACTTTTCAAAATTTATGTCGTGATTTCTATTGGCCTACTATGAGAATGGATGTTAAACAGTATGTTTCAATTTGTTTGATTTGTCAAAAAATCAAAGCAGCTATACAGGTAAGAAATTGGGACTTTTACACCCTCTCCCCATTCCTGAAAGACCTTGGGAACATATTTCAATGGATTTTGTTACTGGTTTTCCACTCACAACGCACAAACATGACATGATATGGATTATTATTGATCGTTTCTCTAAACAAGCGTACTTTGTTCCGTGTAAGAAAACACTCACAACACATCAAGCTGCACTTTTGTTTCTTAAGACTGTTTTCCCACATCATGGTTTGCCTAAAGTGATTATTTCTGATCGAGACTCAAAATTTTGTAGTGCTTTTTGGACTACTGTGTTTGACAATCTTGGCACTACACTTGACTTCACTTTTGCATTTCATCCTGAATCTAATGGTCAAACAGAAGTCACCAACCGCACTATTATTGACTTGTTAAAGGCTTATGTTTCTTCTCAACCTAAGAAATGGGATGATTACCTACATATTTTGCAATTTGCATATAACAACACCACTCACACTGCCATGGGCAAGTCTCCATTTGAAATTTTATACGGGCACCCTCTTCCTACTCCTGCTTCATGTCTTTCTAACGTTGTGCCTGCCGCGCCGCTGACGATTTCACTACTGACTTTCATGATATTTATGTAAATGTGCATTCCGCCATTAAACACTCACAAGAACTTTACACCAAGCATGCTAACAAGCACCGCAAGGCACACCACTTCAAAGAAGGTGATCATGTTTTACTTTGCATCGAAAAACGAAGGATCAAAAGTGTTGATACTAATATCTTTGTTAAGCTTGCTCCTCGTTTTTATGGACCTTTCAAAATTTCAGTTGTCATTAATGATGTTTCTTTTCGTTTAGAACTACCTGCACATTGGCACATTCACAATGCCTTTCACATTAGTCTTTTACGCCCATTCCGAGGACCCCTCCCTACACACCACATTTATGAAGACCCACCTTCACTTGTAGACCAAGAAGAGCAACTCATCCCGGATAAAATAGTTGACCATGAGACCACCACTACACGCACTGGAATGGTTTATAACCGTTACCTTCTGACTTTCAAAGGCCACCCTAGAGAGGATGCCAAATGGATGCCTGAAAAGTTTTTTCGCAACTTTCCCGACCTTCTTCGCACTTTCCATCACTCACGGTCTAGTTGATTTCTCTATTGAGCGACTGAGGACAGTTGCTATCCCTGGTGGGAGGGATGTTACGAGAGTGGGCACCCTCCTGTTGTAGTGGTTAGCTGCAATTGGGATAGCTGGCGTAATGGTTAATTATGTGCTGTCTATTTATTTTACTAATTGAGTTGATGATGATTTTGTAGAGTGGAATGCGGGGAGTTGATGAAGAGGCGACGACAATTACTCTTGGCCATTTTATATTTGCACAGTATCTTAGAACATCATTGTAATAAGCCACTATGGCTCTGTAAATAGTTGTAGTGGGAACTCCCCTTATGGGTCATGCAAGAACTAACGAGCTTCACTCATTTGCAAAAGTAAAGTGGTTGTAAAAAGAGGGGCCTCAATTTTTGGCACCTTAAATTCAAAAATAATATATTAAATACCAACTCCACAAGAGAGGTGCCGTGGAGTTTGGGGCTAGATGTAGGCCTTTCTCTTGCAGATTCTCTTCTCTACTCTCTTAAGCTATGGTTATTTGCTGTGTATTCTCTAATCTCGTCTCCATCTCTTACACATCTCTTACTCTCTCTTACAAGCATGTCTATGTCAATTCTATGTTTACTTGTGTGTGTGTGTGTGTGTGTGTGATAGTTTAGGTGATTGTGTGTGCTTGGAAATTGGAAGAAGAGGTGGACAGGTTGATGGTGATTGCTTGGAAGCTTGTGTTGAATATTTTAAGCGGTCGATCTCCCCCTCTTCTCCCAACATTCTTGATGCATATCTTAAGCCATTACCCTTGCTAGAGTGATTGTATTAGTCCATGTAATTCATTAGGGAGCAATCTTGCCTAATCTTTCTCTTCACACTATAATTGTTGCAATCAAATCTATTTTGGTTTGATTTGCGGTCATATTCATCAGCGTGAAGTGATTAATTCTACTTGGAGTTATCAAACAGGTCAAGTTTAAGGTAGAATTCCATGTTTTTCTGTGGAACTTGCTTGACTATTCCTCAAAGAACCCTTTGTTAGAAAAAAATTCAAATGTTTACAATAAACTCGGGGTATGTACTCTACGCAAACATTTCATCATAAATAAAATGACCCCTTCTTCTTCATTAGCTTGTGGCTTTTTTAAACTTTCCATTTTTAAAACGCTCTTGTCAATTCTTTAATTCTTTGAAATTTGAAGAACCCCTCCATGTGAACTCACACGCTACACTTACCTTTTTTTATCCCTCGAAACTACAACTATATTCGGCATGCTTGGCCTCATCAACTTTTTCATTGTCTTTTCTAAAACATTCGGCACGACTTAATTTTTCGCTCAATGTCCTACTCCATGGATTCTCAACATAACTTGCACTAAACGATCATTGTGGTCCACTCAAAACCTATGATTGTGTACCTGCATTTTGTGCCGCCACATTCTTTTTTACATCAACCACAAAATCATCTTTTACATCAACATACTAGCTCTTCAATCAATCAAAAATCACATCCTTACTCACCATCACTTGGTGCATGACAAGGTTGCAACATTTGTATTCCTTTTGTTCAAGGGAACAACGAAGGAACACCCTTTTTTAGCCTTTGAATCCAACTTTGTTCTAACTCATCCGACATCAAGCTGGTAAACTTCTTCTCGTGCAACAACAATAGGAGTCTTGTTCATATCATAAACAATCGTAAAGACTGCCCAAAATGTTAACTCAATAACCATGATGCATGCTATTCTCATTCATCATTCCCTTGCAACTTTTGCAATGTGTTTGTTCTTCCGCATGGTAGCGCAATTTGCTACGAAGTATACCTGTGACGGCCCGTAGTTGGGCGCGTCATGTGGAGGTGCGTGGTGGGCGAGTTTGCCTTCAAAAAGCCCGGCTCGGCCCGGGGCCGGCTCGGGTCGCGTTCCGTTCCGTGGGTCCGCGGCCGTGGTGTGTTCCGAAGGTTTCGCGTTCCGGGTCCCTAGCCCCACGTAGCCCCAAGCTCCCCCGCACTCAAAGGAGGGTCATAGCGTGCCCTGGGGAACCTTGCGTGGAGCCCCCACGGTGCACGAGTGCGTGGAGTGGGGCTAACGTGTCTAGGTGGGGGGTCCCCATCCCGTGGCCGTTTCCGGGAGGCTCATACCCCTTATATACACCCCCGGTTGAAGAAAGTTCGACATCCTCGTCGAACAAAGGGAGAAAAGAGATCTTGGCTATGCATAGGCCAAAGGTCTAAGGGGTGCATATAGTGCAAAGTGCGTGAAAACTGTACCCGAAATGCAAGTAGATAGCATGCTTTGTTTTTGGAATTTTTGGAATAAAGTTTGTGTATTTTGGCAGAAGGCTGAAAAAGATATGCTTTGAATACCCAAGTAGAATTCCCCATACTTGAGCATTCCCCAAAAGGTAACCCGAGGTGCGCGGAGCCACCTGCTGCGTTGGCCCGCGCGGAGACTTCTTTGAAAGCCGAATTTGAAGTAAAGTCCATCGCAATGCAGCCCTTGCGAAGTTGCAAGGAAACTTATCGTCATTTTGACGCGCGTTGTAGACTTAGGCTGACACCAGCTTTGGTTTCCAATCGATGAATCTTGAATCGGGTAAGGTTACTTGGTTAGATTCAGTCTTTAGGGTTGAAGTAGCTTTGGTCATCATGACACCATGAAGGCTTTGGCTGAATCTTCAATCGTCAAACTGATCCCAGTTGGTCCCTGTGTGGACCTCATTTGGAGGGCTAGCTCGGTGCCCCTTTGGTCTCTTGTAGACTTGAATGGGTCTTCAGCTCAGCATAGGCCACAAAAGTGGCCGGGCGCGACGAACTAAGTTGAGTTAGTCCATCGCGTCTTTCTCTTTTTGATTTTTTTACAAAGAGCCCTATCTGGCTCGCATCTTTCCTTTGTGTTTGGAGTAGTGGACTTGTAGTGTGGCCATCTCTGGGCCATTGTGTATGTACGTTTTGCCTTGGCGCTCGCATGTTGAGCGAAGTAGCATGTAGTAGTAGCAATAGTATGAGTGGCGGGTCGTAGGTTTGCCCGTAGCCTCCCCCCTCCTGGGTTTGGCGAACTGAGTGGCGGGTCGTAGGTTTGCCCATAGCCTCCCCCCTCCTGGGTTTGGCGAACTGAAGAGTAGTAGTAGCCTGAGTGGCGGGTCGTAGGTTTGCCCATAGCCTCCCCCCTCTTGGGTTTGGCGAACTGAGGAGTAGTAGTAGCTTGAGTGGCGGGTCGCAGGTTTGCCCGTAGCCTCCCCCCTCTTGGGTTCGGCAAGCAGTGGTTGTAGCAGCAACGTTGGCGGCCCCGCACGTTGGGTACACGCCGTTTTGAGTCCTGGAGCCTCCCCCTTCCTTGGGTTCGGCTTGGTTGATTTCCTGAAGCTCTGATACCAAGTGTGACGGCCCGTAGTTGGGCACGTCATGTGGAGGTGCATGGTGGGCGCGTTTGCCTTCAAAAAGCCCGGCTCGGCCCGAGGTCGGCTCGGGTCGCGTTCCATTCCGTGGGTCCGCGGCCGTGGTGTGTTTCGAAGGTCTCGCGTTTCGGGTCCCTAGCCCCACGTAGCCCCAAGCTCCCCCGCACTCAAAGGAGGGTCATAGCGTGCCCTGGAGAACCTTGCGTGGAACCCTCACGGTGCACGAGTGCGTGGAGTGGAGCTAAGTGTCTAGATGGGGTCCCCATCCCGTGGCCGTTTCCTCATACCCCTTATAATACCCTGCACTAGCAACATAAACAAGGTTGCTCAGTTTTGCATTACATACAGATTACGTAATATATTATTTATTGCTTTCTCGAGGAACAAGAGGTGAGGCGGATCGCACATCATTTACCTGTGCGTAGGGAGGAGCTCGCAGCAATGGCTGGTGGTGGTAGCGCCCGCGCCCATGGGCACGATGTCTTCGATATTCATCCTCCTAAGCGCTGGCATGTTCGGACCGGACAGATTATGGGCGCCATCATGTGGTACATCCCTCTTCGTTTTTTCCCCTCATTGCTAGTGACGCAGAAAATGTTTCTTACCCTTATGTTTTTTGTATAGGTTCTGGGTCTTATACAGAGCGAGGCAAGATGGTCCTGTTCTCTTGGTAAGTGCCTGCAGATTGTATCTGAAGTTAGTTGTAACGACAATTTGAATTGAGGCAGAATTTCGTAGGCATTATGCACTTCTGGCTAGCACCGATCTTCTGATTTCTGCGAACATCCTTTCTAGTAAGCAATTTCAGTAACAATTTCACCATTTGTATTATGGCAGGGCTGGCGTCATCCATGGGATCATGATGGCCATGGGCATGGTCACAGTCATGACCATGATCATGATCACAGCCACAGCAGCACTGAAAACTTAAAGGTGCAGATCGTTCTTTCCTGCTTTCAGATTGTGTGTTCTAGTTTATCTTATTGCTACATTTTTCAAGGAGGAATATTCAATGCTATGTCTAATGTGGATCTTTTTCCTCAGAGTATAGGGTGCTGTTCTAGGTTATTTTGCTATGATGATTGAACATGACAATATTGAGGATTAAGATTGATTGTGAATCAATGACCATTACAAAAGAAAACTGTATTAAGTACAACATTGATTTTCTAAGCAAAAGAAATGCCAAAAGTTGGACTTTGCATAAAGCTAAAAAAAAAAACCAAAAATACTGAAAGCTCTAATTATTTTAACCCAGGCAGGGTCAAGTTTGAAACTAGATTTCAAAGTCCTGATCTTTCAAATATTTTCAGGCATTTGGTAAAGATTTCAATCGTCTGAATGCAACCGTGTTCCACATGTCCAATCGTTACATGGAAAGTCTCCACATGTCTATTTGTTGCATGGCAAGTTCCACTTGTGCAGCTCTTGCATGTGAAGACTCAACGTGGTAGTGACTCTACAAGTGGCTCAAATATCGACGTCTACCTATAAGGAGACTTGACTTGCATCCTATCTTCATTGCTTGTTATGTAGGGCTCGCTCATCAGAGATACCATCTTTGGAATGTTGACACGTGCTTCTACTCTCAAGAACCTTGGTTCTCGAGGATTCTAAGGAATGGTGGCTCCTTGAAATAGGGTTTTTGCTTTGAACAAGAGGCCGAGGCTTCCAAGTATCATTAAGTTTGATTCTAGAATGAATGTGGTAATATGTTTGGTTCAAGTGCTTGTATAGACTTCTCCCTAGTAATAAAGATACTTTTACGGGGTGGGGGGGGGGGGGGGGGGGGGGGCAATTCCATCTTTTGTCCCTAGTACTTTGTCGATCTTCTCACTCTTTCTCTCTGTTTCTTTCTACATGATTTGGCTTCAATGTTAAGTGATAAATTCTATTTATCCGAGTATATTCGATAGTGTTATGCGCTCCCGTTTGGGACAGTGGTATCAAAGCATGGTCTCCTCTCTTTCTTTGTTAAGGAGGACGACTCTGGGAAGATATGGGAAGAAGCCATGACAAGCCAAGAGAGAAGCAAGCAAGCGGAACTCTAGGAAAACCTCACAGAGTTGGAAAGAAATTTCTCTCTCCCCATCCGATGGACGTGGGGAATAGCCTTTTATGAAAAATTCTGACAAGGAAGAGATGCGGAAGTTCGAAGCAAGCCTTCAACCACCGCTTCGGAAGAGCATGAAGGTGTGCCACAACGATACCTTTCAACGGATCATGGAGTCAACAATCATTGCCGAGGATTTACATTCCATTTGTGTCCCTAGACGGATGAAATATAGCACGTACCGTGTGAGGCAAAGAGCGGTTCATGATGACTATGGCGATCAAGGCAAAAGGCGTCCCCCTGAAGATCCGGATCAACCTAAGAGCTCCAGTATCTCACGTCAAATTAAGTACAAATCTTCAAAGAGCAAGGAAGGTGTTTCTACTGTGGTGAGAAGAGACTTGAAGATCGATTGTCCTATTCGGCAGCAATGCGGTAGGAACAAGCATCTTCGAAGAAGGAACAAGCCACTGAGCTCGAATTCTATTCCTGATGTGCAAGGAAACACGGAAACAAAACAAGGGAAGTGTCAGCTCCTTAAAGGCTTGGGATCCGTGAATAACCAACTAGTGTTGGTCCTTTATGACCGTGGATTCGGATAATTTTCTCATTGGAAACTGCAAAACACTAAGGCCTCACACCGGCTTTGCTTGGAACTCTGATCACTTCAGGATCGGCATTCGAGGGGTTGACCACCAATACAACTTTCGTGCAATGATAGCTCAATCTTCGGATTGGCGAGTACAAGGACCGCGGATCATTTTTGATGGCACCTATCGAGGGATGTGATATCATCTTGGGTATGCCATGGCACTACCATATGCAACCGGTCCTAGATTATATAGAAAAGACCCTCGCCTTTGAGCATGAGGGCAAGAACATTAAAATTTTTGCTGATGTAGGGGATTGGCTATTCCCCTATCGTAAGCCATATCTCCATTAAAAAGGAAATAAAGAAGTGCGTTTTTGCTTGTTTTTCGCACGAGATAAAGATAAAACTGGAGACGGGGAAAGGGGGCGATCAGCCCCCCATTGACTACCAGAGCAAGAGACCCTCAATACATCAGATGAGATCTGTGATCTATGGAAGTGAATACCCCCTTGCCCCCATATAAGGTGTCCAAGGGGAGGTAGGGCAATGCCTGGAAAAATTCCCCATGACACCACAAGAAAAAATAAAAATATATGAGGGCGCCCGGATAAGGTGGCTGGCCGGCCTAGACGTGGGCAGCCGGACAATGCAGTCCGAAATCATATGCAAAGGGTGGCCAGCCCGGAGGCATACTAGTCGTACACGTATGCCTTAGACCTGTGTGTGCAACAGCAGAGTGGTGTAAATCTAACACCCCCTCTCAGCACCGGTTGCTAAACAAACCGCATGAAATCGAAGATGTGAGGCAAATGTTGAAGATGTCTGCTGCAATGTCCACTGAAAGACAATACACCGACGAACTCGGCGAGTGTAGCAGCAGTCTGGGGTGTCCAAACTGCCGAGAAATCTGCGTGGAAAGATGTCGTCACGAGTTGTGTAGCAAACTGCTGTACTCCGCTAATACAGTGTGAAGGTACTGTGTGAAGGTCCCAAACTGAGTGTGAAAACAACTCCTTATCGTAAAAGAAGTGCCAATAGACCTGCAAGTGTCTTGTCTAATAGGATCTGTGGTCTCTGTAGTCAAACCGTCTGGAGAAAATGGGGAAGCCAGGGAATGCATGAACCTATAACCCAGGGTGGCCAGGTGGCCAAGCTGTGTAAAACTCTAAGAAGGCCAGATGTAGCAAATTGCGCTGTAAACGTTTTTTGAAACAAGGAAAGCCAGACTAAACTGTCTGCACTGTAGAAGCTATTGTAAGCTGCAGCAGTCAACGGGAGACCGCACGGACCACCACCGTATGGTGTCGTCAGTAGGTAGGGTAATCCAAGATGAGGGGAAAGCCAGACTCAGTCTGCGCTGTGAAGAGCCTCTGAGAAGAGGTGTGGTCAGACCAAGCTGTCTGCACCGTAATCATCCTGTATGAAGAAGCGAAGCCAGATTGACCAGTCTGCGCTGTGAAGATCCTCTGAGAAGAGGAAAGGCTAGATCAATCTGTCTATTCCATCTTGCATGTATCTCCTGTCTCCAATCCTCCGTTGTCAACCAAAATAAAATCCGCGCACCAAACCGCATCTCGGTGTGGCTCTCAATGTGAATGAGGTGGGAGTGGCCTACTGCCCAGGTCAGGGGATAAGGATTCTGTAAGGTTACTGAGGGTGAGTGTAAACAACTCTGAAGGCAGTAATCCAAATGATCAGGAGTGTAGAAGAGCAACTGCACTACCATCCAAGCCAAGCTCCAGGTGACTCCGAATGTAGTCGCGGGATGCTTGATCTCCCGCATTTCGCGGGTAAACTCTTTAAGAGAGTCCAAAGCACTGAAATCCCACTCTAGTCTGTAGATCCAAGCAATGAACCTCTCCAAGAAGAGATTTAGGATTCTCTTCCTAAGTCCATTTAGATGCTCCTGTGTGAGCAAGTGAGCTGACGTGTCGAGGTCAAGTGGTAAGTGTCTGTCCACCCAAGATGGTGGTGTCTTCTGTCACGTGACACATCCAACCCTATGTGTCCGTGGACAAGCTACAACACGACAAGGGTTCAGTCAGTCCAGTTAGTTTAGATTTAGAAGTGATCTGGCACTTTTGTGAGTCTATTCGTAGACCGTGCATGCCCAGTCACTTAGTGTAGATGTATATCCTCTGGTTGCACACAACATGATTATAAGCATTCCCATCAGAATCCATCAGAATCCTTCAGGGGAATTTTCCAATGCATTTAGCCTATTTTTCCTATTTTTGACATTTTTCACTTATTATTTTAAGTGACTTTTGTTGAAAAGTAGGTAGCGCAAATTGAGTAAGTTTGTATATAAGCAAACCTAGACTAGCACTAATTGGCAGAAGAGGCAGCAGGAGCACCTTGCTCAACAGGCAACTTCTCAACAAGACCAACCCCCGCGACTACTCTGGCATTTTCTCCACAGAAGACCTAGCGTTTTTGCATCAGATTGGCCTTGGCGTTTTGTGCATAGTAGATCAGCCCCGGCGTCGTCAAGACACAGCAGATCTGCTTTTGCAGAACAACCGGCGACAGCAGAGAAAATTTTCAGCCCTAGCGTTTTTGCATCTGCAACACACCCTAGCGTTTTTGCAGATCCTCCGCGACGGAACCCCAAGAACCCCCAGCGTTTTCAGTTTTCAGCCTTTAGACACTGCAGAAGAACCCCCAAACCTCGCAGATCTCACCTTCCCGCAGCAGTTCCTCGCCGCACGGTCAGTTTCCGCAAGGTTTACAGTTTCAGCGCGTCGTCGTCGCATTGTCGTCATCGACTTAGAGTCAAAATTTAGTAGATAGAAGATTTGCAGATTTCAGCCCTTAGAGTTTCCAGATTTCAGCCCGTCTCGTGGTCGTCCTAATCGTCATCGACATCGTTTGCAAGTCCAAGCATTGTAGAGATTTGTGCAATCATAAGTAGACCGCTCTCGCCATAGAGAGTGGGGCCTTCGGAGGAGGGTTTTACAACGTCTCTGGTGTCGTATTCTCTTCTCTCTCTCTCACTCTCATACACTTGCACGCACAGTGTCCATTCACTTTGTTTGTCATCATAGCATTCTCTCATTAAGAACGGAAGGCTCTTCCTTCAATAAGAACAAAAGGAACCTTGAGCACAGTTCGGAGCACTCATCTTGAGCAAAGCGCAAACATTCATTCCGCTGCACCTTACATCTTCTCTGGGAATGTCGTGATCCCATATGCCATGAGCATGGCCATATCTCATGTGAACTCTGATGATGAGTGCGTAGGTGTGTCATGCCATGAGCATGGCCATATCTCGTGTGAACTCCTCTGATGAGTGCATAGGTGTGTCCATAGCAAACCACAAGTCACCAATGACCACCCCCTTTGGAGTGCGCAACCGCCGAATGATGGCTGGAATGAATGGATCTCCCAAGGATCGTATGCCCTAGATGATCAATCATCAAGCCGATGTCGAAACTACCGTGTACTGCAGCAGTCAATGAGAGATCACATGGACCACCAGTGGATGGTGTCCTGGCAGGAGGTAACTTCATCCTTTGTGAAAAACACAAACCATGTGGCTGCTGTCCACCCAAAAACGCAACTGTGAGGTGATGAAAACGCTGCTGTCCAGCGATTTTCAGCATGCTCGTACGCTCCCGACATGGTCCGGAGCGGCGCAGAGGGTCTGTGGATGGTGGTGAATCAAAGTCACTGCCCGTGATGGGCTGTAAACAGAGAAAACAGCAGGTGTTTATGGCTGAAATCTGTAGCAGTTGAAGAGGAATCTCGCCGGCAATGCACCAGATGCAAGGCCGGTTTCGAAAGGCAAGATCCAAGTTCTTTTACTGAAAACGCTGATGCCCCAGCCTGAAAACGCAAGGGCATTGATGCTTTCCAAAAACGCAGAGCTGATGGCTGCTGGCTGAAAACGCAGATGGCTCCCAGTCTGAAAACGCAACCCTGCCCAAAACGCAGGTGTCTTCTTTTTCTGCTGGTGCAAAGAACGCTGCTGTCCTGCACTTGCTGAAAACGCAGATGGAATAGGAGGGGGTTCTCGCGATGAGAAGGTTTGTAGAGGCCAGCGCTGTCAGCCAGAAGCAAAAACACAAGTAGATCTGCCCTGAAAACGCAAGTGGAGGGGGGTCCTCCGCGACAGAAAACTCCATATTCCATCACGTGCCTGGCTTTTATACGGCTAGGAGTAAGAATGTGGCTACGGACGCTTTGTCTAGACGGCCTAGTGTGAATCCAATTACTTCCGTATATCACCACAAACTAGAATCACTTTCAGATTTGTATCAGAATGACCGAGACTTCTCCTCCATTTGGAGCAAGTTACAGAACGGAGAGAATGAATTTCTCTATTCCATTTACGATGATTACTACTACCAACACCAAGCAATGGTACCATTGAGGAAGAAAATCATGGAAGAAGCACATGCTTCGCCTTATGCGGGCCATCGGGTATCCTCCGTATGACTTTAGCATTGGAATTTTTTTTTTTTTTTTTGGCCAAGCCTTAAAGAAGACATCGATCAGTATTTCAGGGAATGTTTGGTTTGCCAAAAAGTAAAGTACGATCGGCATAAGACACTTGGGTTACTCAAACATTTGCTTGTGCCTGATCAACCCCGGGAGAGTATTGCCATGAATTTTATTATGGATCTCCCAAAGATTCAGATTGGAAATGATGCGATTTGGACCATTGTGGACAAATTTAGCAAGCAAGCTCACTTTATTCCAGTTTAGGAAAATGATCAAAGCAGATCATATGGCTAGGATTTTTCTAGCACAGATCTTTAAGCATCATGATGCCCAAGTCTATTGTGAATGATCGATATCCTTGCCTGACTGGAAATTGTTGGCATGCTTTGTTTGATAATCTTGGCACAAAGTTGAAATTTTCTTCTACATATCATTCTCAAATGGATGGGCATAGCAAGATTGCCAATTCCACAGTGTTGGACATGTTGAAATCCTATGTGTTGGACATTTTGACTGGGAGAAGTATTTGTCCCTTGTCGAGTACGCGTATAACAATACAATATATTCGTCTAATGGGAAAGAACCCTTTGAGATTCTTTTTCCACCTATCCTTTTAACTAAGGATAAGATTTTTGCATCGGATGACTTTGTCCAGAATCTAGACACGGCCTAGGAGCGAGTTACGAGAGCAATTTTGTGCTCTCAGGTAAAACATAAGAAAGCTACGAACAAGCACAAAAGGAATTTAGACTTAACAGTCGATCAATTAGTTTTACTCAGGTTTGAGAAGACTAAAGAAACAAGCGACTCATAAAGGGGTGCAGGTGAACTTTCCAATCGTTATTATGGGCCGTTTAATATAATTGACCAGGTGAACGATGTGACGTTCCGATTAGAGCTACCATCTAATTGAAAGATTCACAATGCTTTCCATGTTAGTACACTCAGGCCATATGTGGGACCGTCTCCAAGTCGGCCTATTGTTGAGGAACCTCCTGTCATGAGACGGGCACCATGTGCCAACAGAAAAGAACAGACTGAACAAACTTTTAGCACTTAAATAACAACTGAATTGAAAGAGATAGACGACACAGGGAGTTGCTGAGTTCCACCCCGATAGAGCACTGGCTCCAAACCTTGATGCCCCTTTCGGTATTTCTTTATATTATTGGAACTCGGTACAATGCGGGTACTCACGCTCTGCACCTTCACCAAGAAGAGTGCTAGAGAATGAGCCCTCTGCACATATTTAAAGGTCCTTGGCCTTGAAAAGCGTTACATGAAAAGCATTCAAACCCAAAATCATATGGTCCCAAAAGCACTAGCACCCAGAAAGCTACCAGCATGTTTTGCGGAAGTCCGTACAGCCTGTCAGTGCAAAATCCAAGACTGTCCGTACGGTCTGCCACGTCATCGTGTCAATGCGAAACCTGTAAATCTGTATTGCTGCCACGTCATCACGAACAACGTGAATTGCGGAAATCTGTCCGTACGATTGCCACGTCATCAACTTGCTACGCAAGACTTTGAGTGTGTATGTGTACCGGCTTTACCTCTAGTGACTTGGGTCCCCATCGAACGGGGTCCCATAAGTTGGTAAAACTTTAATGAGTTTGCCCCACTCGCCGAGAATCTATAAGTTGGTGAGAACTTCTGCTAGTTCTGATTCTTCTAGGGTTTAGGCCTTTGAGCCGGGATTTGTAGGTTGTCTCCGTTCTTTAGTGGCTTGACACGTCAACAATTTGTGACACCTCCTGAGGTTGAGGAAACGGAAGAAATACTCCAACTGAAGCAGATCAGTCGTCATTAGGAGCGGCCACTCAAGTCCGGGAGTATTACACGGAAGTATTTGGTAAAGTTCAAGAACTATTCTACTTTAGACGCTCAGTGGATGACCGAGCAAGAATTAGCATCTTATCCCGAGATTCTGGAATGATATGTACAAGCACTATAGACCGTTTAGAAGCTAGAGGGATGTTGCTAAATGGACTATTTTCTTACTTTTCTAAGTAATTTCTATTCATTGAAATTAGGATATTTAATTGTGTGCACTTGAACCGTAAAGGTTAGAAACTGTAGATCTACTGGAATTATCAAGAGCCATCAGGAATGGACAACTCTGATGTGTCATATGATGGGTGACATTAAGCATTGCGAAAGGTTGTATTGTTAATTCGGTAGGAGAGATTGGAAAACGGATATTCCTGATGCGTCACGTGATGGTTGATGGGAGCATCAGAAGGGAATATTCCATTGGTATGGCAGGAAATCCGAACTCAAAAAATGAATACGCAGAAAGACGCAAGCACAAGAATAAAGATGGTTTCTGAGAAGCTTTTTTCAAAAGCGGAATATTTTAAAGTGCTTTGCGAGAAGAACAGATGCTTTCCGCGAGGAATCTGTGTTCGCATTGCATCCGTGTGTGAGACTGCATCCGGGGACGACTGGAATGTGTTTGCGTAGCATCAATTTTCAGCTCACTAAATTTATTGAGTTTTATCCAAGTTCACATTAAAACAAAAAAGTGACCGGCCACCCACTTAATAAGTGGCAAGCCCACTTAAAATAAAACAAAGCTCTAACAAAAATAATTAGGGGTTGCTATCTGCCGAAATAGAACTTACGATTCTTTTCTCTTGCGTAGCAAATTCTGCCGCCAGACTCCCTCTTTTCTCTAGCACTACCTCCTGCAGCTATTCTGGCTGTCGTCGCCCCTGCTATTCCTACTAGGTACCTAAAACAAACGCAGGGAGTGGATATCCCAACTACACGGACCGCGCCTACAGACACTCGTCGAACGAACCACCCGACCATAGCCACCATCTGGCAGCTCCCACGTGCTGGGGCCAATGTCCGAGGCTGCCGTCGCACCTGTAAGACCGAGCGTCCCATACCACCCGGCCTCACCTCCTCGAGGTGACCTCGCGCACTCCTAGCCTCGCTGGCTAACCACTGGCACTCTGCCAGTGGGGGTAGATAACTGCAAATGAGGCCTTGGCCTCCCTTCTATAATGATGGCCGACGCCACACTGGCCGGGATCACACTACGTCCGCCCGGACACTGGATGCCCATCCCGACGGCATCTGGGCTAGAGCGGGACATAACATACTTCCCCACTTCAAAACCATTGATGTCCTCAATACTGAGCTTTCAAAGCTCTAACTGATTCCCAAGTGACGAACCTACCCTTCCATTTAGTTAAGTACTCGTCATAAGCCTTTTGGCCCGAATGACGGGTTCTTGAGGAATATATCGAGTTTGCATATCTTGCCATACATTTTTCTCCAATTTTACTTTAAGGCGGTTGACATGAAACACTGGAGGATGGACCATAATATCTAGCCGAAAGCTTATAATGCTTTCCCATTCGCATAATCTTGGAATCCTTGGGAATCTTCAGATAGACCCATTGTCCCACATCAAGAGTCCTTGGAGATCTCTTTTGATTAGCATAAGTAGTGACTCGATCACGAGCCGTTCTTATGCTATCCTTAGCCAATTCGAGCATTTCTTGCATGTCATACAAGAAATCACGAGCCTGGCGTTCCTTGACTTTTTCTAAGCCAATAGCAATCAGGGATTTAGGCTCAAATCCAAACATCAGCATGAACGGGCTAAATCCAGTAGCAGAATGCTTGCTACTAATATAGACAAACTCTAACTGTGGAAGATATCTTTCCCAATCAGACTGCATGTGAGAGACATAGGCTCTGAACATGTCCTCTAACGTCTAATTCATCCTCTCAGTTTGTCCGTTGGACTCGGGATGGTCAGAAGACGATATACTCAACTTCGTTTGAAGATGAGCAAACACATCTCGCCGAAATCGGCCAGTGAACTTAGTATCTCGATCATTGACGATATCCTCTGGCAAACCATACAGCTTGTAAAGTTGGTCGACAAATAAGACCGCCAACTCGTGGCTTTGTACTGTCGACTTCGTTGGTATAAACTTCGCCATTTTTGTGAGTCTATCGACCACAACCCAAATGGCGTCATTGCCCCGACTAGTATTTGGCAAACCAACAATGAAGTCCATGGAAATACTTTGCCACTTGGCATCTGGGACTTCCAATGGGTGTAGCAGGCCAACTTTCCTAAGGCGCTCTGCCTTATTGATCTGACATTGAGTGCATCCTTTCACATAGCTCTCTATGTAAGTACGCATACTTGGCCAATAGAAATATCGCTTGACCAAAGCCAAAGTTCTCTGAATGCCTGGGTGCCCAGCGCTAGGAAGATCGTGGCATTCGCACAAAATCCTTTGTCGAACCTCATCGATTTCCGGCACGCAGACTTTTCCATTTCTGAACAATAGTCCACCTCTAATGGAATATTGTCGCTGTCTCGTCTCTCCGCCACGACTCACTCGGGTCTCCGGACCACCCAAGTCTGTACACGAGTCACGCCCCGCTTCGACCTCGTTCCATATCTTGCCAAAATGGCCATCGGAACGACATAGCCCTCGGAGAGAGAGAGAGAAATCTGTTGATATTTCAACCACAGACAAGGCATTAACCTCGGAATCCTGCTGAGCGCATCGGCAACTCGATTGTTGGATCCTTTTCTATAACGGATCTCAAAGTCAAACTCTTGCATAAGCTCAACCCATCTAGCCTTCGTGTCTCTGAGATCACCCTGATCACAGACATAGCGCAAGGAGTAACGATCTGTCCATGCAACAAACGTAGAGCCATACAAGTAGTGTCGCCATTTCCTCAAGGCGTGGACTACATCGTAAAGCTCCTTCTCATACGTTGGATAACGGATCTCAGTGTCAGAAAGTTTCTTACTTTCAAACGCAACAGGACATCCATCCTAGTATAATGCCACACCAATGGCATAATCGCTAGTATCACAAACGGGAGCGCACAACAATATAAAATATACTCAGATAAATAGAATTTATCACTTAATACTGAAGCCAAAGGATATAGCGAGAAATAAAGAGAGAGAGAGAGAGAGTGAGAAGATCGACACAATACTGGGGACCAGAAGATGTGCTGGTCCCCCCCCCTTAAAGAGAATCCTTTATTAGGAAGAATCTCTTTACAAGCACAAGAACCGGAGAAAACCCCTCCGTTCTAATTCTCCGACTCGATGGTCGTTCCTTCCCGTAAGGGAAATTTGAGAGACGAGCTCACAATCCTTTTTCCGTCTGTACTCGGAGTTGAGACTCCACGAACAATTTCCGAATTCCGTTTTCAGAATTCCCAAGCGTAGGCCGAAGCCTTCTTGCTTCTCCTTCGCGATGAAGTACCTGCAAACACACACGCAAACATGCGACAACAATCCGTATGGCGAATCCACAATAGATACCTGTCGCTCTTGCGCGGGAAAAGCGATTTCCGTGCTTCGTAGTCTCGCGATCTCTTGCGTTATCTGGCGGTAGAGTCTTCTCTTGTTGACGTTGGTAACTCCTTTTCAGTGAGGGCATGTGGTGCTTTTATAGCTCCTTGGCCACGGCACGAATAGCTGCTCGCGTAGAGATCGCGGTCGTTTTTTTTTTTTTTTTGGGTGCTGTTCTACCCGAAATAGGGAGAGAGAATTCACTGGTTGGTTTTGTTGCTTTATTTTCTAAGTGGCTGTCCACTTATTAAGTGGGCGGTCGGCATATTTTAAATTGGTCCGAACCTTCCCAAAAACTCAATAAAACCTTAAGTTTAAAACAATGCTTTTCACAACACTTCCCAGGCGTCCCTGGATGCAACCACATGCACAAATGCAATCCAGACATAGATTCCTCGCGGGAAAGAGTTTGCTCTTCCTGGAAAACTGTTAAAATTTTCCGCTTTTTAAGAAAAGCTTCTTGAACCCATCTTTATTCTTGTGCTTGCGTCTTTACGCGTATTCCTCTTTCCAGTTCGGATTTCCTCTCGACTATGGATATCCCCTTTCCGATGCACCCGTCACCCACCTTGTGACGCATCAGGAATACCCATCACCTAGTTCTTTCCTACCGAACTTACGGTACAATCCCCTTCACGATGCTCTATGTCACCCATCCTATGACGCATCAAAGATGTCCGTTCCCGGATGGTCGGATACTTCTTACTGATGCTCCCTGTCACCCATCCGTTGTGACGCATCAGAAGTACCCGTTCCTGGTGGCCTTACAGATATTCCCTTTCACAGTGCTCCTGTCATTACTTTGAATGACGCACTAGGGATACTCTGTACTCAGATGTCTCCAGTGAGAAAAACCCTCTCACTTAAAATTCCAATAATTCATTTAGAATTATTTTCTTGGTGTTCCAAGCGAGAAAACCCTCTCACTTATAAATCCAATAATTCATTCAGAATTATTTTTCTGTCAAACAGTTGTCCTCAACTGTAGAGGTCGAACTGAACTGTCGGGGAGAAACCGAAAAATTTCAAATCTTGCTCAATGGTGAGTTGAGCTAGTCCTTTCTTAAAAGAGAACTTAAAAATTAAATTAAACAAAAATTCAATAATTCAATACTTACCTTACCGATTCATGTCGTTCCTCCAGTACCTCGAGGATATCCTTCACCATTCATCAAACTTACGAGCCATGTAAGGACTTGTTATTCGCGTCTTTCCGAGAATCTGTTAACTCAATTTCACCTTCTCAATCCCGAGAAGAATAATCCTCCTAAAAATCAATTTAGGTCTATGTCCTTGCGGATAACCTTGCACTATTAGTCCTGAGGATATTAAACCTCTTCTGTTCTCCCGCATAGGGCATGTCAAGAGCATTAAGCTCATGTGAATCTTCCTGTGACAAAGTGTGCCATCTTACCAAAGTAAGTTCTTATTCCGGAGCCTTTGCTTTGGGTAGGCCAATTGTTCTGATCCAAAGTTTTCCTTATCCGAAACTCTGTTAACTTGATTCCGTCTTCTCAAATTCGAGAAGAATAATCTTCCTAGAAATCAATCTAGGTATCTGTCCTTGCGCATAATCCTGCGCTGTTAGTCCAGAGGGTCACTTGTTCCTTCCTCGTAAAGAGAGTGTTCATTCACTTGTGCGAAAAGCACTACCATGTCTTCCTTGACCGGGTAGGGGGTGTGGGCTTGAAGAGTATTCAAGCTTAATGAAAGCTTTTCTTTGCTGGAAAGCTTAGAATGGTTCCTTCATAATTTTCCTACCGGCAATAGCAGGTAATCTATTCGAGAATTACCTAATACCAGATCAATAGTTGACCTTCCGGCTAGTTGAGCAAACCAATTCATCTTAGGAAACAATGTTTCAAATTGATCCTACTCTCATAAACACTCGAGAGTGAGTAGTCTTGGTCAGACATAACCATACCTCGTGCAAAAGAGCAAACAAGCACCATGCACTTTATGATTTCCTCAAAGATGTAACTTTGATCAAAGACCTGCCCTCTCATAAAGTTTGAGGGTCTTCTATTCAAGAACTCAGGAGTTAGATTGAATTCCCTTACTCCAAACTTTCTCCGGATAGCAATGTATCCTTCGAGGAGAGGTAACAAAAATTCGTTGTTTTTGTGTTCAATGGTTCTCGTCCCACTGCGGGGATTGTATTCTATGTACACTAAGGTGTACACTTTCAACTTTTATTGCTAACTCCACCATCTGCTGCAAAGTATCTTGCAGATGGGTTTACGAAATTCAGGCAAAAGTCCTTCGTTAAATTTGTTCATCTTTCCTTCCTCAGAGAGGATCAAGAATGGAGCTACCTTGGCAAGAGTGAACGGCTACTTGCTTTGACTCGCTCGTGTTCCTATTGGGCAAACCAATCCCAATCTTCTTGAATGCCTTCCTCAAAGCGTAGAGGAAAAAAAATTGTTGTTGTTAGTTCCTTGCAGAGCTTTGGTATACCACCAAGTACTTGCAATCCCCTTGAGGTGTTTGGTCACATGCCTCACCTTCGAAGCTTCTCATAAATTGCCGTTTGCAAAGGCAACTTCAAACTGTCGAATGAAAGCGGTAGCTTTCGGGACATCTTCTGTTCCGTCAAAAGTATCAAACTTGACCGGAGTGTCCTGAGATCTAGAGACCTTCTTCATATCCTTCCCGAAATGACGGGATTTCATGGCTATAGTTCTGGATTGACATTCATGGATATTTTTTGGATTTTGAAGGATCTCGAGCATTCCGCTCCTTGGATTCTCTAGTTTCTTGAGCATCATGCTCTTGTCACCTTCTCAGAGAATCCCAAGTCTCGTGTGGACTTCTTGCAGAGAGAACTTTTTTTCCCAACTCTGCGAGCTTTTCCTGCAGGACTTAGGTTTTCGCCTGCTTACTTCTCTCTTGGCTTCTCATGGCTTCTTCCCGTATTTTCCTAGAGTCGTCCTGCTTTACAGAGAAAGAGAGGAGACCATGCTCTGATACCACTATCATAAACGGGAGCGCACAACAATATAAAATATACTCGGATAAATAGAATTTATCACTTAATACTCAAGCCAAAGAATATAGATAGAAATAAATAGAGAGAGAGAGAGAGAGAGAGAGAGAGAGAGAGAGAGAGAGAGAGAGAGAGAGAGAGAGAGAGAGAGAGAGAGAGAGAGAGAGAGAGAGAGAAGATCGACACAGTACTGGGGACTAGAAGATGGGCTGGTCCCCCCCCCCTTAAAGAGAATCCTTTATTAGGGAGAATCTTTTTACAAGCACAAGAACCGGAGAAAACCCCTCCATTCTAATTCTTTGATTCGATGGTTGTTTCTTTCCGTAAGGGAAATCCGAGAGACGAGCTCACAATCCTTTTTCTGTCTGTACTGGGAGTTGAGACTCCGCGGACAATTTCCGAATTCCGTTGTGGGCGGGATGAAAACACACAGAACGCGTCTATAATGACCCGACACACACTCTTGGGATGATATACACACACACTATGGGGCACCACTCGGCTTACACAACCCACCTGGCCGAGACAGGGAACACACCGATGGAGTGAGAGGAGAGAGACTACCCATTTACCCACTCCACACAGACACACACACACACACCCAAAAAACTCAGCTCAAAAGAGGAGAATTTCTGATGTTTAGATATAACTGAGCTTGGGCCAACACCAAGGGGGCAAAAAGCTCACACAGTATGGGTAAAATAAGCCAGATACAATCACAAACTGGAGCAGAAGCTTCGCTCCTAGGAGAAACTTACACAGCCAAAAAAAACAAAAAAATAGTGAGGAATTTGGCAAAATGGACAGCGCCATCGCGTCCGGAACGGCCCAAAGCCCCAGTCTACCATGTCAAAGTGCTCAAATCTGACATCGGATGAGCAGTTTACGGCCAAAACAGACTCCAAATGAGCAAAAACACAGTTGCGGCTGTTCCTCCTCTTCTCTCCACGTTTTTTCTGGTCTTCTCTCTGCTTTTTCAGTTCTCACACTTAGCTTTATCACTTGGGCACCCTTGGCCTTTTAGTTGACCTCAAACGGACCTCGAACAGGCCAAAAACTGACCTCGCAGTGCATAGTTGTCACCTTGCTGCATCCATCCACACACCTAGCACTCAGCTTTTTCCAATAATGCATCCCGCCAGCACGTGAAGTGGCTCCAAAATATGGTCCTCATGATGAGCTTTCTGCATAATTATCACAAGAAAACATCCACGTCGTGTCCGTACTCATCCACGTGCAAGTATTGACCCCATTCAGCCTCCTGACGCCACTAGATGCCATCTGATGCACCTGCTTACCTCATGTCGTCGGCCCGCGGATAGCTTCCTCGAGAATTTTTACACGCTACCAACTCCTCATTATTATAGAAAAAACACACTGGTACTGGTGACGATGAAAATCGATGCACTATGTACACCCTATCCTACCTGTACACATGTGGGCCCCACGTAACCACCTGGCTGTGGGAAACGGGCAATTCTTTATTATATGCACCATGCATGTGTATGTACATATGCGCAATCTCTTGCTCTAAAAAACTCCTGACATAATTTGCCCATCCCCTAGCCTGCTAGATCATTCATGATCAGTAGCAGCAAAAAGAGATGCTCATTTCACCTGGATCCCACACGAAAACACTTGGCATTCCTTGCATCAAAAGCTTAATCAAGGTTCCACCTGGCTCTCAAGGAAAACCTGTAGAGATGCCATATATCAACTCTGCATCAAGAAAATCATCAATTACTTTGGCATAGACCTGCATATGCAAATTTATCTCCTTCTCCATAGCTGAGAGGTCTCCACTGATCATTTGTGTCATCAATTCTTGCTTCTTCGACAATTCGACCTTGGTTTGCATAGCCCTTCAATCACTTCATAAGGCCCTTCACTTTCATCTTCATCCTCATTTGCAAATGCAACTAAACCAGACTCCTGGGTTTCTTTGTCCATAAAAAAAAATGCAACATCAGCATCCTCATCATTGCTGGTAGTGCTATCACTGTCCTCATCAGACACTGTGGAATAGTCTTCATCACTAGACTCATCCTCATCTTCATAAAGCTCCTCCAATCGTTTCCTTGTGTCCATATTATATAGCTTCTTGGCACCTGTCTTTCCATAGAGACTAATCGTACCACGTCGCCAATCTTGAATAGCTCTTACTGCATGTAACCATGGTCTACCAAGTATAATAGGATATGCTCCCAGCCTTGCTGGCATCACATGAAAATCAACCACCGCCTTTGCATCATACGCCTCCACTTCTAAGCTCTTTACAACACCCAAACATTTTACTTTTTGATGGTTTTCCAATCTGATCCGGAAGCCTGACACCCCAGTCACTGTAAGGCCCATCTTCTCAACGCATGAGTGTGTTATGACACATATTTGGGCTCCACCATCAACATAACCTTGTCCCATATTTTTTCTTTTGTGCCACACATCTACTATTGGACAAATGTCTTGTAGCTCATCCATCGTCAACACCTTCACTGAACCTCTCTCTGGCTCTTTCTCCATTGGGTTAACCATCTTCTTTCACTGTCGCTTTAGCTTAGGAACCATCTCTATGAGCTGCCCAAAAGTAACATCTGCCTTTCTGTTTGTCAGATCCTCCTTCAAGTCATAGCTTAATTGCCCATCCCCTAGTGGAAAACATGAAACTTGCGACGAGCCCTTCTTTTCCTCTTGGCCTTGACATCTTCGCCTTCATGGCTCTTTCCCTTCTTATTAGGACCTGGGGCACTTCTTCCTTCCTTGTCCTCTGTGGTCCTCTTCCCAATAGGCATCACTAATGTATCCTCTAGCTTTGATGCCTTCTCCAAGGTGACTACACTTCACACTTTTGTCTTTCCCTTTTAATTCACTGGTTCCTTCTTCTCCCTTGATTTCGATGCAATAATCATTCGACCTAGTTAGCACCTGTCTTGGCAATGGATACATGTCTCCCCCCGGGCTGATGTGGCCCAACTCTCCGCAATTATAACATGTGGGAGTCTGCCTCCAGAACCTACCATTGGTTTGTCCAACACCATTCCTAGGTCTTTCTTCACCTCCTGGCTGATTTGCAAACCTCCCTCGACCTCGATTATTTCCCACTTGACCTAGCATGTTTAGGCTGAGATTCTTCATTAAATCTACCACTTGCCTCATGTCTTGCCTAAGCCCATCATCTTGCACTGCTGTAGTGACCACTGTTGGGATAACCCGAGGAGTAACAGGAACCACTGGTTCATGATGAACCCCTGGCATGCGACCTTGTAAAGAGTCCATAGGTTGAAATTCAGACCTCATGGGCAAAGACTCCACCCCTAACTGACTCATTTTCCTCAGCTTCCACTCTTTGTTCCTTGCTACCTCTAGTGCATCCTCATATGTCCTAGGCTTCTTTAGCTCCACTCTCCAATGTATATTCTCCCAAAGACCAGCCAAGAACCTATCCTTCTTCATCATGTCAGGCGGGGGTACTTGTGGTGCTAAGGCCTTGCACATCCTCTCCCATCCCAATGAGAACTTACGTATGTACGCATCTACTGGCTCACCTTCCTTTTGCACTGGCTCACCTTCCTTTTGCACCAAAGCCTGTACTTCTTGCCACACTTTGTCAGGATCTTCTACCTTCACAAACTCCACTTCTAATCCATGCCTTAGATTGTCCCAACTCAATCTTACAGGTGGATCAGCCACACGTAACTCCTCTTCAAATGCTTTGGACCAAACTCGTGCATCACTCTTCAAACAAATTTGGAGAAGACGTAACATCTGCGTTGGGTCGTGGATTTGGTTGCTAATGCAAGCAACCTCCATCTTTTCCAAAAAGTCTTCCACATCTTCATCACTTCTTCCATGGAACTCCGGATAAGAGAAAGCCATGGCTACCCAAGTTCAATGCTTTGAGAACCCCTTCGAACACACGTGCAAGAACCCAAAACTTTTGACTGACTCAATCCCCAGAAACTTCAATGGAGCTCAACTTTAGATAAAGACAAACACATGCACATCAAATGAGTTTTCATAGTTGATCATCGGAATTACAACGGACAAAGGGCATTCCAGTATCTCTCTTAATCTTCTTGGCCCAAACATAAAGACTATGCGTTGTTGGAAAAAAATCTTCCTGGACACATGAACATTTATCTGGATTCTTTGAGTTAAATGAAAAGGAGTGAATTGAGGGCCATTTTGATCATCCATTAAAGCCAACCATGCGGCTCCCAAGAAAGCATACATGTCTTATCTTCTGATCTTGCCAAAATTTCAGCAACATAACAGTATAAATGGCTCAAAAGACCAAAAAACAAGCCATCATAACTTGGAAAAATTTTGGCAGAGTTTCCCCAGAAGTAGAGCAGTGAGAACCTAAAATATAGACTGTATATGTATGCATAAACTGCCAACAATAGAACCCGAGCATCAAGTAGGAATCACTAGTACATAGCCTATGGCGAGGTCATGAAAAGGATGCTCCAGCTACCTGTATCACCGAAAGGATCTCCACATTTGAGAATCCCCCAGCTCAATAAAACCTCACGCTATCGACCCTCACACGAAGGCTTATGCAACAGTCGTCTAGTCAAGTCTCAGAAATGGCTGGGACTGCCAAATAAAACCAAATATGGCTCCACAAAGGCGTACAATGGCAGTTTCGACAAGTAACATACAATCCAGCAGACAATGCGCTCAAACAGGCGCCAAATGATGCATACCCACAATAACTACAAATGACACCACTGCTAGTATATCACTGTACTCCAGCTACCTGTACCTGTGTGAATCACCTGTACCTGTACATGTCCCTGTAACCTGTAACCTGTAGTATGCAACCTGTAATCCCGAATCTCGAAGCTCGAAGCAGAAGATACTCGAAGAAGATCCTCAGTGGGGGCGCCAAAAGAATGTGGGCGGGATGAAAACACACAGAACGCCTCTATAATGACCCGACACACACTCTTGGGATGATATATACACACACTATGGGACACCACTCGGCTTACACAACCCACCTGGCCGAGACAGGGAACACACCGATGGAGTGAGAGGAGAGAGACTATCCATTTACCCACTCCACACAGACACACACACACACACACATCCAAAAAACTCAGCTCAAAAGAGGAGAATTTCTGATGTTTAGATACAACTGAGCTTGGGGCAACACCAAGGGGGCAAACAACTCACACAGTATGGGTAAAATAAGCCAGATACAATCACAAACTGGAGCAGAAGCTTCGCTCCTAGGAGAAACTTACACAGCCAAAACAACAAAAAAACAGTGAGGAATTTGGCAAAATGGATAGCGCCATCGCGTCCGGAACGGCTCAAAACCCCAGTCTACAATGTCAAAGTGCTCAAATTCGACATCGGATGAGCAGGCTCCAAAATGAGCAAAAACACAGTTGCGGCTGTTCCTCCTCTTCTCTCCATGTTTTTTCTGGTCTTCTCTCTGCTTTTTCAATTCTCACACTTAGCTTTATCAATTGGGCACCCTTGGCCTTTTAGTTGATCTCAAACGGACCCCAAACAGACCAAAAACTGACCTCGCAGTGCATAGTTGTCACCCTGCTGCATCCATCCACACACCTGGCACTCAGCTTTTTCCAATAATGCATCCCGTCACCACGTGAAGTGGCCCCAAAATATGGTCCTCATGATGACCTTTCTGCACAATTATCACAAGAAAACATCCACGTCGTGTCCGTACTCATCCACGTGCAAGTATTGACCCCATTCAGCCTCCCGACGCCACTAGATGCCATCTGACGCACCTGCTTACCTCATGTCGTCGGCCCGCGGATAGCTTCCTCGAGAATTTTTACACGCTACCAACTCCTCATTATTATAGAAAAAACACATTGGTACTGGTGACGATGAAAATCGATGCACTATGTACACCCTATCCTACCTGTACACATGTGGGCCCCACGTAACCACCTGGCTGTGGGAAACGGGCAATTCTTTATTATATGCACCATGCATGTGTATGTACATATGCGCAATCCCTTGCTTCAAAAATCTCCTGACATTCGTAAGCGTAGGCCGAAGCCTCCTCGCTTCTCCTTCGCGATGAAGTACCTGCAAACACACACGCAAACATGTGACAACAATTCGTATGGCGAATCCACAATAGATACGTGTCGCTCTTGCGCGGGAAAAGCGACTTTCGTGCTTCGTAGTCTCGCGATCTCTTGCGTTATTTGGCGGCAGAGTCTTCTCTTGTTGACGTTGGTAACTCCTTTTCAGTGAGGGCATGTGGTGCTTTTATAGCTCCTTGGCCACGGCACGAATAGCTGCTCGCGTAGAGATCACGGTCGTTTTTTTTTTTTTTTTGGTGCTGTTCTACCCGAAATAGGGAGAGAGAATTCGCTGGCTTGTTTTGTTGCTTTATTTTCTAAGTGGTTGTTCACTTATTAAGTGGGTGGCCGGCATATTTAAAAATTGGTCTGAACCTGCCCAAAAACTCAATAAAACGTTATAAGTTTAAAACAATGCTTTTCACAACACTTCCCAGGCGTCCCTGGATACAACCACATGCACAAATGCAATGCAGACATAGATTCCTCGCGGGAAAGCGTTTGCTCTTCCCGAAAAACTCGTTAAAATTTTCCTCTTTTTAAGAAAAGCTTCTCAAAACCCATCTTTATTCTTGTGCTTGCGTTTTTACGCGTATTCCTCTTTCCAGTTCGGATTTCCTCTCGACTATGGATATCTCCTTTCGGATACACCCGTCACCCACCTTGTGACGCATCAGGAATAGCCATCACCTAGTTCTTTTCTACCGAACTTACGGTACAATCCCCGTCACGATGCTCTATGTCACCCATCCTATGACGCATCAAAGATGTCCGTTCCCGGATGGTCGGATACTTCTTACTGATGCTCCCTGTCACCCATCCGTTGTGACGCATCAAAAGTACCCGTTCCTGGTGGCCTTACAGATATTCCCTTTCACAGTGCTCCTGTCATTACTTTGAATGATGCACTAGGAATACTCTGTACTCAGATGTCTCCAGTGAGAAAAACCCTCTCACTTAAAATTCCAATAATTCATTTAGAATTATTTTCTTGGTGTTCCAAGCGAGAAAACCCTCTTTGTAAAATACAATGCTCCATGGAGCCGATCTATTAGATCGTCCATGCGTGGGAGTGGATACTTATTCTTAACAGTGAGCTTATTCAACCCCTTGTAATCCACGCACAAGCGCATAGTGTTATCCTTCTTTCGAGAAAGTAACACTGGCGCTCCCCACAGGGATTTACTTGGCGGAACAAAACCTCTGTCAAGATAATCTTTCAGCTGTCGTTGAATCTCGTCATCCTCGGTTTTTTCTAAACCGATAGGGTTGCTTTGAGAAGGGCTAACTACCAACCACCAACTCAATGCCATGATCTACTCCTCTCGAAGGCGGCAAGCTAGGAGATAGATCATCAAGAAAGACATCCCTGAAATCAGTCATGATTTCTCAGATAAGGTTGGATTCATCGGAATTCCCAAGTTCAACAGAAGAACATGAAACATTTTTACGAAATCAGTGACAGAAGTACCAAGCACTAATGAATCAAACCAACAGATGGTACACATTGGTAGAAGTCAACATCAGAAGACTTTGTATCTTTATACATTTCCAAAGCAGTAACAACTGGTATTGCAAAACCATTATTTACAGAAATTTGATTACAAAGCGAAACAGATACATGAGGCATGTCTTGCTTAACAAAAACAAGAGAGTGATGTACATTGTCTATACACAACGAGTCTTGTTTATCATAAAACCATGGAATTCCTAAAATAACATATGCTCTGTCCAGGCGCATGATGTGGAAGTCCAGGTTCTCTTTGTAATCAGCTAGCTCGAGCAACAAATTTGGAACCATCCGATTCCATACATCCGTATCCTCGCCACGAGCCATCTTCACGTGATACTCATGGTCATTGTCCCGCGTCCGCAGGCTCAGTTTCTGCACCAATTTTGTATCCACAAAATTGTGTGAGCTTCCATTATCAAGGAGTATGATCACGTCGTGACCATTGATCTTCCAGGGGAAACGGAGAAGATCGTGCTTATCAAACACTTTGGTGCTAAAAGTACAATTAGTGCATGAACTGTGTGCTAAATGATGGATTTCAACTTGAATAACAGCAGAGTTATCTGAGATCTCGTGAATCTGAACCGAAGGACGACCTTGCGGTTTCTTTGTCTTCTTCTTCTTGGGGCAATCCTTGATTTGGTGACCTGTCTGGCCACACCTGAAGCAAGCCCTCTTCTTCACTGCATCAGCAACTGTTGGAATCGGGGTCGCCCTCGAAGCGCCCTCACCGAATTGATGGTCTAAAGTTCTTTTCTTCTCATAATCGCTCCATTTATCAAACGGAACGTCTTGGCCTTTGTCACTGCGTCCTCGACGTCAGTCGGGGCTTTGTCCTTAATTAAGGCCCAACAGTAATCCTCATGTAATCTCAGCAGGTACATGTGCACAGCGTGCGTAGAATCCACCTTGTAGAAGGGGAGCGCCTCTTTGAAAGCTGTCGTATACTTATCAAAAGATAGAGCTTTCATCGAAAGACGTTGCAATTTGGCGTAAGCTTTCAAAGGATCCATTTTGGTGAAATCTCTCTTGAGTTTCACACAAAAGTCAGTACATGTCGTAGGCTTCTCTGTCATGTCGCGCCACTAGGTAAGCGCCTCTGTAAGGTGCAGCGGAATGAATGTTGTTCTTTCTCAAGATGAGTGCTCCGTACTGTGCTCAAGGTTCCTTTTGTTCTTATGGAAGGGAGAGCCTTCCGTTCTTAATGAGAGAGTGCAATGATCACAAACAAGTGAATGGACACTGTGTGTGAAAGTGTATGAGACTGAGAGATAGAGAGAGAAGAGAATACAACACCAGAGACGACGTAAAACCCTCCTCCGAAGGCCCCACTCTCACGTTGGCGAGAGTGGTCTACGATTGATTGCACAAACTGGTACAAAGTGGATGCATGTGATTGATGCAAGTCTAGCCTAGATCGACGACGACGGGGATGACGAGACCGATCTAAGGGCTGAAAACTAATGCTCTTGTCGTGCTGTCCAAAACGCCAGGGGCTGAAATCTGCTACTGCCGAAAACGCTATGGAAAAAACGCTGGTTTGCTAGTCTTTATTGCTGAAATTCTGCTGTTGTTGTGAGGCTGAAAATGCTAGGGAAAGAGGGCGACAATGGCCTGCTGAAAACGCCAAAGGGCTGAGATCTGTGGCGATAGGTGCTTGGATGAAAAACGCTAGGGCTGAGAAGACTTGGCAATGATGTTGTGGCTGAAAACGCCAAGTGCTGGAAATTGTTGGCGATGAAGCCTTGTTGAGGAAAAACGTTAGGTGAAGGGTTGTCTTGCTTGGCCACCAAGGGGGGATCTTGCTGAGAAGTTACCTGTTGAGCAAGGTGCTCCTACTGCAATTAGTGCTAGCTTAGGTTTGCTTATATACAAACTTACTCAATTTGCCCTCCTACTTTCCAACAAAAGTCACTTAAATTAGTAAGTGAAAAATGTCAAAAATAGGGAAAATAGGTTAAATGCATTGGAAAAATCCCCTAAAGGATTCTGATGGGAATGCTTATGATCATGCTGTGTGCAACCAGATGATATGCATCTACACTAAGTGACTGGTCATGCACGGTCTGTGAACAGACTCACAAAAAGTGCCAGATCACTTCTAATCTAGACTGACTGGACTGACGGAACCCTTGTCGTGTTGTAGCTTGTCCACGGACACATAGGGTTGGATGTGTGGGTCGTGCGGTGCTTGAACTTCATAAAGGTCTGCAACGCTTGCTTCTTTGGACCGCGTCGAAAGCGACACAAAGTCTTTTGTGGCTCCTTCAATGCTTCAACTTTGTCGAGAGTCATGCTTCTTTCTTCTTCAAGAATCTCCATGGTTGAAAATTCTTGAAACCATTTCCAACACAAAACCATGAACATACTATTCCATGTAAAATGAGTGGAAAAAATCTTGTCTTCCTAAAAGACTGTGCATGCAATGTAGATGAACAACGAGACGGAGTGCCAAACCGTTCACCACATACACGCAAACAATGAGATCGAAACTTTCTCTTTTGATCTAAAGCAATCAATTGTGGCAATTCACAATGGAAATGCCCATGCTTGGTGCTCATACTGTCATGTGTTCTTTCTACAACTGTGTCGTGCCAAGGAAGAGACATGGAATGTGACTTCCGTGAATGCATACTTTTCAGCTCTTCATGAAAAATCCGCATACGTTTGTGCTCATTCATGAGTGTGGCAATTCACAATGGAAATGCCCATGCTTGGTGCTCATACTGTCATGTGCTCTTTCTACAATTGTGTCGTGCCAAGGAAGAGACATGGAATGTGACTTCCGTGAATGCATACTTTTCAGCTCTTCATGAAAAATCCGCATACGTTTGTGCTCATTCATGAGTGAAACGTGCTCAACGTACAATATGTCATGCCTAGGAGAAGGGATCACATAAAGACGTTGACTAAAATACAGGAAACGATCACGAATGAAACACTTGTACAATGCGTGTGTACTAATCATGCGAACACATAATACTTCTTGTGAGGGTTCATTAGACCTAGGCTCGAGAGCCAAGATTGGTTCTTCATGATCGATCGAATCTTCCTGTGGGGGTTTTGTGGACCTCGATTCGAAAGCCAAGGTCGATTCTTCGTGATTGATCGAATCTGCAACGAGGTTAGCTTCGCTAGAAAAAGCATTCACTAACTCATCCTTCTTGTGAACAATCACATCTTCTTCATGCAAATCATCATGCTTGTGAGAAATCACATCTTGATCATGCAAATCGTCATGCTTGTCATTGTCATCCAAATCAACATGCTCATCATTATCATTCAAATCATCATGCGTATCATCATGCAAATCCTATGTGTCATGCTTTGAAGAAGAAGAGACTGAGAGAGTCTCCTTTTTCCGAATCTCTTGCATTTGTGCCTGAACTTGAGAAAAGAGTCTCAACATTTCTTTCATGTGTCAGTCGTTCATTGCTTGTCTTGCTTTGTTCTCGCGATCAAATGTTGCTTGTCTTTCTTTGTTCTCGCGATCAAATTTTGCTTCTCTTTCTTTGTTCTCGCGATCCAATTAGGCTTGACTTTCTTTGGCTTCCAAGTCGTACTTACGCTCTATGGCTGCCATGCTTTCTTCGTAGTCATGATCTATGGCTGCCATGCTTTCTTCGTAGGCCTTTCTTTCTGCTTCTCTTTCTGCTTTTCTTTCTTTGCGTTCTAACTTTCTTTTCCATAAACAACTGCTCCAACTTCTCCATAGGAGTTAGTGCAATCCTTGGCGTAGATGGGGAAGGGGGAGAGTCGGAAAAACCTCCTGGTGGGGAAAATTCTTCGTCGCCAACTCCATGCTCATCACCTTCATGCAAAGTATCCATTCCGCTTCGAGTGATGACCATCCACTGAAGTCGTGGGTTCTTGTGGTCTTGGGTTCTTAAGTTCACGAGGAACTTGGGGTTCTTGCGGGTCTTGAGGTTCTTGAGGTTCTTCTTTAGCTTGCAATCTGTGTTAGAGAAGGATCTTCTCTTCACCCGAGTTCTGCTCTTTTTTGCGGGCGCACCCCTTGGCGGCCTTGCGCTCACACCGAGGTTGCTTTTTCCCACCTCACGTCGATTGGCCGGCTGCTAAGTGCACGGTCCGCTCTCAATGAGTGAAAAGGGGAGGCTGGACAAGCCCTTCTTTCCTGGGATTCCTATCACTCTTCAAAAACACGATTAGGAATCTACACGCCCAAGCGAACTTGGGTTCGTGCGACTGTAACAAGCAAAAAAAATTCTTGTGGTTCTTTTCTTGAATGATACAGAACACTGCCAAAGCTCTGATACCAATGTAAGGTGCAGCGGAATGAATGTTGTTCTTTCTCAAGATGAGTGCTCCGTACTGTGCTCAAGGTTCCTTTTTTTCTTATGGAAGGGAGAGCCTTTCGTTCTTAATGAGAGAGTGCAATTATCACAAACAAGTGAATGGACACTGTGTGTGAAAGTGTATGAGACTGAGAGATAGAGAGAGAAGAGAATACAACACCAGAGACGTAAAACCCTCCTCCGAAGGCCCCACTCTCACGTTGGCGAGAGTGGTCTACGATTGATTGCACAAACTGGTACAAAGTGGATGCATGTGATTGATGCAAGTCTAGGCTAGATCGATGACGACGATGGGGATGACGAGACCGATCTAAGGGCTGAAAACTAATGCTGTTGTCCTGCTGTCCAAAACGCCAGGGGCTGAAATCTGCTACTGCTGAAAACGCTATGGAAAAAACGCTGGTTTGCTAGTCTTTATTGCTGAAATTCTGCTGTTGTTGTGAGGCTGAAAATGCTAGGGAAAGAGGGCGACAATGGCCTGCTGAAAACGCCAAAGGGCTGAGATCTGTGGCGATAGGTGCTTGGATGAAAAACTCTAGGGCTGAGAAGACTTGGCGATGATGCTGTGGCTGAAAACGCCAAGTGCTGGAAACTGTTGGCGATGAAGCCTTGCTGATGGGAATGCTTATGATCAGGCTGTGTGCAACCAGAGGAGGCCGTGTTAAAACAAAAGGGCCACTTAATAAATTAAGAACACAACCCACCATATAGCGTTAAAAAAAATCAACGAGCGGCCAGCGCTTACGAGCGCGTGGAGAGAGGGGAATCGAACGCAAGCGAGAGTGAGCAGTTGACGCGTGGGAGGAGGGAGAGATCGATTTGGGCGTGTGCCCACTTGTGGAAACCACGTGAGAAAGGCCACGCTGGCTTTCTCTCTCTCCTCTTGGGCAAACACTCTCTCTCCTCTTTTGCAGTGCAAGGATTCAAACACTCTCTCTCTCTTCTATTGTTCCCTGCAGATGCAAATAAGCACACAGAGAGAGGTCTCTCTCTCTCTCTCTCTCTCTCTCTCTCTCTCTCTCTCTCTCTCTGTGTATTTTACACGTAGAGGAGTACAGAGAAAGATTAAAACTTTTGTTCGCTGAATTTAGTCTAAAGTCAGCAAATAAATAAATCACTAATTTTCATAAAAAATCAGCAAAACAAAAAAAATCCACCGATTTTCAGCAGTTCCGCTTGCTAAATTGCTGAATTTTGTCAAAAATCAGCGAGAAGCACATTAAACTTCACCTGCAAACATGCTCATGAGAAGAAAATAATCAGTTAAATAGTTATTTCATCAAAACTTGCATAAAACAGGAATTATCCGACTCTAATCAGCCCGTAGGTGTGCACACGGTCCATTCCGTAGCCAAAGCCGGCTCTGATACCATGAAACAAACGTAGGGAGTGGATCTCCCGGCTACACAGATCGCCTACAGACATGCGTCGGACGAACCACCCGACCACAGCCACCATCCGGTAGCTCCCCTGTGTTGGGGCCAGCGTCCGAAGACGTAGACGTGCACCTGTAAGACCGAGCGTCCCATACCACCCGGCTTCACCCCCTCGAGGTGACCTCGCGGGCTAACCACTGACACTCTTTCAGTGGGGTCGATAACTGCAAATGAGGCCTTGGCCTCCCTTTTATAATAATGGCCGGCCACACTGGCCGGGTTCACACTACGTCCGCCCAGACACTGGACGCCCATCCCGACGGCGTCTGGGCTAGATCCCCTCTCTTGTGAGCGGGACATAATAGCACGGGTGCCTATAAAAGCAGCCCACACTCTCTCAGCCTCACAGTTTCACCAGCGCAGGCAGCAAGGAGCACCTCCATTGGGAATCTGTTGTAACGGGAACAGGCATCATGTTCCAACGGAAAAGAACAGACTGAACAACTTTAAGCACTTCAAATAACACTGAACTGAAAGAGATACACGACACATGAGACGGGGAGTGGCGGAGTTCCACCCGGAGAGAGCACTGGCCCCAAACCTTGGCGCCCCTTTCGGTATTTCTTTATATTGCTTGAACTCAGTACGACAGCCTGAGGCTCTTGCTTTGCTTCCGCTCCTGCGAGAATGCTAGAGAAGAGGCCCTCAGGTGATATTCAAAGGCCCTTGGCCTCTCGCTAACCCCGCAAAGACCTAGGAACAGGGGTCCTACCTCATGCCAGCCTACTGAGTGGGCTCACACATGGGATGCGCAACCACAAAGGTACATCTATTGGCATAGCCACAAAACAGCCCCCACCCCCTAATCTGCTCCTTCCAGACAGGAGGTGAAACTCTTGCTGCGACATGTACCCTTTTAATAGAGGTGCCTGTTCAAATAGATGGGCTGCCCAACTAATAAGTGGGCCAAAATGGTCAAAAGGCCTAATAAAGTACAAAGTAGACGAAAATTCATATCCAAGGCCAAAATAGGCAGATAACTATGCTAATGACCTTCGTACAAAAAATGCTAACAACCAATGAAGGGCAAACACGCACTCATGGTGGCACATAGGTTTCATAGGGTTTAAGGGTAGCTTTTAAAGTGACAAAAAATGAGATCCTAACCTAAAGGTGGTCTCTCTCTCTCTCTCTCTCTCTCTCTCTCTCTCTCTCTCTCTCTCTCTCTCTATTTTACACAAAAGAGGAGTACAGAGAAAGATTAAAACTTTTGTTCGCTGAATTTAGTCTAATGTCAGCAAATAAATAAATAAATCACTGATTTTCATAAAAAATCAGCAAAAGCAATAAAATTCCACTAATTTTCAGAACTTCCGCCTACTAAATTACTGAATTTTGTCAAAAATCAGCGAGAAGCACATTAAACTTCGCCTGCAAACATGCTCATGAGAAGAAAATAATCAGTTAAACAGTTATTTCATCAAAACTTGCATGAAACAGTAATTATCCGACTCTAATCAGCGCGTAGGTGTGCACATGGTCCATTCCGTAGCCAAGCTAGCTTTGATACCATGAAACAAACGCAGGGAGTGGATCTCCCGGCTACACGGACTGCCTACAGACATGCGTCGGACGAACCACCTGACCATAGCCACCATCCGGCAGCTCCCCTGTGCTGGGGCCAGCGTCCGAGGACGTAGACGTGCACCTGTAAGACCGAGCGTCCCAAACCACCCGGCTTCACCTCGAGGCGACCTCGCGCACTGCTAGCCTCGCGGGCTAACCATTGACACTCTGCCAGTGGGGGTCGATAACTGCAAATGAGGCCTTGGCCTCCCTTGTATAATAATGGCCGGCCACACTGGTCGGGTTCACACTACGTCCGTCCGGCCACTGTACGCCCATCTCGACAGCGTCTGGGCTAGATCCCCTCTCTTGTGAGCGGGACATAACAGCACGGGTGCCTATAAAAGCAGCCCACACTCTCTCTCAGCCTCACAGTTTCACCAGCGCTGGCAGCAAGGAGCACCTCCACTGGGAATCTGCTTAACGGGAACGGGCATCATGTTTCAACGGAAAAGAACAGACTAAACAACTTTAAGCACTTCAAATAACATTGAACTGAAAGAGATACACGACACATGGGACGGGGAGTGGCGGAGTTCCACCCAGAGAGAGCACTGGCCCCAAACCTTGGCGCCCCTTTCGGTATTCCTTTATATTGCTTGAACTCAGTACAACAGCCTGAGGCTCTTGCTTTACTTCCGCTCCTGCGAGAATGCTAGAGAAGAGGCCCTCAGGTGATATTCAAAGGCCCTTGGCCCTTGGCCTCTCGCTAACCCCGTAAAGACCTAGGAACAGGGGTCCTACCTCATGCCAGCCTATCAAGTGGGCTCACACATGGGATGCGCAACCACAAAGGTACATCTTGCTTGGCACAGCCACAAAACAGCCCCCACCCCCTAATCTGCTCCTTCCAGACAGGAGGTGAAACTCTTGCTGCGACATGTACCTATTTAATAGAGGTGCCTGCTCAAATAGATGGGCCGCCCAACTAATAAGTGGGCCAAAATGGTCAAAAGACCTAATAAAGTACAAAGTAGACGAAAGTTCATATCCAAGGCCAAAATAGGCAGATAAATATGCTAATGACCTCTGTCTTGTGCTGACACAAATCTCCAACAAAGGATTGCCAACCCCCAACTAAGGCCCTGTAACAACACACACAAATGCATGCTTGCATGCGCATCGAAAGAAAATTTAAAATTAGAACATTCTACCTGTGTGAAAGTGAACATATACAGGGTTGTAGGTTTGCATGCAGGCTTGGGTAAACTGCTCCTGCTTGCACGTGCACACGTCGATGCACACAAGAACACAACCCAAGAAAGGGAAAGAAAAAGGTATGTTGTTTTTGAGTCAACGATTGTAAGTAAATATTGTCTATGCCGTATGGTGAATAGATGTCCTTTCTAAGTTCTCTTTACCAAACTATACAGACACTTCAAAACACCTACATCCAATCTCTTAAAACACATTAGTATATGAGGTGAGTAGACGTCCTTTCTGAGTTCTCTTTACCAAACTATACAGACACTTCAAAGCACCCACTTCCAATCTCTTAAAACACATCACTACATGAGGTGTTATGTAGATCTTTACATGGTTTTCGAAGGGGAATTGTCTCCATCTAATACTTCACTTGCTTAAGACAAGTCAAGGGTAAATATTGCTAGGTTTAAGCTTTGATTTTGTCAAGACTTGCACAATTGAGCAAGAGTGTTTTCGGTAGCCAATGTTAAGTCTCAGTTTCTTTTTCTTTGTTGCATGTTGCAGGCGCATCATTGATGCAGTTTGCCAACACCATGTCCATAACAGAGCAGCATTGGGAGTTGGATTCTTGTTTTGGTCTGGATAATTTGCTTGTATAACGGGTGATGGATAACATTTTAAATTTTTGTTTTGAATCCACACATCAAACTTTTATCAAAGCTGCTAAAAATGCTTCAGGCAGATCACAAAAAGTTTTTCATGGTAAGATCCTAAAGGTGTTGTTATTATGTTTGCCTGAAAAGGCATTCCTATGTTTCACTAGCCATACACAGCAGATACCTTGTGGTTGCCTTTTCCTTTGTTATCACAGATTCCTTTTGGTAAGGGAACGACTGTCGAATTGTGCATTCTGGAGCAATGACGACCCTAGCGGGGATGTAAATTCTATGTCTTGTGGATGAAATCCTTGAATTTACAATTCCCACGTTCCACTTTAGGTGAATCTGGGCTTTTTTCTTCCTGGATTTGTGTAGGTATGCATGGGGAAGTTTTGAGTGTATTAGTCGATGGTTTCGAAAGAAGGTTGTGTGTGCACTTCGTAAGAGAGGATTTTTTTGTTGCTTTGTAAAGTCAGGGAAGGTTGATGATAATCTGGATGTGGATGACAAGGGATGATTAAGGTGCTCTGTGACATTAAGTGCAAGAATCGTGTGTGTGTGTGTGTGAGAGAGAGAGAGAGCTTGTGGTTTAGGATTTCATGATGCGTTCCTCGATTTATTAATATGGTTCCTTTTGATTCCAAGTGCTTTAATACAACGCAAGGAAAGAGGAAAGAAGCTAGCAACGTACAAAAAAATGCTGACAACCAATGAAGGCCAAACACGCACTTATGGTGGAACTTAGTTTTCATAGGATTTGAGGGTAGCCTTTAAAGTGACAAAAAATGAGATCATAACCTAAAGGTGGTCCTAGAAAACTTTACAAGAGGAGAGTAGAGTGGCACCTACATGAACATCCTGCCTACCACATTGTGGTACTAGGAGTTTTTCATGGGGCAAGACACCTAATGTTTGCTCAAGGCCAGTTATGGGAAGCTTGTTGCTAGTCTTTCTATGCATCTTGTAAGGATGATATTGAACCTATCAAATTTGTTAACACTGTTTTACACGTGTACATGAACAGATGTGTGCATGTGTTCATGTACACATGTATGTTTCCTTCCCTCAATCCCCTCACCTTTGCCCTCTTTTGATAAGAAGAATCAAAACTGTTCTAGATGTAAATGCGCTTGAAATGGGCCAAAGAAGCATCATGCAAGAACACGCAAGTTCTAATTTTCTAACATTCTTAAAAGATCATTGAAGAGGAAGTGCCTTCTATTGCTGATTCCCAAGCAAAGTTGCAAAGAAAAGGTTTTCTTGTCATGACCTAAGTGGCGTGTACATGACTGTGTCCTTGCATAATGCAAATGTACCATCACATGATGCATTATGTCCAAGAAAACATGTTCTACGAGAAATGAGTGTTGTGAGATTGGAAGTGCAAGCCTAAACATAAAGCAAACCAGTACAAAAGGAAAACGATGACATGTTTCAAGACTCGACATCCCACTACACAAACATTTTGTAAGCTTCGGATACATAAGCGATTGGTGTCTTTCCAAGTAGGGAATGCTCAACAAGGATGGTGTGGGCTACCATAAATCAGGCCTTCCTAAAGCAAAGAGTCAGTCCATGTCAGAGTTAGCTATCCCTTTTGAATGTCGTCCGTGGACGCTTCTTGTGTTGGTGCTTATAAAAGTTCACTATAGCCACAACATGGGTGCTTGTGCTTCCATTATCTATTTGTGCAACATTGTGTAGTGCTCCATCTATAAGCTCCACACTACATGCCATTTTGCTTGCCCTTGTGTGACCTCTCCCCCGCGAGCCAATGTATGCTAAGATTCACACAAGTGCACTTCCTAAAATTTAGGAGGATTTATTTGATGAATATACTAGGCTGACAAAGGTGCCGCAACACTTCCTAAGTTGACCTAGGCCCCATCAATTTGTGATGTACTTGACACCTTTCTAAAGGGATGAACCAAGCTAGGTGGTTAGCTTCCTACCTCCCTCCAAATACAAGGGAATCATACTAAATCATTTTTTGGGAATAAAACCCGGAACATCTTTTTTTTCTTTTTAGCAAAACTCACGAATAGTGAGTGAGTAATGAATTAAAACCAGAAAATTACATTGTAATCCATGCTACAATTGAGCCATGGCATCCAGTACAACCAAGAGCATCATCACCATATAACAAAAACCCATAGTTCAGAGGGCTGAGAGGGGAGCCACCTCACAACAATCAAACTGGGAGATAAAAAAGGCAAACAAACCAGCAGAACAGAGATACTAAAGGAGCAGATAACACAACATATGGGGGGAGTTGCAAACTCCATCACCAACTGAAGAGACACCATCGACCACCGATAAGGAGTCACCATTGAGCAGAAACCAACAAAACGAACATTATACCACTGATTTCTATAGTGCAAAGGGGGAATTGGCTGCAATGATAGAATGGAAAGCCCAAAATCTCTTGCCAACCATGCCATTTGCTTGTTACTCTCTATATCAAGGTGTGTGCATGTGCATATGCATGTTTTTTCCTTCCCTTCACTTCTACATAATAAGGTTATGGTATAATGAGGTAGATGCAACAAGTTTTTTGCTATTATCGAAGCCTAAGGCCAAAGAATTGTATAATGAGGTTATGGTATAATGAGGGTTATGGTATAATGAGGGCTTCAACAAGTCTTGTCAAAAGCCTACAATTATACCATGAAGACTTGTCAAAGCCTACAACTTAGGCTTGAAATTTCGAATATGCAAACTCATAGATTGCTGAATTTTTTAACAACCTTTATGTCGTGTGTGAAAACTACATGAGGGCCTCAACTAAACACTCGCTTCCAATTGCAAGGTTACCTTGTGTCTCGGCTCAATTGCTTAAATTAGTTGGTTTTAGGAAAATTATGCTGCTCAAATCTTATTAGACTAATGGGTTTTGCAGAGCCTTCTTTACACAATTACTTGAACCCTTTTAGCCAGACCTTAATCATTACAACCTTGCTTCATACCAAATTTTGAGGGCATTGGTGGAGTGAGTCTGGAGAGTCAAAATTGCAATCTTTTGGATTTTTAAATACTAGAGAGTGCACCTTGAAGTAGTTTTCACAACTTGTCTACAATTATAGTAATCCCCATTGAGATAATGCTGTGATAAACCCCAAATCTAAAAGAGCTTGTACACATTTAAGAGAACAAGCCATCAAAGTAAAAATGCTTTCAAGTGAAGCGCTGCCCACATTTTGGCAAGCCAAATCATCCACCTTATAGATGCTTCTACAAGAAAAGATACAAATTATCCGTAAGAAAATGGTAATGTCAACCAACAACAACAATAATAAGAAGAAGCCACATCTTATGGCATGGTGGATTCCGACTCGAACATTTTGTGAGCGCTTGTACTCATGTTAAAGCCACTTCATTGTACCTACTCTACACTCTCTGAGTGTGTCTGTTGCTAATTTTGAGTTAGTGATGTTAGGTGTTGTCATTGAAGTATGAAGAATGGATTCTTATCTCTTGTTGTTTCTAAGGGAGATGCACATCACAAATTAGTTTGTTTAAAATGATAGAAGTATCATATGGAGTTTGAATTTGACAATTCTAACACCACCACTGTGTTTGAAACGCCCAAAAAACCAAGAAACGGTTGTCTACTTGCCTCAATCGCACTCTTGGAGAGGTAAAAAGACCCACAAATGCCTCTAAGGAGGCTTTCTCCTACTGGTGAGCGGAGGCCTTTTGGTTGAGGGCCAAAAGCTCTATATGTGCCGTTCGGAGAAAGCCTCCTTGGATGCATTTTTGGACATTTTTAACCTCTTTGGAGTCGGATTGAGTCATTTTTTTAGCCTTTTAACCTCTCTAGGTGACTAATTGAGCCTTTAAAGAGGGATTTCTTCTCATGGTGCGTAGAGGGCTTTTGACCCTTAGCCAAAAGCCCCCTGCATGCCTTGAGGAAGAAACCCTTTTAGAGGCGTTTTTTGGCCTTTTTGATCGCTTTGGGTGTTTGATTGAGGCAAGTAGATAGACATTTCTTAGGTTCTTGGGCATTGCATACGCGTTGGTGACGTTAGAGCATCCAATTCCACCTCCAAATGATAATTTTATGATTTCATGCAAACGTCATTATGGTTTTTAAATTCAAAAACTACACAATGTCAGATTCAATTTTTAGAGTGTCTAATTGTCCTTTTGGACGCTTAGTAAAGGCGCGTCTTTTATCAAGATTTTCTAGAGAGAGAAAAATAATTTCTTACAAGGCCCTCTAAATGATCTCCAAAATCTCCAAATGAGCTCACAATTGTCTCCTCAATCAAAGGCATTGGTGATGTTTGTCATGTACAATACGCCATGAGAAGGAACACTGATTTGATTCTGTTTGCTCTATGTGATAGCAACAATTTTAAATGAAAGCAAAAATCCACGAGTACATCTCTAATTAGATGGAATTCCCATCCAATCTAGTCGCTCTATGTGATAGCAACAATTTTAAGTGAAAGTAACAATCCACGAGTACATCTCTAATTAGATGGAATTCCAATCCAATCTACATATGTGAATCCATACAATTGCAAATCCATGTTAGTCTTGTAAAAGAGTGCATAATCCAAGGTAACACCCACATAGTACAATGTCGCCTCATTGAATCACGTGTGGCTTCCTAGGAAGCTACATAAAACGACTCTTTAATCTACTTGTGTGACTCAAATTTGGTCTTGCAAGATTGTCAAGTAGATCTAGCTACCCAAAATCTTCTTGTACATGATGGTATTCTCAAGTTCACCTGCATTAGCTCTCATCTTCAAATTATGATCCAAGGGCATAGAAATAGGCTTACATAATCCATACACACTTTGATAACATATCTATTGCATATTTCCTTGGTGATAACAATATGCCCTCTTCCATGATGCAAATAATTTCAATGATAAAAAAGTAGTGTAGCTCACCTAAACCTACCATGTCAGATTTTTCTTTAGGAGAGCCTTCAGATAATCAAATTCAGCCTCCTAATCACCTTCAACAATCAAAACATCCACAAGTACAACAATACTTGTCTCGTTGCCTTTTATACATACAACAAACATTCTCCATTAGCCATTGGAAAAAACCAATGGTAAGAAAATATGTTGCAATCCTTTCATGCCAAGATCTTGGTTCTTGCTTTGGCCTAGAACTACTTGCTTTGGTTACATAATTGGGATGAAGCACATGCTCATATCCCTATGGCTGCTTGATATACACCTTTTCTTTCAGTGTCCTAATCACCTTCAACAATCAAATCATCCACAAGTACAACAATACTTGTCTCGTTCTCTTTTGTACATACAACAAACCTTCTGCATTGGCCATTGGAAAAAACCAATGGTAAGCAAATATGTTGCAATCCTTTCATGCCAAGATCTTGGTGCTTGCTTTGGCCTAGAACTACTTGCTTTGGTTACATTCATAATTGGGATGAAGCACGTGCGCATATCCCTATGGCTGCTTTATATACACCTTTTCTTGCAAGTCATTATGCAATAACACATTGTTCACATCTATTTGATGCAAAATCAAACTAATGTATCCAATGCAATAGTAGAATGATTAGAAGCCATATCCACCACGAGGTGTAAAATATCCTTAGAAACAATTCCATACTTGCTCAATGAATCATATTTATTATGAGTCACCTCGTAGACCTACTTTAGAACAATCATGTAATTGCCTCATGGAAATGATATTAAATCCAATTCTCATTTACATCAAGTGCATCCTTATGCCATCCATTTATTTCTCCCACTTTGTATTTCCAATAGCATCCTCAAAACAAGTGGGTTCTACATCATGTACAATCTTTGCCACATACGCAGAATGGTGTGACACGTAACTATCTTTTCACTTTTTTACACATGATTTCTCACCATCCTAGATCTCCATGGCACCCTGGGGAAATCACTAGTAGTAATAGGGAGACATCACCTATGTGCACCAAAATTGGCTTTTCAATCCCTATATGCGGGACTTTAAATGCCCTATTGTACACTCATGTGATAGTGCATGGTAACCCTTAGTTAACCTTGGTCATGGTACATAATCACTTTCAAGTGCCATATGGTTTGCATGCATTTCACAAGTCACTCAAATCTTCATCATCATGCGTTAATATTTTTTTTTGCTTCCTTGGGGTATCATCAACCTTTTATTTTATTTTCCTTGTTATGCTTGGTGAGTTAGCAAGAATCACTCTATCATGTAATACATCACTCCATGAAATTTTGACTCTTGCAATCTACTCAAAGCTTGTGACCACGCACATCTATTTTCTACGACCACATCCTCCTTTACATCAGCCCCAAGATCATTAGTATGCCAACTTTTCATTTCATAAAAACATCATCCATGCAAACCCTTAATTGATGCGTGATAGGGTTGTAACATTTTCACCCTTCAACTCAAGGAAAATAGAAATAAGCACACAAATTTTACCCGTTGGATCAAGCTTACTCTACAACTCATTCAACACATGCACATAAGCAATATATCCAAACACTTTGAGGTGTGAAAAGTTAGGTTTCCTATCTTCAATTTGGGTGTCATGTTGTGTACAATAGTAGAAGGGTTCTTGTTTATAATGTAGATAGTGTAATGGAAATGGCCTATAAGAATAGCGGAATTAGGAGAATTAAAGAAAGCATGAGAACATAGAGGGTGAAATTAATTGATGGTAGCAACGTAATCATAGTATTTAATTAAATTGGCATGAACAATACTTTTGCAAGAGAGAGAGTTTAGAGAACTTGACAAGAATTGAGGACTAGATTTATGTGGAGCCGGTCCCCCCTCCAATACACATTTGTATTATAGATTCTTCCATCAAGAGAGGCTTGGTACAATACAATCTTTGTGTTCCTTGTGACCTAGGTGATGCAATGAAGATGGAAAGCTTCATGCCTCATAAACATAACATAGACTTTGTAAAAAGCATTAACTATCCCAAGACTCAATCCGAAGTCCTAAAAAACCTTCAAAGGTGGACAGAGCTAGCAGGGAATGAGGCTAGGGAAGAGGAAGAAGAAACATTCAAAGGAGAAAGAAATAGATCCTCACTTATCATCACTCTTCTTGCTAGCATACATAATAGCATAGTAATGAAGATGGAAAGCTTAAGCATTGCATGGCTCTTGGTTGGATTTGCATTCCATAGCCAAGAGTGTTGGTGTATGCTCTCAACTTCTCAACTAGCTTGGAAAAGGAGATGGAGTTATTGCACTTCACAAAGTCAAGAATGAGAGAAAATGAGAGAGAGTGCGAATGAGTATACCCCCCAAGCACACCCCTTGCTTGCTTTGGTCGACCCCCCCCTTGTAGCTCATGCTTGAAGCTCATTGGACTCCTCCAGGCCTAGCCAATCACATGCAAGAGGAAATTCAAGCAACAAGAGTAGGTTTTGGACAAGTGTCCTTCTTTCCCCTTTGAGGGAGAAAGGCTTGATAATTGCTTAGATAATTATTTAATTAACCTAAATGCTCATTGGACCCCTTTTAAGCCTATTCAATAGGATTCAGGCACACCTTGAGGGCAACATGGGTAGGGGCTTGATAGGTGTCCTTGCTGCCTCTTGAGGCTTGGACTTACCTCGTGTGTGTGTGTGTGTGTGTGTGTGTGTGTGTGTGTGTGTGTGTGTGTGTGTGTGTGTGTGTGTGTGTGTGTGTGTGTGTTCTCTCTCATACCCCTAGCTTTAGGGATTGCCCCCAAGATTTGTAGGGATCTTGTTGACTTTTGGAACACAAGCACCTTAGTCAGCAAGCACGACAAAGCACCTCAAGCTTGGGTAGTGTTCCCATAAGCACCTCAAGCTTCCTACTCGGCAAGCACGACAAGCACCTTAAGCATCGTAGCCAGCAAGCAAGACAAGCATCTCAAGCATCTTAGTCATCAAGCACGACAAGCACCTCAAGCATCTTAGTCAACAAGCACGACAAGCACCTCAAGCATCTTAGTCAGCAAGCACGACAAGCACCTCAAGCTTGGGCCGGGTTTCCACCTCAAGAACAACCCTAGCTTACCTAAGGTCAAAGGAATTTTAACACTAACCTTTGGAGGTCTTCAATGAAGCTAACCCTAAGGTCTTTATGATCTATTGGCTAGCCTTTCTCTTTGACATACCATCTCTCATTTGGACCCCTTTACCATTGGCCCCGTGTTGAGATAGATCTGTAAGCACATGTCTATATTCTAACCCTTGTTCCCATTTATTCTCCCACATTAAATGATCAATTTAATATGAGAAAATAATTTGGGCTGGTTAGATATTAGACTTTATGACAGATAGCTTGCCTCATTTCTAGATGCACCCAAATCCGCATACCATGCTTCATCGCCACATTTAGATACAATTTCAAGCATTGTGATGAACACTATGTTGTATAACAAACAACCTCTTTGGATCATCTACACCCTCTATAGGTAGTACCATAATTGTTTTTTTGCCTTCTTTGTGGACACGCATAGTTAAAGTGGTCTTGTCATCCCTTGCCATTGTTGTTTGCATTGATACTACAAATGTCCCTATGACCTTGTTTGCTCTCCTTGCCTCAAGATTTTCCTTAATCATTTACATTTGGCTTTTGAGAGCTATACATATCTTGACTGCCTTGATTCTCGTTTCCACAACCATGGCCACTTCCTTGACTCGTACAATGTTCTCTACCTCTACATTTGTTGTTGAAGAAGACATGTTCATAAATCTTTGTACATTATGAAGATGATTCTTTACCAATGTTGTTCTATTTCACAATCAACAATACATTAGGGAGTTTGACCTTATTTTTTTGCCTTTTAATATTTAGAGATAAGAGTATTCTAGGCCAATGAGAGGAGGGCTTCCATTACGAAACCTTCATTTTAAAAATTTCTTTTCAAATTTTTAAATGAATTTTCTTTGAAAGAAAAATTGATGCAACTTTCCATTAGGTGGTCTTTTTACCTCAAGAAGATCTCTTTCACTGACCAAAAAAAGTTTTTGAATCTTCTCATGGCCTTCTTTTCCCTCCTATTCTCACCTCTCTCCTTGTCCCACCGCCTCCTTCTCCCTCCTAGTGCCTTAATTTCTTGAGGAAGGTACTGGATACCATTTTGGAGACAATGACATTAGTGCTCTCCAAATTGTCATCATTGAGTATCTTTCTCAAAAGATTAAGGTGCTTATGGCTGAAAGTCTAATTCACCAAGAAGAGGTTCAACCTCTTGGACTTGGAAGGTGTCCACTGCTTGCCTTTAAACACAACAATTGCTCAAAAAAATGTGCATTTTGAGTATGGAGTTTCTTTAGAATGGCAATTTATTACTCTAATATGTTGTGGTGCTCAAAGTCCCTTTGTGCAATGCCAAGGCACTCAAAGAATTGGGCCTTTGAGTGGCACATCAACACCAGATCAACAAATTTTTCAATCAAGTACACAACCATTGGTGTGCAAGTGGGGAGGAACTTGCGTATTGACTAGGGGGGACTAGGCAATGTTTACCTCAACTTTGATGAGAAGGACTCAAGGGGAAATTTAAGATCCCAATATCTTTGATTGTAGAAAAACTACCATGTTTGCATGTAAGTAAGATCATCAAGGGAGTGTGGGTGGGGAAACTTGCGTATTGAGGGTGTGGAATTGAGCATTGTATACCCAAGCTTTGATGAGGTCTCAAGAGGAATTTCAAGATCATAGTGTCATTGATTGTATAAAAATCAACATGTTTGTGTATAAGTAGGATCATCAAGGGAGTGTGTTGGCCATGGACCGACGGCACCAACAAGGGGCATAAATTGATCATTGAGAGACTCCTACTTGCACATTATGCTCTTGATGATGCTCTACAAAATTTGGTGGAGAGTGTAGACTCTAGAAGCAACCAAATTGAGAACAACCAAGATCTTGGTGTGCAAAGGGTTGTAGTGGAAACTCTCCAATAAATCACACGAGCTTGGAGGTTGCTGCTAGTAGAGAGAAGCTGCTGAGAGTTGGAGGATTTCAGCTCATAGTTGGAGGATTTCAACTTAGGATCGGAAGCTACAAGGCTCTTTATACGAGAATGGAGATTGATCATAGTAGCAATCACAAGGTCCTTAAGGTTTCCAAAATCTCCTCTTCAAGAGAGAATTTTTGTTGTTCCTTCTTTGGTTCGCTTCCTGTTGTAGAAGAATATGGTGAGATTTGGCTTTGGGACCTCTTCAAGGCAAGGAGACACACCTTCCCATGATTGCTCACCAACACACACCGTGCTGATTTTATTGACATGGTTGGTCTTTAGTGCTTTGGATCTCAAAATTGGAGTCACATCTGAGTGTCTTCGACAAAGAGAGGTCTCCCAAAGTCTCTATCATGGGGAGCGAGGGGAGGATGGGAGAAACATGACTGCGGTGGAAGGATCCAAAGCTGGAGGAGGAGGAGGAGGAAGGGGTGAAACAAGAGGTGGTTATAATCATAGCACCAAGATAGGTATCACAAAAAATAAAACATAGAGATATCAAGAAAGAGACAAAACATAGAGAAAAACATAAAGCGTCAATTTTTTTATGAACCCATAGAGAAAGAAAAACCTTAATAATATTTGATTTTCTATCAATTTTTCACACTAAAATCTTTCAAAATTTATAGTTTTTTGTGAGACCATCCTCAAAATTAGCTGAGAGTTTTGCAAATAGGCTAGAGGTTGTTTTTTGAGTTTTTTGCCCATCAACTACACCTCTCTGATTGAGTCGAAATGGGATCGGATGTTTCTTATTTTACTTTTCTACAAAGTGCTTTGTCACATTGTTGGGTCATGGATTTCCTTCCAAGATCTTGCCTCGACTAGCTTTGTCTCAACTCGCATCATCCATCTTGACTTGCACCCTGGCTTGGGCTTGTCTCGCGGCTAGGATGACGTTTCCACCTCTGGTGGCCATTCTTGCGTCATGTATCGGCTCACTTGCAGCTTACTCGAGTCATTTAATCTTCCATCTTTCACCCATGCCATTTGTTTTATTTTTCGGTATTGTGGATGGCCAACCCACTTTGAGTCCCTAGCCCCATGCTAGGATGTGGGTCATTGCAGTATCGTATTGGCATACCGCCCGCGAAGAGGAATGACCTAATGTGCCTAGGTTGGGTCCATCTCAAGCACTATGAAATTCTCAAAACATTTACTGTGCCCTTTTACTGCATTTTGTAGAGAGTCTCCAAAATGGGCTAACCAGAGAAGAGAGGGGGGAGCGGGGGGGGGGGGGTTATTTTTTGTATTTCAAATATTACTACAGGTATAGGCCGTGCATATTATGACAAATATTACCACAATTATTGCCGCTGTAATTACTGCATCTATTACCAAACCCCACTTTAGCGCTTCAACAATCAAATTTTGGTGTTTCCCTCTATTTTTCTTGTGAACAAAAATTAAAGAGCATTAATTAAAATTTCAAAAAAATGATATTAAAACATGAAACAATAGCTATGTGGATAAACATGAAACTACGAAGAGCCTGCTCCATCCTAAAGTTATGCATGAGCCTCCATGTAAAGCAAACCCTGTCAGAGATGAGAAGCCAAACATGGACAACATATTCTGTCGAGGTATTTGCATGATAGAGTGAAGTGTGCCTACATTTTACCAGATGGTAGCACCTATGTTAGTTTTTTCAAGCTCTATCTTGCAACAATGTGCACATGGTCTACACTTTTGCAAGAATCTTTCTTATCTCTTGCTTATCGTGGGTAATTTTGCTTTTATTACTGCCTTTATTACCGCTTCTACTACCGCACACACATTTCACCCGAGCGTCTGTATCCATGCACTCTTCACATATTCTGAAAGCTTTATGTAGTGGAACCAAAGAGCTCTCTTGTCATGAAAAGTAGTTGATCAAGGAGCACAATAGATAAGCTCTTCTTCAAAGCACTCTTGCACTACGCACAACAAAAAACTCTAGCTCCACTTGCACCTATAACGCTTTATAATAACAATAATGCTTCTTAGAAAAATGCAAAGCATTAGTTATTTTTTGACAAATAATTGTTCCAAAAAATTATAGATGTTTTGTTAGCAATTAAATTAATCACTCCCACCACTTGATTAACATAATTTAGAATGCTTCACAAAAGCAGAGAGAGAAAGAGGGAGGAGAGAGAGAGAGGAATGGACGACATGACGAAGAATTTTCATAACTTAAAATATACAAAATTTCTTCCAAAAGATCTCTACAAGAAGCATCATCCAATTCTAAGCCCATGGCTCCTAAATCATCAAAGAGAGAAATGGAATTGTTGTTTGTGGATGTGTTGGCTTCATCATCTTTGAACTCGTCATCCTCCATCTCATCATCATCATCATCATGTCACTCGCTAAGACTTGCGGCCGTGGGACTTGAATCATCGATCTCTCTCTTCTCTGTCTCTCCCTCATCCAAATTATTAGGTGGGAGAGGGTTGAAGATAGTCTCCACTTCATTAGTGGCAAAAAGTTCTCCTCCGAGGTGTTACGAGAACTATGAACCAAAGCATTAAGGAAAATTTCAACTCTCAAAGGGGCCCTATAAGGACTTTGACTTTCTCTCTCTCCTGTCCAAAACGGGACACAATAAAATTTTTACAAATGAAATTAAAACTTGTTGGACCTTTTGGAATTAGAATGTACTCATTGAGATCTATCCATTGATATATAGCATGCCATCAGATTCCTTATATTCTAAAAGATTCCATTTTTTTGATGTGACGACTTTGTCTTGTAAATGAAATCTCTCCCCATATTTCAGCTGCAGTGGGGAGGAACTTCTACAAATCAACTTCAAATTTCTTGGAGGTTTTCGATTTAGAACCTACTTTCTAAGATCTTTTTAATGATATGTTGGTCGATAGGGTTTTGATGAAGCGTTCATAGACTTTACCGGGTTGTCCACTTTGGAGAAGAGAGACAAAGTCAAACATCCTTATAGGGCCCCTTTGAGAGTCCAAATTTTCCCTAATGTTTTGATTGGTGGATTGCTGAGATATATATGACCTATAGAAGAGAAGGTCAAAGTGAGTAATATTGGTATAATTAATGGAAATAAGGGTAAAGAAGGAAGTCACTCACCTGCTCACAACTGCATGGCAAAACTAAATTGTCATACCTCCCTGTGTTTTGCATACTAGATTCCACCATGTAGACGCCATTCTCATGCCATCTAGACACATTTGCAAACCACTTGCACTTGAAGATGAAGGTACGAAAGGTTCTAAAATTAACCTTTAAAGTATCCTTTCAATAGTCCCACAATAGCATCACCATCTGTGTCAAATTTTTCGATGATGCCATAGTCCGTGGTGGTTCGACACTCTTCAATGTGGTGTGTACGAAGGTGTCGACCCTTTGAACACATAGAGTTAAAGGAAAGGCACTACAAAAAAAGAAAATATCTTTAATTAGTTACAAAAAAAAAAAAAACTATACAATATGGTTTAAGTATATGAGCACTCTACCTTTGGTATGCAACTTTGTGCATACTCCCATTCTTTGTCGGTGATGCCTTCTCCACGTTCGTTTGTTGCGGTCATTATCTTATGAACCCACTCAACACTAATAAGTCAGCTCTAATGAGAGATGGGAAACATGCAAGGTGTCTAGGCACTGGGGGTGGCCTCCTGACTCTATGAGCTTGCTTCCATGCTTCCCTCTCTTGCAAGTTGACACCTTGCCGTTTCCATTGTCCAGAAGTCCCCCATTTGGTCATAACCTTTGCATTGAGGATACAAAAGTTATTGACAACTTGGGTTAGATCCATATCCATGTTAAATAATTTTTCCTTTCCACTTGGCAAGTGTGAAGTCATCCTTGCATCCTCCTTGCTTGACCACATGCGAGGCATTGAGGGATCAACTTATGTCAAATAGTCTAAAATATAAACAAATTCCGCTTGCAAATCCACCCTTTGGCCATACATGCCTCTGGTTGGGACCCTAGCCTCACAAAATATTTGAGAGTCTTTAAAAGCCTCTCTAAAAAGAACATCCATCATGCATGCACTACTCTACATATATTGATCTCCTCAACCACGTGAAGCAAGAGGTAGATTTGGCTAACAAGAACTAATTGAGAATATGCATCCTCAATGGACACACGATTTCCACTGCAAGTGTTTGAGCAGTAGGGATGGCATCTATTTCAATTTCTTGGAGCTTACAAATCTACAAGAAAACACACAAGAGTACACTAAGTGCTTGGTGAGGGTATTGTGTACATAGAAAAGTTTAGTTGAGTGCTTTAACTCTCCGAGTTTGAAAATAGCTTCCCTGAATTTATTGTCCTGGCATATGCACATACTAACCAAAAAAATGAACTACAATGTGAAAATAGTCAACAAGAAAGTGAGAGAAAGTCATACACACAAATCAATATCTAGAAAAAATGAGGGCGAGGAATAGAATAGAGAGAAAGAATTACATGTAGCATCTTGTGCCAATCATGGGACTTCAACTCATACAATACAAAGCTTCCACCTTTCTTTGCGTTTGTGAAAGCTCCCTTTAATGACCTTACGTGTATCCTGTTGGTGTGCAAATAGACACAATAGCACACTTCACTTGATCAAGCTCTTCTTTGGTTAGCATCCATGGTGCTTTAGGAAGCACAATCTTCCCATTGGGGACTTGACGTGGAGTGGCAAAGGCGGGGAGGCGTTTCAAGGTCCTCAAATACTCAGCTACATTCTTGAATATGTGCATGGGATCCAAAAGGTGTTGTGTTTTTAAGTCCTTTCAATATGGAAGCCTTAAAAACATGGAATACCTTGAAATACCTTTTGGTGGACTAGTCAGGATCACTGTTGTAATGCTCATCCCAAATAGTTGTCCAATATGCCATCGTGCGCTTTAGAGGCGTCTTCCCATTTGTTGAAGCCTTGAATTTTCTATGAATTTGGGGTATGAAATGATGGTTGTTTGAATCGATTACCTTGTGCAAGGTATCTGACCTCTCCGTCACCAATGATGGCCCACAAGTAGGGCAGGCATTGGGGCCCGATGTGGACAACCCTGCACACATCACATCATTAGAGAGAAGCTTCAAACTACAAATGGTAACTAGAGAGGAGAATGAAAATAACATACCAAAAATATCTTCAAGCCCAAGATAGTCGTGCATAGTTCACATAAGGATTCCCCTCATAATGGCTTCTCTTCTCTCCTTTGAAAGTGAGACATCTAAAATGGGGATGCCTCTCCATAGCTCCTCCAACTCCTAAATGAGGGGATCGAGGTAGACATCAATATGTGCCACCTTATACTTCTCTGGCACAAGCAAGGAAAGAAGTATATTGCACTTCTTGGTTGTCTCCCATGGTGGAATATTGTAGTTGATATCACCACATGCTAAGTGCTCCATGAAGTGGACCTAGTGCCAAAGGGATTGACACCGCCGCTTGCTAGCCCAAGCTTCAAGTGTCGAGGCTCTAGCCAAAACTCTGGCCATCGAGTCTCTATGTGTTTCCATGCACGTGAATCGATAGAAACACGCATCATTCCATCATTTGAATGATGGTTGGCGTGCCATGTGAGAAGCTTCACCGTAGTCCTGCTTTTAACACTAGTTCTGTAATCGGACTCTAAAGTGTCCTGAGACATTAAAGTGTCCTGGTTTCCTACAAAGTTTTGGCAATTTATTGTCAAGCTAGAAAGAAGTTTTTTACACCTTGCTTCTACCATAGGTTGGTTATGAGGGAAAGAAAACATTGGATTTTTCTCCATGTCAAAATACAAGTCCTATGGAGAGAATTTGGGTAATTTCTAAGCCATAATTTTTTGTAAAATTTCAAGCTGTTTTATCAAAAAATCATAAAATTCTTATATCTTTTTGTAGAGGTGAGTTTTTTAATGTTTTTAAAAGCCAAGTGCTAGTACTTAGTGTTACAAAACAATGGAATGACCTTCAAGGAATAGTTTCAAATTTAATTGCAAGTTATAAACATAATTTCATACTTGAGCACGTGTTGACTAAGAGCATAATTTTGGCCTTTCAAAGGTCCTCTCATGGAATTGAGGCTATTCTAGTACAAATTGACAACATGAAATGACTTTAAATGTTAAAACTAATACACTATGTATTTTTTTGGCTCCCTAACTTACTTAAATCTTGTCGCTTACACCCTATCTTGAAATTTTGATTGTGCAAAAACTCTTGAAAATCTTGAGTCCTCCACAATAACATTGAAACCAAGGTTTTAGGTATCCCATTTGTATTCATACCATGCACTTTGATATATTTAGTTGATATGTGTGGAAAGATTGCAGTTATTTGAGGTTTTGAATACTTATGTCTCAAGGATTAAAATGTCAAAATTTTTATGTGCGCAGTTTTGAATATTTGAAATGATCCACAAATTGTTTCTTACCAAAGCACTTCTACTTGCCACCTTGAGTCCTCATTGGAGAGAGTAAGCAATGTACCACTTTCTAAAACTCAAAAACACATCAAAAACATATTTTTTCTATGCATACAACGATATGCTTGAAATGGCCATATCAAACACGTAGAACTTCCCATTATTTTATATACTCTCCAGTAAATGTTTTTGCACATGAAACTTGCTTTTATCTATAGCACAATTGTAGAAAAGTTGTGTAGAATTTTCTACAAGGTCGCTTCATTTTTTTTGAGCTTATAAAATTGATTTCTTCAAAGCATCAATCGTAGTTTTATGGGGGTTTACTTGATGAGTATATTTCTTGATCATGATAGCTTCTAAAATGCAAGGTTATATTTTTCAAAGACCCTCTAGCTAGCATATTTAAGCATATCAAGAGGGTTTTCTTAAATACACTGTCTGATGCAAGTAGCATTTAATCTAAATTTGTTAAAAAAGAACACTTAAGTGTCTTGTTTTGGTACCAAACTAGTGTTAAATATGTGTTGAATGCGAGTGATTAGTGAAAAATTTCTTAATACCTTACGAGGTAGGTGCACCCCACTCACTCTGGTCTTGTAGCATGCTTTCCCACACACAAGACACGAGGTAGCATGTGTGTGCTCATTGCAGTATAGTATGCAATCGTTGACAAATGCGTGGATACGGTCATACTCCATGCCAAGTGTAGTAACATATGATCGAGCTTGTCGGCAATCTGTAGGCATGTGGTGATCTTTAGGAAGCATTTTGTCCATCAAACTACAACAAAAAAAATTTATTAATAAAAATGCAAGCACACACCATGAAGGGAGTGCCATGCTTTTTACTCCCACTTAAAGGCCAACGCAACCCAAGTGACTTGGTATGTACAACCGTGAAGCAATCTAGTGGCTTCAACCTATACCCATCAACTCACTGCAATGTGTAAACTGCTCCAAAGCTAAGCCTTTCGTCAAAGCATTTGCTGGGTTGTCGTTAGTGTGTACCTTGACCAAATCAATGAGCTTTTTGGCTAAGAACTCTCTCACGAGATGATACCTGACTTCAATGTGTTTTGATTTGGAGTGAAACATGGGATTCCTTGCCAATGCAAGAGCACTCTGACTATCACAATATATCACTGGAGTCTCATCAATGCCAAGATTTTTGACCAAGCGAGATAACCATACAGCCTCTTTATTTACATCCGACAATGCAACGTACTCTGCTTCCGTAGTGGAAGATGACGTACAATCTTGAAGACATGACCTCCAAGATACTGCTGCTCCAGCAAATATGAAGACATAGCCAGATGTCGATCTCCTATTGTTGACACAACCCGCATAGTCTACATCTGCATAACCCACGATGAATGCATCACTCTTCCCGAAGCGTAAACACCTGTCGACCGTACCTTTGAGGTACCAAGAATGTGCTTCACTGCTTCCCAATGCTTGATGCCAGGATTTGCCATATATCGGCTCACCACTCCCACTACAAAAGCAATGTATGGTCTTGTGGCCACCATAGCATACATGAGAGTGCCCATTGTCGAAGAATATGGTAGCTTAGCCATTTCAGCTCGCTCAACATCAAATTTGGGTGCATCTTCCTTGCTGAGTTTCAAGAATGCCTGCATTGGGGTACTCAATGCTTTCCCCCCCTGCATATTGAAACGCTACAAAACTTTCTCAATGTATGCTTCCTGAGATAACTCAAGAATACGACGTTTGCGATCTCTTTTGATTCGCATGCCAAGAAAGTGTGTACCATCCCCCAAATCTTTCATTGCAAAATTATTGCTAAGTGTTTCCTCAAGTTGGAAATTTTCGCAATGGATTTCCTAGCTGTAAGCATGTCATCAACGTACAAAACTAGAATGATGATCGAGCCATCATCTAGCTTTCTTGTGTATAAGCAGTGATCCTCTTCGCTCCTTTTATATCCTTGAGACCTCATACATGCATCAAATTTATGATACCACTGTCTTGAACCTCACTTTAAGCTTTAAAGTGCCTTTTTGAGCTTACATACTAGCTCCTCACGAGATGAATTCTCCTAAACAAACCCTTTAAGCTGCTGCATGTAAACATCCTCATCGAGATCCCCATGAAGAAATACTATCTTCACATCCATTTGGACGAGTTCCATGTCCTCAATCACTACAAGACCAAGTACGGTTCTAGCATTGTCATCTTGACCACAGGCGAGAAGATTTCATCAAAATCGACTTCGTTTTGCTGTTTGAACCCTTTGGCTACAAGTCTAGCCTTGTACTTTGGATTTGGATCACCTGAGGTAAATTTCTTGTTGTAAACCCATTTGCAAGGTAAAGCTTTCACATCATTTGGTAGTTCTACCAAGTCCCAAGTGTCATTAGCCAGAATTGAGTTATACTCAGATTGCATAGCCTGCTACCACTTCACCACATCATCCGCCATCATGGCTTCTTGGTAGCAGCTTGGCTCGCTGCAATCGGTCAACATGATGTAATCAAGACTTGGTTCGAAACACGCATGTGGATAAGAGACTCTAGTAGACCATCTCACTCCTTGACCATTGCTATCCGCTCCCTCTGGAGCATTGCTAGTGGAAGGTACATCACTAGCCCGCTAGTTGATTTCGCTGTCTCTGAGGCAACATCCTCAAAAGTGACTCTCTGAATCTCTATTTCCTTGATAGGTTGTTTGTGCATCTTTGACTCATTGAAGATCACATCTGAACTACGGATGACTCAACGAGATTCCAAGTGCCAGAGATGATATCCCATCTCTCCATCTACACCATATCCAATGAAAATACATTTGTGTGACTTTGGCTCTAGCTTTTCGCGAAGTTGTTTAGGCACGTGAGCATAAGATTCACAACCAAAAACACGTAGATGGTCATAGTGGGGGTTACGTTTAGACCATAACTCTACCGGAATCTCATAAATCAATGGCATACCAGGCGAACGATTTATACTGTGCACTGCGGTCAAGACGGCTTCTGCCCAAAAGCCTTGTGTTAGATTTTCCCTAGAAAGCATGGCTGTGACTCTTTCCTGAATTGTACGATTCATGCGCTCAACAACTCCATTTTGAGCTGGTGTGTATGGTGCAGTAAACTGCCTTTTAATCCCCCCTTTTAGCACAAAAATTAACAAACTCCTTGGAGACATACTCTCCACCATTGTCAGTCCGCAACCTCTTGAGTTTCTTGCCAGACTGATTCTCAACGAGTGCTAAAAATTTTTGGAACACAGGAAGAACTTGATCCTTATGTTTCAAAGGATATGCCCACACCTTTTGAGTAGAGTCATCTATGAATGTCACAAAATAGCAAGGCCCCCCTAGAGATTCGGTTGACATAGGACCACAAACATCACTATGCACTAAATCTAGAGGTTCAGCTCGCTTTTGACCCAATGGTAAGTGCACGGACCTAATCTGTTTACCATAGATACAGTGCTCACAAACAAGAAAGTCAACATAAGACAAGACAGGTAAGTAGACACAACGAGTCAGAGTTCTCATTCCTTTTTGGCTACTATGACCTAGCCAGCAATGCCACAACTCAGTAGACGGCAGCTCGGGCTATAGATATGTAATCATGACCAACATTTGACACATGCATGGAATACAAGGTACCATGCTTCTGACCTCTGAGTACAACAAGATTACCTTTGCGTACTATCCACGAACCATTGCAAAATGTGGTGTTGTAGCTCAAATCATCAAGCTGACCAACAGAAATCAAGCTTTTAGTCAACTTGGGCACATGTCTGACATTACATAAAGTAAAGTGCGTGCCATTCCTTAGACGCAATTTGACATTTCCAACACCCTCAATGTCTAGTTCATAAGCATCACCAAGTCTCACTTTGCCACAAGAGTGAGAATAAGTAGAGAACCACTCTCTATGTGGTGTCACATGGAAACTCACACTAGAATCTACTATCCAATTATGTGCATACTATGCATCTTCTGTAACAAGAGCCTCGACAGGTAGATCTACTGTGAAGACCAATATGTCAGAGGTAAGTGGCCTAACAACCACTGGAAGAGTCTCTACAATAGAAGAATTTGAGGACTATAGCACATTGATCTCCTCTAACTTTGCTTTGCCCTTGTTTGAATCATCAGACTTAGAAGTTTCACCGGATTGTTTATCCTTCTTGCTTTGCTGCCATTTCTTGCAATCCTTCTTCACATGCCCTTTTTTATGGTAGTGATAGCATTCGACATTACACATAGAACCCCGACACTTACTACGTGAGCCCCCACGTTCCTTGCATTTGGAACGACTTTGAGTGCGACCCCTCTGTCTATCACTAGCAACATACGCATCACCATCCTTCTTTCCTTCAAGAGATTTCCTGCGAATCTCCTCGGTAAACAGACTCCCAAGGACGTCATTGTACACTAGACCGGTACCAGGTTCTGAGTTGCTAATCGCAGTACAGAACGTATCCCAAGACGAGGGTAAACTGCATTGCAAGAATATACATTTGATTTCCTCATTGAAGACCAAACCCTGAGTGGTCAACTGAATGAAAATGATATTGAAATGTGAGTAGAAATAGTGCCCTCTTCCTTCATACAAAGGTCAAACAACTTCTTCATCAAGAAAACCTTATTAGTGGCACTTTTGTTCTCATAAATGGAACACAACTTATCCCATACATCTCTAGCAGTTCTTTCTCCAACTAAAGTAAAGTACACAGATTCGGCCAAATGCAAACGGAGGGTAGATTTGGCCTTAGCATCAAGTTTTTCTCACTCAACATTTGTATACTCGCCCTCTGGTTGCTCCATGATAGGATCTAGCTGGTCTTTTTGTATAAGAACATCTTGAATCTTCTCTTTCCAGATAGCAAAATTCGTCCCATCAATTTTTTGGATATTGTAAATATCCTTTTCACCACTAGATGACATGGCTGCAAGCTAAAGATAATATGGCAATAAACACTGATAATTATAGAAAAAATTTAGCAAAGTTTCCAAAAAAAACTGACAAAATCTCAATCCAAAACTGTCACAAGAGATCAGTAACGCATCAAAAGTAATGCTCTCAGAGCATAAGACAGGTGCATCAGCCACTATCTGTGCATAAAAAGTCAAAAGCTTACCCAAGACTGCCAACACGACGTCAAATGCACCTAGCCCTCTCTATACATGTCCTATGGCGAGGCCACAAAAAAGGGGTACTCCAGCAACTTGTATCATCGAAAGGATCTCAACATTCGACAATCCCCCAGCTCAAGAAAACCTCACGCTATTGACCCTCACAAAAGATTATGCAGACAAGAAACCAGCCCAGTCTCAGAAAGGGCCTCCAAACCGAGTCTCAGAAACGGTCAGGACTACCAAAAACAAGCCAAATCAGCTCCACAAAAGGTACATATGGCAGTTTTCGCAACTAAACGTACATCCACTGTCAACAATACTGGAAGGTGTAGTATACGCGCTCAAACATGCGCCAAACAAAAATGTGCAAGCAGTAAAAAAATCCTTGTGGGGAGTAAAACCGCTCTCAAAAGAGCTCAAGCACTATCAAAAGTGCCTAAACAATGCATATCCGCATCAAATACTCCCACTGAAATCTGTGCTGATGCTAAACAGTGGAACCTGTAAGAAACCTGGATATCCTGTATGTATGCAAGAACCTGTGAGGAGATGGATGCCTGAAAAACCCGAGACAATGTTGATGCCGAAAAGTGCTCCTAATCAACCCATAAACACCAGCTCAATAACACATAATAGCCATAAAACGGCTATATATCATCCCAAAATAGTCTCTAAACAACCTGCACCCGTGTCCTGTACCTATACCGTGTGCACTCACACAAGATTCCCTTGGCACCTTCAACTGGTATCAGAGCAGAGAGAGAGAGACCCTTGCGCTTTGGGTGGAGCACACAGTAATGTTATCCTATTGCAGCTCCTTATTAAGTTGTATTAAAGAATAAGTGTATAATGGTTAAGTTAGTAGATGGGTTAGTAGTAAGTGGGATGTCCGGCCAGTTGGCCTGGATCCCAACACCTTCGTGAGCCAAGAGCTCATCAACCATGTTGAACATGTGCTCATCCTCAAGCTCAAAGTGTCCCTAAGACACGCATGGAGGAGTTGTCGAAGTAGAGCAAGTGGGAGGGTCACCATGTGCTATGCCTTCGCCCAATAGCTCTTGTCGTTGTCTTTCGGCCTTGCATGCCAGAGCACCACCATCGAACACAGACCAATGGGGATCTCCTCAAGCGAGGGTTGGGCTCTGCTATCATCTACTTGAGAATTTTTTTGAGGATGCCAAAGCCCTTTATTTTTCACGTGCTCCAAAGCAATTCATCTCAAGCGAGGGATTTCCCGTTTTCACTTGGCGCAAGGAAAAGGGAGTTTATCCTTGAGCCATCGATCACGTTTGGAGCCATTCAGAGAGCCACGATCATCCCAGTCATCCTGCACGCACGTGAAATTGTATTAAGATTAATTTAAAAAGCTATAATAGATTTAAAAAAATCTCTAAATTTTCAAAAAAGAACATGTGCCCTATAGTTATAATAGTTACTAGAGTGATGACTAAATTTTCAATAGTAAGTGGTACAAAATATATATAAAAAAATGTTTAAAATTAGTAGAAATAAACATGTGCTCTATACACTGAATAGTTACTAGAGTAGATAGCTAATTTTTCAATAGTATGTTAGTACAAAGGTAACTAAACTATCAAATTTTATTTTTATTTTTTAAAGATTTATTAAAAACTTATTAAAAACTGTCCCCCCTGTTGCGCCCCCTTCCCCCCCCCCCCCCCCCCCGGCCCTGCCCCAACGCTGCCTCCTGCCCCTGCCAGCCCTCGCTGCCCAGCCTTCCCTCCCGCTGTCCCATCTCGTCCCCCTGCTGCCCCCCGTTTCGTGCTGCCTCTTAGCCCACCCGCTGCCTCCCTTTCGCGTCCCCCCCCCCCCCCCCCTCTCCCCGCCCGCTGCCGCTTGTGCACTCGCACATCCCCGCCTATATCCACCTGCCCTCCCCCCCCGCCTTGCTTCCTTTCCCCCCGAAGCCTCCTGCAAATTGGCTCTTGCAGCACTGTCTTTTTTGGGCAGTGCTCTGCGCACTCATTTGCAGATTCTCCTCGCCACCCGTTCTTCGTCACATCAGTAGACACAGATGGAGGCTCCAACTCCGCCACAGAGGGACTTGTTCAAAGACCCCTCACCCGACCCCGCTGAGCCCACCATTCGACTTGCTCTTTCGCCGACAGAGCAAGTGAGCCTAGCCGCAGAGGTAGAGCGATTGCAGGCGACTTCGATTATCTGCAAGATTCTCGGCACCCGACCTAGCAGAGGAGAGCTGCGTGACCTTCTCCAGGCCCACCTTCTTGCAGAGGTGGGCAAGATCTTGGACGTACAGATACTCAAACAAGGTTACTATCAGATCGAGTTTGAGACCTCCGAGATGGCGTCCAAGGTCATCGCCATGAGTCCACTGACCATCCGAGCAGCACGTGCCCACTTTCGACAGTGGAGACATGGTTTTGACCCTGCTTCGGATGTTCCTGTAGAGGAGGCAGACATCCCCATCTCTGTCTGCTTTTCGGGTTTGCGGAGGGAGTACTTACCACTTTTGTCCACTTTTGGCATGGCAGCCTCAGTAGTTGCCAAGGCAGCTAGCATTCCCTCAATTCGCGTTTTGGTCAGAGACACTCACATGCTCCCGAAAGGTTATTCTTCTGCCTCGAGTGAGTGGGGGTTGGTTTAGACAGAGTGTGTAGTATTCGGGCCTCCCGAACCAGTGCTTCATTTGTCGATAGATGGGCCATCTAGTGAAGGCCTGTCCATGGAGGAGGCCTCGACCTACACCACAGTCTTAGCCCTAGCCTGCAAGGGTTGGCCAGTAGACACAGACAGATCCAAATCGCACACATGCAGAGCCACCCTATGAGCCTGGGGCTCCAGTGGAGGAGGGATGGCAGCAGGCCCGTGGTAGACAATGACACGGGCCACAACGTTAGCTTGGCACTCAGAGTAGTCCTCAGGCGCGTACTCAGCAGTAGTGGTTCCCACGGGGAACTGTTTTGGTCCTCTTGAGCACGATGAGGTCCCTGCTCCAGCGCCCACCCCAGCTTCACCCTCGACAGCCCCTGCCCCCCCCCCCCCCCCCCCCAAGAGTTCCCCCCCTCTTCCTCATCCTCCCCCTGCCTCCTACTCTTGCCGCCTCTTCCCCCCGCCCCTCTACCTCTATCGCTCCCTCCCGCCCCTCTTCTCCACCGCTCCCCCTAGCTCCTTCTCCCCCCTCCTGCTTCAGTTCCACAGTCGCGACCCAGGGGGCAGGGCCTTCTCTGGAGGCTAGGAGATCTCTTGGTAGAGCCTTTTCCATGAGTCGCTTAGCGAGAGAGGGTCAGCCTTTCTTGCGGCCCCCTCTGCAGGTACAGACATCTTCCCTTGCAACTATCCCTCGTGGTCTGACGAGCATTGAAATCCGGCACCGATGGGACTTCTTCGACTATGGCTTCACTCGTTTTCTCGGCGACCCCTCAACAGACCATGAGGCAGCCTGTCTCAAGGTCCATGTTCTGTTCCTCGCCGCTAGGGGGTGAGAGGCCTTGGTCTCAGCACTTCGCTTCTCCTTCCCCCTTTGCGGCAAGGACCAGACAGAGTGGACTCTCGACTCAGTGTTGGGATGGTTGCACACACAGGTCCTAGAGTTCTCTCACCACATGGGAGAACTAGGAGTTACAGACATGCTCCAGACTTTGTGGCCATTGGCCAAGTTTGTGGTGACACCTCTAGACTCAGAGGATGTAGACACATTGTGGTTTACTTCTTTGCTGATACACTGTGCTTGCCATGCTATGTATACATTCATGAGGACTCCTAGACAAAGGAGGTTGATTTATGTACGGCTCGCTCTGCTTGGGCTTGGGCCAGGCACGCGTTGTAGTCACGCCTATCTAGAGGATGCTCGGATGCGGATTACTCCCCATCCAAGCCAGCCTCGAAGATAGCTCGTCTAGCTTCTGCGGCAGCATCTGTTCTCTCTCGCTCCCCATGAGGATCGTCTCATGGAATGTGCAGGGACTAGGTGGGCCCCAGTTTCAGCGTCAGTGGGGCCGACTGCGTCAAGAGCTTCAGTGCCGCCTTGTGGGAGGAGAGATTGATATCCTTATGCTTCAAGAGCACCATCTATGTGAGAGACACATTAGACATTGTGGTCAGCTCTTGCGTGGATGATATGATACTTTTTGTTCAGCTGCTTTTGGACCTGGAGGCATCCAGGGTGGGGTAGTATGACTATTGCGGACTTTTTGCAGCAGGCCATTGTGGGTAGAGGGATTATTGTGCCAGGCAGGGCTCAGTGGATTACTATGCAGGTTCAGGGTGGCCTGGTGGGCTTCCTGAACATCCATGCGCCCAATGTGGTGAGTGGTCGTGCAGAGTTTTGGTCACAGATAGTTGAGTCTATGCCACAGGCAGAACACTGGTGCATAGGAGGGGACTTCAACATGTTGCAGGACCCTTCTGATAGGATTGGTAGTAGCCATGCTACTGTGCATGGAGTTGAGCTGGCAGCTTGGGAGAGGTTTTGTATGACTCTGAGGGTTTTGGATGTTTGGCAGCACTCTGGTTTTGTGAGGCCACCAGAAAGCCTTGCCTTTTCTCGATCGGACCGCAGAGTGGGAGGAGTGAATCTATCGCGGATAGATCGCTTCTACACTAATGACTTTTTCTACGACTTGGGTGGGACAGTTGGCATCTTGGCAAGGACTTCCTTCTCAGACCATGCACCAGTGATCCTCACAGTGGCAGACAGGTAGAGGAGTGGGAGAACGATGCTTTGCATCCCACAGAGGGTCTTGTTGGACTCAGCACTCAGAGAGCGGGTAGAGGCTCTTTGGACATAGGGCTTGGACAGGCAGGATTCTCCTGCTGAGAGAGTGGCCTCAGGCCTAGATTAGATTAGCCATTTTTTTCTCCAGGAGTCTCTGGCTCGCCTGGCTGCAGCGAGAGAGGAGAAGCAACGTCTCAGACGGGGCATTGATTCATTACAGAGGATGTAGGAGCAGCATCCAGACAGTCGTTGGTTGGAGGAGCAGTTACAGCAGGCTCGAAAGGAGCTTGCTAGCATAGAGGAGAGGCAACATGAGTTTGCTAGCATAGAGGACAGGCAACATGAGTTTTCTTTCTAGCGACAGGCATCTCAGTGGACCGAGGTGGGCAATAGAGTGAGTGGTGCTTTCTTTGAGGCAATGGGACCTCGGCACTCACATGCCAAGGTCAGTCAGTTGAGGAGGCCCGACGGGTCAATTGCTTCTGAGCCTGAGGATATGCATGCAGTTGCTACTGACCTTTACCGTGAGTTACTGTCTGCAGAGTCCCAATCAGAGCGTCGGGATGCATGCAGGGAGCAGGTTTGGGCATAGATGCCTTGTCTTGTGACTGAGGAGATGCGTCAGAGGCTTGAGCTGCCACTTCAGCTTGAGGAGATGCACACATCTCTTAGGGCCCTCCCCCGTGGTAGCTGTCCAGGTGAGGATGGGTTGACTCCCAGTTTTTTCTTGGAGTACTGCGACCTGCTTGGCCCAGATCTCTATAGTGATTTTCAGTACATTTTGCACACGGAATGATGCCTGACAGCATGAGTGAGGGCTTGATCTACCTCATTCCCAAGGAGGGTGGCTCCTTGGATGAGATTTGACAGTGGCGCCCCATCACCATCCTCAACTCATCCTACAAAATTCTTGCCAAGGCTCTGAGTTGGAGGATTCAGCCACTTCTAGAGAGCCTTATACATGGGAATCAGACAGGTTTTGTCAAGGAATGCAGTATCCTTGACAACATCTTTACTTTTTGGGAGGCTTCTACCTTGGCACGGCTCCGTGGTGAGGACCTCGTGATTCTTCTTCTCGATTTTGAGAAGTCATACGACAGAGTTGACTGGGACTTAGAGGGCACTCTACGCATGATGGGTTTCTTAGATGCTTGGATCAGAGGGGTGTTAGCTTTGTACAGACAGGCTCATAAGGAGGTAGAGATGATTGCTTCATGCTTACATGCTCGGTCAAACAGGGTTGTCCTCTTTCCCCCTTCCTCTTTCTATTCTATGTGGAGGTGATGAGCAAGTTTTTGTTGTTGAAGCAAGTTGGTTTACGAGGCTTATCACTCCCTATTTGGGGAGATGTGCTACTGGACTCTAAGTTTGCCGACTACTCAGCCTTGTACTTAGATGGCCAGGAGGCCAACCTTCATAGGTGTGAGCAGGCTCTAGAGACCTTCTGTTGTGCATCGGGCGCACTGATCAACTAGAGAAAGACAGTGGATTTCTCGGTTGGTAGTGCTCCTGTGCCCGATTGGATGCTAGGAGAGGGTTTTAGGTGGATTCCCCCAGGGACTGCAGTTCGGTACTTGGGCTGTCAGGTTGGTTTGAACTTGTCTCCCAAGCAACAAATTGCTCCCCTTCTCCTATCTATTAGGAGAAACTTGTTACATTGGAGTGCAGCACGACTTTCTTTGGCTGGCAGAGTAGTAGTTGCCAACCAGGTGTTGCTCGTGACTATGTGGTACATCACTTCTTGTTGGATCTTCTCGAGTTCTTGTATCAGCCAGGTAGAGAGGCTGATCAAGAACTTCCTTTGGTCAGGACATGACACTCAGATAGCCCGAGTCAAAGTGGCTTGGCAGGTCATCACTCTTCCTTGTTCACAGGGAGGGCTTGGGATCATTAATCCAGCACGACAGACTAGAGCCCTTCTTGGAAAGTTCATTGTCAGAGGACTTCTTCCAAGTGAGCAGCCCTGGAAGGAGTTCTTACTACAACGGCTTTGTGCTAGGGTGCCTCAGGCAGGAGACCCTTGGCAATGTTCGACCAGATGGATCTTTACAGAGATGCACAGATTTGGTTTGAGCAGGAGACTGGAGGACCACTTCGCTTTGAGTTTGCTTTGATCTTGGGAGCTCTTGCGGTGTGGCCTAGAGCAGAGATAGCCTACGTGCACGGAGGAGCGCCTACGGTAGCCCCTCGTCTAGAACCCCATGGTTAGCACTCAGAGAGGCCACTTGGTTGGTATTTGGACTCATGTTTCCTGGGGTCCCATGGCAGCGGCTCTAGTGCGCTCTTTAAGTGACTGCTAGAGTTCATAGGTTTGTCAGAGGAGGTACAGCTACAGGGCATGAGAGGGGTGCAGAGCATGTGCCAGAACTGACATCTCAGAGTCAGTTCCAGCTGAGTGGCTCACGCCTCTCGAGCCAGTAGCACCCCGGTGGATGGGATCCGTCACACGACTAGAGGTTCTCATCTCAGTCAGGGCCTGTTCAGAGACTGTTCTAGCCCTTTTCTTTGAGCTTCAGGGTGGGGACGCCTTCGGCGAGTTACAATAGAGGCCCCGCAAGTGGCAGAGTGCTGTTTTCAAAGGATCCGAGTAGTGGGCATCTGTGGGAGGACTTGTGTCATAGATCCTGACCCAGCAGCTCTTGAGACTGGACATTGGAGGCTGTGGGCTTGGGAGTGTTGTCCACTAGCACGAGTACAGTGGGATCCTGGTGAGTGGCTATGGAGGTATCCCTTCTCTTCTGCAGACCACCAAGGAGTCCCGTTCTTTTAGTACACTGTTTGACTGAGACGTCATATACTAGCTGCACAGAGAGAGGCCCACCCCGTTGCAGCACCTCATTGGCAGAAGTAGGTTCTCATAGCTGAGTTCTTGGCAGCATTTTGGGAGAGGTTGTGGGACTCCAGATAGCAGCCGAGGCGAGTCACCTTGTTTCAGTGGCTGGTCGCACACAGAGCTACAGCAGTTGGGAGCTGGCTAGGGTATAGTGGTCTCTCGGCCGCATGGGCAGCTTGTGACCATCTTGTGGAGAGTCAGCGTCACTGTCTTTGGGACTGTCCCTCGGCCAAGCAAGTGTGGCTACGAGTTCTTCGGCTGATGCCTACTCTTTCCGCGACTTGACAGTACACTTGGGGAGCAGCGGCTTGGTCCACCCTCACAGGCCCGACACTTCAGTTAAAGCTATCTTCCACCAGCAGGATGATAGTGATGCAGGAGGGGCAACCTACACTTCAGCCTGCTATAGAGCTTACTCCACAGAAGTGGTGCAGTGAGAGAGAGGAGTGTTGGGAGCTCATCAGTGGTGCAGTAAGAGAGAGGAGTGTTGGGAGCTCATCAGTGGCCTGGCACTCTGGTCATCTGGCGGGCCCGTTGCTTCTGCATCTTTGAGGCTCGCCCTGTGACACCAGCAGAGACTGTTCGTGAGTTTTGGCTAGAGCTGATCCACACTCTTAGAGGACAACTCGAGGGACTATAGGGCAGCTCCGACTACATGCGGGAGCGCAGAGAGGCTTTCCTTTGACTCTGGCGTCCTGAGACTTTCTACACCATGGTCCAGGGTGTACTCCGATGGCACTACCAACCACTTGTGTGGCTTTTCCCTCCCCCCATCTCTTGATTTAGCCCCATTGTACATATGCTGGTTTTTTCATTGGGAGAGTCTCCCATCATGGTTGTTGTAGCCCTCTCTTGAAGAGATGGTTGTAGCCCTATGGTCAGTTTCAGTAACTAATAGAAGGATCTTTTTTTCAAAAAAAAAAAAAAACTTAAAAGACTATAGATATGATATCATACAATCTAAGGGTAGAGGGAGGTGGTTTGTACGCCTCTACTACCTCGAATACTTTGGTATCTGTTTGAAAATCCTCGCAATAATTGTCACGATAATAGTAGCAATAATATCCATGGTAATATCCGCGGTAATAGATGATGCCTAAAAAATAAAGGGAGAGCAAAGTATGCTTCATATTTGCAGCATAGTCTACGCAAAATCGCGCCCATCATAGCACCTACACCCCCAAGATTCTCTCTTGTTCTACCTCTCCCCAATCTCTCTCTCTCTCTCTCTCTCTCTCTCTCTCTCACACACACACACACACACACACACACACACACACACACACACACACACACACACACACACACACACACACACACACACACACACACACACACACACACACACACACACACACACACACGGTCTCTGACTCAATGGATATCTATATTTATAGGAATTGGTGGTTTTTTAAAATAAAAAGGGGTGCTTTGTCATGGATGAATGGTGACTACTGAATTTTTTTATTCCGGCTAGAGAACAAGGTCATTTTTTGGAAGACAGAGACTTGGGGTATTTCTATTTATTTTTATGGTATACCATGTGCTATTTGTTTGATATTCTTGCTATATCACAATTACATGGGCATAATAAGGATGGGGTAACTATGCGCCGTCAACGGTTTTTTTGGGAAAAAATTGCATCGCCATGTGCTGAAGTCTGTCCTCATGGTACATCTATGCTTGCTTGCATACAAATCACTGAGCAAAACAGGCGGTCTATGCTGGACTTTTAAAAGGTTCCATTAGCATATGAAATACCAGATCCTTGTTTTGTATATCAGCTCTTACTTGCTGCCCTCCACATCACGATGTATTGGGCACTCATTAGCTGTTGTCAAAACCCTACTCATTTTTTACACGATTCCAACTGGTTGCCTAGCTATTTTGGATTCTATAATAATGTTGTTTTTAGACATTATATCAGGTTCACCGGAGTGGAACTGTTAGGTCTCATGGGTCATTTTGGCCTCTTGAAGACGTTAATATAACACCTCTTGGAAAGATCTTTAAGGTATCCTGAGATAGTTTCTTACAACGTTAATATTCTCTTCTTCTTCTACTTCTTCTTCCGAACTCATAACCGAAGCTGGGTTAGTAGAGAGCTACCCAGGGCTAAAAACTTATATTGAAGAACATAAAGGGCAAACTTAAATGCTCTGGGTTGGTATTACCTATATTTAAACTAAATTTGGTATACATCCAGGAACAAAAACGTAGGGTTATTATAGAGTTTCTGCATGATTGACGTCGAAGATGCCCATGCTTTGCATTAACACGAACACATGAGAGCGTGTGAGGGGCCGAGGCCCCATGAGTGTCTGGCGATGAGTTATGGCTCATAACTGTAAATTTTGACTCGGGATGGTGGTTTCTGATTCCCGATTCCCAGCTGGTTCAAATTAGGTGGAGTCACAAGGGCTTGCGGTCAGGTGGGACCAGCAGCAGCAGATAGGATTGCCAAATATAGAGCATTTGATGGATATGCTGAATATAGGCCACTGAAACCTATATTATCAGGTGAGTCCTCTTGGACAGACTCACTTAGCTTGTGATTACTATTTTTTTCAATCTAGGTGCGCAATTCATGTTGATTCTCTCTGAAGGGGGGTTATCGCAAAAGGCAAGGACAAGCTCGTTCTGATAGAGCATGCTTCTGCAACTTCTCAACAGGTATATAAGCATGAAAAAACACTCCAGATGGGGTGATGGTGAGTAATCCGTCTAGTATGTGGGTTTGATATAATTGAGATGGTTTTGTTATACTGAGGATAAGAGGTTGCTTAATGTTGGTTGTAAGTGAATGCTGAAAATGTTTCTTTGGGCTTTGTTATGTTTCGAGCTAATGAGGCGTCCCCAACCCCGAGAAGATTGGGGCGACTTGATAGATGGCCTTCCTTTATTCTTCTTTTCCGTGACGATACTCTACTCCGTTTCCATAAAGTAGAGATATAAGCAACAGAAGAGAGGAAGTCCTCTATCCATCATTTACGTGGTTATAAGGGTCATACGCCACAAGTCAGGTCGATAAATCTAAGATTCTAATGAAAGCTATTTCTTAACATAAAGATGAAATCCCATTGACATATTTAGAATCCATAAACAACGCCTTTTTCCCCACATTTAAGAGGCACGGCCGCCATTCATAAACCATGAATATGAAATGAGACTTAGTCTAAACTAACTAGTAATCTTATGTGCACATAGAATTGGGACATCTCGACTCTTGGCACAATGAGTCTCTAATTTCACTTCTCTTAATAAGAGGGAGTGGAGAGTTTCTTGACTAATTGAGACCACCCATCCTTGACTAGCAACGTGAGCCAGCCCTCGCTTTCCACCCCACACTCACACTTTTTAGCTTGTTTTCTAATTACTACCACACTGTTTTACATATACAAACAATGTCCCTTAATTAATTCCAGACACAGGTTCTTTTATATATCCATTCAAACAATACCAAAACAATTCAAACAAGGCCTAATGCAGACATCCCTATAATTCAATAAAGATAACTTTTCGAAATTCTCATGAATTGTCGCTACCCGCGGACTTTCTCTGTTTAACCAACAGAGCCTTTGCAAAGGATTTATTTACCAATCGCAAATTGTGCAACCTTCCCATCTTGCTAACCGCCAAGCATCCCGCTACTCGCAAGGAACAAAAGAGAGCCGATAACCAGCTTATTTTTTGCTAACCGCGAAATTATCTCGCTACCCGTGAGGAACAAAAGACATTCTTTCAACAATCCTTATCTTTAAATGATTCTTCAAACATGATCAACCAATCCTTCATATCAATCAGTAACAACTTATTAAACAATAACAGTTTATCAATAATAATTTAACAAACAGTGATAATTTATCAAACAGTTCTTTCACTAATCTATGAAAACATATGCTTGTTTCTTGTGATAGAATCACGTTTCTTGGACAGTTTAAGGGAATCCCTATGCTTAGCTTTCCAGGTCAACATGAATAGCAATGCAGAATTATAAATTTGTCTTACCGCATTAGCGACATGTTCGATTATCTCCTAAGTTTGAGGTTGGGAGAAAGCAATATGGGAATCATGGGGGCAACCAGCCAATAGACAAACTCAAATGAAATTGCAATTGGCTGATGGGCACATCAAAAGACCCTTAGGACTACTTGAAAAAGTGATAGTTAATTCATGCGGGATTGATTATCAACACACTTTTGCAACAGTGGACTTTGGAAAGAAACTCAACTACGAAATCATCTTGGGAAGACCTTTCATGCGACAAGTACAACTCATCCAGGATTGGAAAAAAAATTATATGTACTTGAAGCAAGTGGGATCAATAACATGGGTTAATCTAAAGGATCACACTTATAGAGATGTCATGAAAACGCCCATACAAGAATTTGACTCAGTCTCTTTGGCTGAAACTAAGCTTACATTTTGGTCGAACAAAGACACACCTATTTGGATGTACGAAGCCTTAAAAAACGGGAGCTTAAAATGGGAAGAATGTAGCTTAGAAAGGGATTGCACAGACAAGAATCCAAGGACTTGATGAAGGCTTGATGAAGGCTCAACAAGTCTTTTTAGACCTCTTCTATGATGCAACAGATGAGTTAGAAGAACATTCAGCTACCTCAGATGATTCGGGGTCGGAAAAAGAACATGTGAGAGCTAAATTACTCATGAAAGAAGGGGAGGAAAAGTTTTTTGACTTTCCAAACCAGAAACCAAGAAGACAAAAATGGTATACAAGAAAAAGAGACACGAGAAACTTGAAATCTAAACCTATGCCATTAGTCTCCAGTAGAACACAGTTTCTGATGTAGATAGATGCACATGAGTGAGTCAAGGACAAAATCACTGGTAGATATCCTTTAAATGAAAATCAAGAAATATCAACAACATTGAGAAAAACGAGAAAGGAAAATCAAGCAAAACCTTAATACCAGGACAAGGATTCAACCATGACACGAGTTGAACGAAGAAAGAAGTATCAAGAGTTGAAGAAAGCTCTAAAGGAGATATATACAACTGAAATGGAAACCACTAAGGAGGAAGGTAAAGATGTAATGAGTGTTCCATCCCATTACAAGAAATGTACTCTCCAACACCAAAAAATCATAGTCGAACAACCTGTCATGGAACTACAAAAATAGGGTGAGTCCTAGGAAGGACCTAAAAACGCAAAAAAGATAGATTTAGCCAAACTAGGAGAAGAGCCTAGACCTACCTACATTGAAAACGACCTGACGAAATGGGAAGAAGAGATTTTGTTAAGCTTACTGAAAGAATACTGAGACATCTTTGCTTGGTCTTATAAGGATCTCAAGGGTGTTGATCTAGAAATCTGTCAACATACCATACCTATGAGAGATGATGCGAAACCAAGCAGACAAAGGCCATACACTTATAAGGTGACATTTTCCACGAAGATCAAAGAAGAGATAGAAAATCTAAAAGGAAGACGAATTCATTTATGAAATTGAACACACAGATTGGGTGTCTCCAATTGTGGTAGTATCCAAGAAAAATGGAAAATTACGGGTATGTGTCAATCTCAAGAAAGTGAATGCAGCTACCATTAGAGATAATTTTCCTCTTCCAATCACTGAGCATGTTCTAGAACGAGTTGCAAGGAAAGAAGCTTATAGCTTTTTAAGATGGCTTTTTGGGATACAATCAACTTTTGGTTGACCCCAAAGATCAACATAAAACTGCCTTTGCAACTAAATGGGGTATTTTTTCCTATCGGGTAATGCCTTTTGGGTTAACTAATGCTCCTGCCACCTTTTAAAGATTGATGAGCCATGATTTTTAAAGAATATCTTTGGAATTTTTTGGAAGTATATATGGATGATTATGTGTACATTCATCAATCTGGGCTGATCATTTTGAACATCTCAAAAAGGTAATCAAAAAATGTAGACTTTATAGGATTTGCTTAAATCCTGAAAAGTGCACATTTATAGGTAGACAAGGAAAAATTCTTGGACATATAGTGTCTAAAAATGGCATAGCTACTGATATGGATAAAATTAATTTCATTGCTGATTTGCCTAGACCGACAAAAGTCAAAGGGGTTCAAGCTTTCATGGGACATTGTGGATATTACAGACGATTCATTTATATGTACGCTATAATTGCAAAACCCATGTACAGCTTGATTACACTCTTTGAATGGCCTGATGAGTGTGAAGAATCCTTCATGAAGCTTAAGCAAGCTCTCACTTCAACTCCAATATTAAAAGCACCAAATTGGAATAAGATATCCCACATACATGTAGATGCTTTCCATTTTGCCATTGGGTGTATACTAGCTCAACTAGGAGATGTAAAAATTGATTTTTGTATTTCTTATGCTAGTATACAGTTGAATATGTCAGAGAAAAACTATACAACCACTGAAAGGGAAGGATTAGGAATGATCTATGCCGTAAAAAAGTATAGACATTACCTATTAGCTAACAAATTTGTGTTCTTTGTGGACCACCAAGCCTTATTGTACTTGGTTAACAAGCCATGCAACACAGAAAGAATATTGAGATGGTTCATCATTCTTTTGGAATTTGATTTCACTGTAGTTATGAAAAAGGGCACCACTCATCAAAGAGCAGATCATTTGTCAAGGATTATATTAGGAGAACCACCAAAGGGAGTAGATGACGATCTACCATATGCATATCTGTTCTCCGTGGAAATGATATCTTGTTGGTCGAAAAATATGGTATCCTTGATGACCATAGCTCAAGTGGATTTGCAAATACCACTTCTTATTACAACCCGATTAATTGAGCAATCGGCTATGTATCAATTAACAATTGGAAAGCTGTACAAAAGAAATGGAGATGGAATATTACTTTTGTGCATTAATCCTGAGGAGAAAACCCAATACCTAAGTCAAGCACATATTACCATAGTAGGACTTCACTTTGTGGAAGACCAAACTATGCAACGGATCTTGAGACTTGGAGTATTTTGGCCAACTATGAGGAGTGATGTTCACTCATTTGTAAAAAAATACCCTCAATGCCAGAAACAAGCACCCATACCTCATATCACATTGTTTTAAATATCACTTGTTCCTAAGTGGAGTAACTATCTAGTTACTTACTTATCAAGCCGAACATTTCCTGAGGATATGAGCAAACACTGCCAAAGAGCAATTGAAACTGAAGCAAGAGACTATGCTCTTATTGGAAACCAATTGTATCGGAGAGGTAAGGATCAACATTTGCATCTTTGTACAAATGAAGACAAATATATTCCTATTATAGAACAAACACATGCTGGATCAGCTGGAGTCCATTTTTCTAGTGAGACCACTGCAAGAGTAATCTTATTGGCAGACATATGGTGGCCAACACTTTTTGCAGATGCCAAAGAATATGTTCAAGGGTGTGATGCATGTAAACGAGAAAAAATGCCAACCCTTGTAGATAGCATGCCATTAAGACCAATGATGGGGGCTAGAGCTTTTGCAAAATGGGGTATAGACTTTGTTGGGCCAATACAACCACCTGCTTATAGAACCCAAGCTCAATATATCATTGTAGCTACGAACTATTTGACTAAGAGACACTAATGGAATAGAATATGTGATAGGCCTTATCCATGTGGTCTCTGCATGCCCACAATTTGAAACTGCTTTTGTTTGCACTGCATATTGCACCATTCTCAAAATAGGAGATAGTCTGCAAGCGTTCAACAAGCCCAACTCCAACTTCTTCTTCATCTTTCTACTCTCAACCTTTACCAAATAGATAGCATATACATAGCTTTCCACACCAAATTCTACCTTCTCTTTGATTCTTGGATGTAGGCAACCCAAAAATTTCTCCAACTTGAAGTATTCATTGTTTTGTGATATGTCACCCAATCATCTAGATCTTCATCTCTCGTAAAATTAGACGAAAATATTTGCATCATCTTCTTCTTTGATTCTTGATTAGATCATCAATCCATGCATTAAAAAATCAATAGATGCACTCCTATGGGGGTACCAGAAGAAGGAAAGAGGGAATGAACAACACACATGACTACCTCTTTATAGCCCAAGATATAAACTACACCCCAATCCACTAGCCAACACACAACAAATAATAAAATTCTTCCCAATTAACACACAATCACTCTCAATTATACACACACACATTCGTTGCCTTGCACAAACACGAGAAAAAAAAGGCAAGAGATATAGACGACACAAAAAATGAGCAATCAATAACTATGGCAGTCACTTTTAGTATGATGATGAGTGCAAGCAATTGTTACCATATACATGTGGTAGTGATGTGTGTGAACACACTAGGACCGCCGTGGCATTTTTCCCTCTTTAGGAGGTTTTTTTGCTCGAGCATTGTATATACGCACATCACTCTAGGGCTATCTATATTTCCATTGCATACCAAGTAACACACTCTCCATTGTGTGCCTTGAGCTTCCTTTGTCTTCTCCAAGCTGTCTGTGTTTCTCTGCAACCCTAATTCCAATAATTGGTATCAAAGTAGGTTGCGTCCTCCTGGGCTTAGTCGCCAACTACTCCAGCATACGCCTACTCACTTTCTCCGATTTTAGTGAGCTTTGGCAAGTGTTCGCAAGTCGACAAAAATTTCAAGATAGCTCGTAGAGCTAGTCTGCTCAGATTTTTGATTCGGGATCATTTCGGCCTCCGTTTCCACTACAGACAGTACTGCACAGGCTATTTCATCATTTTTTGCAGAATTTGTATCAGTGCCATTTTTTGCATAATAGCTGCCTCATAGTCTTCTACTGTTTGTGCTATATAGCACGTGTTGTTCCCGCTCCGTTTCTCCTCTTTTTTGGCAGTTTTCACATCAGGTGCATCATTTACCATGGCCGACAACAACACAGATGTGTTCAAGATGTTTGTTGCCGAGGACAGGTTGGATGGGGACAACTACCCTATGTGGGCTTATATGATGCAACATGTTCTTGTGTCAAAGGGCGTCTGGAACATTGTGCACGACATTGATGTACGTCCTGGTTCTAAGGATGTAGGCGATGTTGAGGATGTTGCAGGTCTTGCTGCAAGTATTGCTGATATTAGAGTTGTTTTGCCTACGGCAGAACAAGCTCATTGGGATGTAAAGGATGCGCAGGCTCATGCACTGATTGCGTTGTCTGTGAAGCGCACCATTGTTCCTCACATTCATTCAGCAAACTCTGCAATACAGGCTTGGGATATTCTAGCAGGTCTTTATGCAAGCCGCAATGAGGCTAAAATTGCTTTGTTGCGTAAAGAGCTGGAGTCGAAGATTATGCATGAGGAAGATGATATGGGCACTTTCCTTGCTGGTGCCAAGGATATGAATGAGTAACTTATTTCTGCAGGTGAAGTCATTTCAGACAGTTCATTTGTGCAAACTGTTCTTGATGCCTTACTAGATTCCTACCAGACTTTTGCTAGTACTTGGAGACTGATAACCCAAGGAAATCCTGAATTTGTCAAGTTGATGCATTATACACATTGCTATTGCAAGCACTTTCCAGAAAAAACAGAACTAGGCAGCGTGCAGTTGAACAGGCTTTTATTGCTTCTCAAAGAAAGGGTGGTAACAGCAATGCAACCACTTCTTATGGTTCTGTTGTGAGTGGCAAAAATTTTGTTCCTAATGATTCTGCTGGCAGCAATTCGTCTAGAAACTCTGGTGTTGGGGTTCGACAACACATGAACAAAAACAAGCTAAACAGTCCTCATAAGGCTTAATACAAGAATCAGACTCAGCAGAATAACACAGAGACAAGATCAGACAGAGCAAGGAGGATAGATTAGAGCAAACTCAGAACTCGTATTCATCTTTAAGAAAGGCTTACAACTCGAGAGATCATCTCCCCAAGTCGTCCTCTAAGCCCATGAATTATCCAACACGAAACAGTTGTAACTGCCCAAAAGAAGTTCTTGGCCAAATATTTGACTAAGCAGAAATCCGACTCAGTATAAATCCGACTTCAGATAATATCAGACTCAACAATATCTGATTCGGTAGTAATCCAGAATCCGATGCAGCAACATCTGACTGACCAAAATCCGACTGACCAACATCTGACTGACCAGAATCCGACTGACTAGCAAAACAGATCTGAGTGACCACTAAATTGTCATACTGATGTGGCTGTCAACACATGGCACGTCCCAGTGGTGTATTTCTCAGAAATCCAACTCAGATCCACACATCCCTTGATCAGAGTCAAATGCCTTATCCAAAAATATCAGTGCTAATAGCCCTATATGATGCAAAGTGTAGTGCCTGGAACTGAATCCAAGATACACAACATACACCATACAAAACAACTAGACACCGCCCAATAATTCCCAAAAAACTTACATTGATATCCCAAAATATTGCGCAGTACCTCACTTGATCAAGTGAATTACTTGTGCACCAATATATAGCAACATGCCAATACTCCGACATCATCATATACAAACACATCCAATCCTCCTCATACAATATAAACTTGTAAAACCAATAATCAACAATAATACTGAATCTTCTTGAAAATAAATTCAGCTTCAAGAGCATCTTCATCTCTGCAAATTCTGATATCTGCATCAAAAATTCAGAATTCTGATATTGCATCCAAAATATTGTATCCATCTGAAAATCTGCAATATCTGCTTCATAAAAACTTTGCAAATAGACAAAACTCTTCCAACATTGAGTTAGAATTGTCTCCAAATCTGAAATAAAGTCCTTCTCGTCAAAATCAAGAATTTTAGGTAAATCAGAGATAGAACAAGTCCTTCCATAGGAATCAATCATTCCATTCAGCAAACTATGTAATTTTGTCATGAAAAGGATCCAAAATTTCATATCCCTTTGAGTTCCACGTGACTTTTGCAAAATCAAGGAAAAAATTGTTTCTACCTAATCATCAATCTGCAAAAATTGTTTTAAACAATATGAAATATGGATCATTGAGTCATCAGCCTCAACATTGTGCATCTGCAAAATATGATTTGCAACTTCTGCATTGAGAACATCAGTAACATGTACTTCAAACATAGAAATCCAATCTTGAAAAAATCCACAAGTTTGAACATCTGCAACTTTTGACTTTGAGAACAAGCTCAAATAGCTGAGATACATCTCCATAATCAACTTTAGCCACCAATTTGCAACAATTAACACTTCCAACAAATCAAATTGCACTTCATAATGACAGAGAATTGGTTCAAGATGAAAAACCCTCTTTGCAACCATCAAGCAATGCGTCGTGAACATCTGCAACATCTTAGAACACTGATACTTTGCTTCAAAATCTGAGTTAGGCTCCAAAAACCAACTTTCTTGAATTTGCAAATTCACAAAACAACCAATATGATCTTCTTTTGCTTTAATCTAAATTGATTCAGAGCGATAAAACAAAGTAGTAACATCATCCTCACACAAATTTGGCAAACCTGCAATAGTTTGCTCAAGTTCCTCCCCAAAAACATCATAAAAATCTGTGTTTGTCTCTGAAATCAAACAAATCTGTTTTTGCATTCCAAGAAATCTTGGGGTTTGCTGCATCACATCAGAATTCGAATCAAGTACTTGCGACATTGTTTTTAGATCAGAAAATTCCAGTCCACTTATCAGAAAATCTCTATGTTGGTCCATAGGATCACTTCCATAGTACGTCTCAGGCTTCAAAATTGGATCAAAAACTTGCTCAGAATCAACAACAAACATATCAGCATCAATGCCATCTCCCTTACTTAAAACATGAGTCTTCCACATTTAGGGTGACTGCCCTGATCTGATTTTGGACACTCAGATTGACTCCCCTGATCTGATTTTTGGTGATGTTTAGTCCTATCTTGGTGAGTGGAAGCATGCATTGATGTTGTGTTTCCATCTTGCTCCAATAGGTCAAGAAAACTTGCAAAAATAATGGTTTTTGCAACATCAGAGTATTCTCTAGGAGGACTTGGAACTCAAATTTGATATGGTTTACAAGCTGAATTTTCAAATTTGAGACTATCTGATGCAAAAACATTGCTTCTACACATGTTTTCAACATCATGGTTGGTATTTGGATGTATGTGGTGAAGAATTTTCCCATTTGGTGGAATTTCTGATGTTGGATTAGGGGTATCTATGGGTCCTTGGTGGCTTCTTTGGCTCACACCTCCCACTTGTACTCCCTTTCCCTGACATGTTGACACGCCCATTGGGTATTCCCACTCATCATCCTCATCCTCGCTCAACTCAAACACCTCCTCAAAAACATCCCTCAATTTCTGACATGCTTCTCGCAAACAACTCACTTTCTTCCTACTTGCACATGACTTACGTCTTTCCCCTTTATGATCAGCAAGCCACTCATATGCACTCTCCAACTCATACTCTAGGTCATCTAGCTTGTCTAATGCCCTCTCCATCTCTTCAAAGCATGATTCTTTATGCAAAATTTTTACAACTTTGCGAAGCTTTCTACACAATTTAACCATGCACCATTTTTTGCAATTCTCTCCCTTTGAGCACTCATCAACCACATACGGACAAGCATCCACCTCATGCGGCCTACTCATGCAAACCTCACATTTCTTCTTCTTCTTTTTACCCATTTCCAGAAATCAGAAATCATATAACAAGTTAGCCCTCATATTCAGTGCACCACACTGAACTGAGACTACATGTAATCCTGAAGTGGAGAGCATAGGATACAGTACCTAGATTCACTCCCATCTTGACACATAGTTGCTTCATCATGCTATACAACTTCTAAAATCAGAAATTCAGGTAAACTTTGCGCAAAATTTGAAATACTCTTACTTGAAATACTCCAAACTTCTCAAGGATTCTTGCACTGCTCCAATTGTTTGAAATAAATCTTAGCTTTAGCTGCATCTACAGGTTCTGATTCAACAAAAAATTCATTACCTTCAGGTTCAGATTCAGCAAACTGGATCGTCAATCTTGCAGCCCTTCACTACTGCCTTGATTCTTGCTCTGAAATTGTACTTTGCTTCATCTCTCTTTGCTTCCAAGAAACCATATTGTCCACCATCATAACATCAGAGTCTCTCATGCTTGTCATGGCTTGAAAGATGAACACGCCACATCACTAGACCCACTCACAAGCCTCTATTAGAGTGAATGCTATGATTCAAGAACAGTCCTCTGACTCTCAAAATTGCTAATCTGAATCTATAGATGAATCATCTCCCAATGGAACACACAACCCAACTCACGCAATGCCAGCACAGTAATACACCAGGCACAGCAGCGAAACAAAATCAGCAGAGAAATAGGCTCAACAGAGAAATAGGTTCAACAGAGAAACAGACGCAGCAGAGCGACAGACTCAGCAGGATCTCCAAATGTGTTGGGGTTCGACAACACATGAAGAAAAACAAGCTAAACAGTCCTCATAAGGCTTAATACAAGAATCAGACTCAGCTGAATAACACAGAGACAAGATCAGACAGAGCAAGGAGGATAGATTAGAGCAAACTCAGAACTCGTATTCATCTTCAAGAAAGGCTTACAGCTCGAGAGATCATCTCCCCAAGTCGTCCTCTAAGCCCATGAATTATCCAACACGAAACAGTTGTAACTGTCCAAAAGAAGTTCTTGGCCAAATATCTGACTAAGCAGAAATCCGACTCGGTATAAATTCGACTTCAGATAATATCAGACTCAACAATATCTGATTCAGCAGTAATCCAGAATCTGACGCAGCAACATCTGACTGACCAGAATCCGACTGACTAGCAAAACAGATCTGACTGACCACTAAATTGTCATACTGATGTGCCTGTCAACATCTGGTGATAAGGGCAAAAAGAAAATGCGTTTCCATTATTGTAAATCTAATGGTCACTTGATCAAGTCGTGTCCTAAGTTGAAGGCCAAAGAGGCTAAGAAGAAAGAGGGTGGTTCCACTACAAATGCTGGCACCACTACAAATGCAGCCATTGTTGAGTCTTCTGTAAAAGGAGACTGTGATGCTGATGTTGATGCAAAATGGGCTTTTAGCCCCGGGGGATTCACCATGGAAAACTTACCGCACCAGGTAAGTGCAGGGGAGGGGAGTCTTTTTATAAGCTACATAAGTGTATAAGTTAGGGACATGCCCCCAATAATTTATGTCCCAAGCATAAAAATAAGGAAGGGGGATATCATATTTATTGGGGAAGGGGGGTGGGGGGGGGGGGGGGGGGGGGGGGGGAGATACCCGACCTGGGTTGATTACTTGTAATGATTGGTCACCGGTGTGCACTAGAACTCGGATGAGTTATTGAGAAGCTTTCTATCAGTCACACATCAAATTTTGCATCAAGCCGCTCATAGATAAGGACTGATTTGGAGTAGGTCAGGGTTGATTTACACCAACTTTGAATGCGTGGGAAATGGATGAGTGGCCAGAGTGTAGGTTGATCGGGCACATAGTTTGAAAGTCAAACTAAGACACATTGAGGGTACGTCTAGTTATCAACAGAAATGGTTTCTTAGTACGTTGCCAGTCATTATGCTACACACTCTGTAACTAGTTTTACTCAGTTAGATCATGTGAGATCTAAATTTTATATGTAAGATAGGGATATTATAGTTTTCTTCATTGATTGTCATATAAGCGTAGAAAGGGGGGTCATATTCCCTAATATGAATTGTATATAGGGGTTTTATCAAAGTTGTCCGCTCGCAGGTGGCATCCCATTTTGTATATAGAGTGAATCCCTCGGGGCTTTTAACGCAGAGTGCACTTACAATCCTGATGTCCATGATGCATGCTTGTCAGTTGTTGCAGATTCACATGTGTGGTTTTTCGACAGTGGTGCTACAAAGCACATTACCTCACATTGTGAATTGTTCAGCTCTCTCGAGTCTGTCCCTCATGGTAATTCAATCACTTGTGCCAACAATACCTCTTATCCGGTTCAGGTTGTTGGAAAGATTGTGCTTACTGCTGCAAATGGCAGTTCCTTCACACTTGTTGATGCACTTTATGTACCTCGGATCAAGAAGAATCTCTTGTCTATCTCCACCCTTGCTAGACTTGGACTTATAGTCAAATTTGTGGATGACAGATGTACAGTTCATGATCTCAGTTTTGGAGATGAAATTGTTGCATCTGGCCTTTTGTGCCGTGGGCTGTATAAGCTCACTTTGTATGACAAGTGTGGACAAAATTTTACATGTTGTTGCAGATTCAAGAGCTATTTCAGATGCAAAACTTTGGCATGCATGTTTTGGTCATCTGAATTTTGCTAGTTTGCTACGTTTGCAAAAATCTGATATGGTTGCTTCTTTGCCGCCTCTTGAAGCACCTGTCAAACATGTTTGTGAAGGCTGTATTTTGGGTAAGATGCAGCATTCTAAGTTTCCAAAGGATGGCTCAGTTCGGGCCACATGCAGGTTGCAGCTAGTGCATAGTGATGTTTGTGGACCCATGCAAACTCCATCCTTGGGCAATTACCTGTACTTCGTGACTTATATTGATGATTACTCCAGGCATGCATGGGTATTTCCGCTTAAAGCGAAGTGCGAAGTTTTTATGTGCTTCAAACAATTTTTGGCTATGGCTAAAAATGTCTCGAAATGTACTATGGGCACCCTCCGTTCCGATTGAGGGGGGGAGTATATGTCTCATGAATTTAATGCATTTCTGGCCAGTCGTGGGATAAAACACCAATGTACAGTGCCTTATACACCTCAGCAAAATGGTGTTGTTGAGAGGAAAAACAGGTCATTGATGAAAATGGCAACGATGTATGGTCAAAAGTCAAGCTTTGCCGCATTCTTTTTGGCTTGAGGCCATCATGTGTGCCACTTATGTACTTAATAGGTGTCCTACGAAAGCTTTGCAGTCTATTACTCCATATGAAGCATGGCATGATAGAAAGCCTTCTATTGAGCACATGCGTGTTTTTGGCTGTTTGGCATATGCTTTGGTGCCACAAACACAGCGTAAAAAATTGGATGATAAGGCTGTCAAATGTATTTTTGTTGGTTATAGTGCTGAAAGCAAATGTTACAGGTTATATCATCCGCAAACAAAGTGTATTCTCGTTTCACGGGATGTAGTGTTTGTGGAAGATTCTGTTCAGCCCTTGCTGTTATGTACTAGAGACAGTAATGTAAGCTCACAGGACATTTATGACACTTTGTTGCCTCTTTTCAGTGGTGGAAATACGAATGTAAGTTCCAATGAGGCAAATGTAAAGCCTATGGGGGTTTCTGAAAATGTTATAGATCAGCCTATTACTGATGCAGATGTACATGATGTACTTGATGAGGAAAGGGCTGAAAATGAGCAGGCTAGAGGTATGCCAAAATGATTGGTGCACACTTTTCGTGACAGTAAATTGGATGCACCTTTGTCTAGTCGTACTCGTTCAGGCTCTCGCCATGCATCTTATGCATCAGATTGCTATGCTTCGCCTATGTCTAGCTTACATGATGTTGAGGAGCCGCTGTCTTTTGATGAAACACAAAATTTAGACAATTGGATGGCTACCATGCAATCAGAATATGATGCACTTATAGAAAATGACACATGGACTTTATGTGATTTGCCTCCTGGCAAAAAGGCCATTGGTACGAAGTGGGTTTACAAGTTAAAACGCAAGCCGGATGGTGAGATCGATCGCCATAAGGCTCGACTTGTTGGAAAGGGTTATGCACAGCAAAAAGGCATAGATTATGAAGAGACTTTTGCTCCCACTTGTCGTATGACTACTGTGCGTTTTCTATGTGCATTGGCAGCTCATTTTGGTTGGGATGTACATCAATCGGACATTGTTACTGCTTTCTTGAATGGTGACATATTTGAGGAAGTATATGTAATGCAGCCTTGCGGTTTTGTCATAAAAGGACAAGAGGACAAAGTGTGCAGATGTAAGAAGGCTTTGTATGGGTTGAAGCAATCTCCTCGTGCTTGGTATGAGAAAACTGACACTCATTTGGTTAAACGAGGCTTTCGTAACAGTCCAGCAGAAAGCACATTGTATGTAAAGCGTGAGGGTGATGTACTTCTCATTGTGGCTCTTTATGTCGATGATTTGCTGATCACTGGACCAAATGAGAGACATATTGCTGAATTTAAGGCTGATTTGAATGCTACTTTCAAGATGAAAGATTTGGGGCTGTTGCATCATTACTTGGGTATACATTTTAAGCAGTGTGATGGTGGTATTGCCTTGTGTCAGAAAAGTTACATAGAGACATTGATATGTAATTTTGGACTTGAGGATTGCAAACCTATTGCCACTCCCATGGAAACAGGTTTGAAGTTGCGTCTACATAATGCTGGCGATCCTGCTGATGTCACTCTTTACCAAACTGTTGTTGGCTGCCTCATTTATGTATGCAACACGAGGCCAGATATTCAGTTTGCAGTCTCACAGGTCAGTAGATTTATGGATAGCCTAGGGGCTAAGCATTGGTAGGCTGTGAAGAGGATTTTCTGCTATCTTAGTGGCACTTTACATCTTGGCAAGGGATCATTGCCGCCAGACTTACATGCTTTTTCGGACTCAGATTGGGCTGGTTGTTCTGACATGCGAGTGTCCACAAGTGGTTTTTGTTTCATGCTTGGCAGTTCATGTATATCATGGTTGAGCAAGAAGCAACCTACTGTGGCCACTTCGAGTTGTGAGTCTGAGTACAGGGCAGTCTTTACAGCGATGGATAAGTGTGTATGGCTCAAACGCCTTATGGCTGATTTGGGTGTTGTACAGGACACTGCCAACACTATATACATTGACAGTCAGAGCGCATTGGCAGTTGCAAGGAACCCAGTTTTTCATGTTCGCACAAAGCACATTGAGGTGCACTACCACTATGTCAAGGAGAGGCTCTCAGGCAGGAGAGATCAGCTTGGCTTATGTGCCAACACAGGACAACCTTGCAGATCTTTTCACAAAGGCATTGTCTCGTGAGAAGCTTGAAGCTTTCCGCAAAGCTTTGGGCTTACTCCCCTTTGTGGACCGATCATGTCCTCAGGGCATGGAACTTCCCTTTACTCATGTGCCAGCTATCGTTCACCGCATCACTACAGGGGGGATTTGTTACCATACATGTGGTAGTGATGTGTGTGAAGACACTAGGACCGCTGGGGCATTTTTTCCCTCTTTAGGAGGTTTTTCCCCCCGAGCATTGTATATATGCCCATCACTCTAGGGCTATCTATCTTTCCATTGCATACCAAGTAACACACTCTCTATTGTGTGCCTTGAGCTTCCTTCATCTTCTCCAAGCTGTGTGCGTTTCTCTGCAACCCTAATTCCAACAGCAATGTGCTCTTCTAGAATCGGATCCTTTGGCATGTGAAACCTCCCCTCCTTCTCTCTTATTTGAGCTCTCTTACCAAAATAAAAAACCTTCAAACCCTCTCTTCTTCTTGCCCTCTTGTGCTTTGTGCTTCTCGTCCAAACAAAAAAAAAACCAAAGGGCTTTGGATTCATCCAAGTGTCCACTTTGCATGAGTAACTACACTTCAACTCCTTTATGGAATGTTCACAAAAATGGGTGGGTCCTTACCCAAAAAGGGTCATGGGCAAAGCCCCAACATTTGAATCAACCCCTAAGGCTGCCACAATAGAGCCAACAATCACTACCTCTAGTTGCATCACCTACTCACATTGTGTTGCACTGTAGCAGCACCCTCATGCCTACACGCCAAGGTCCACCATAACCACAAGAGAGGGATCTGTCTCACTCCCTCTCAACATGCGAATGGGGAGTGTTGTGTTAAGTATGGAGCCTGATTTACCCTTGTAATTATCTGTGGTAAAAGCGCACATTTGTAAGGCCCCCATTATGAGGAGAACCAACGTGCGTGAAGAAAAATCACTCACCGGAAACCAAAATTTTCACGGACAAGAATCAGGGGCAACTTTAAAGGCCTCGGGGGCGGAGGCCCCCGAGACTTTTTTTTTCGCCGGAATATTATGGCCGGACGGTGGCCAGAAAGTGGTCGGAAGTCAATGTCCGGTGGCCGGTGGCCGAATTCAAAAGCGGACTTGTCTTCTCAAGGGCGGCCACACATGGGCGGATTGGAGGGTCCGATTTGGACTTATTCGCACAAGGGCGGCTACACATGGCTGTCTCTCATAAGAGAGGGCAACCCTTTTGGCCTATAAAAGGAGGCCATTTCTACACATTTCATAGTGTGAAGTTGATGCAACAAGGTGAGTGTGAGGTGGTGAGAGTGAAGCAAGGCGGGAGCTCCATTAAGGGTATAATCCCTTTGTAAACTACTTCTTGTTTTGAAGTACTAAAGCCATTGAGTGGCTGCTTTCCCGTGGACGTAGCCCACATTGGGTGAACCACGTATATCGTGTGTACTCTCTCTCTCTCTCTCTCTCTCTCTATAATCTCGTGTATATAAATCTGTCTCTCTCCATTAAGTAATCTACTCAATTATCTATTTAGCTATGTCTTATTTCCTAACAACTGGTATCAGAGCAAGGTTTGCTCGTAGCTAAATTATCTCAAGGAAAGGATTCCTTGAATTGAGTGGGAGTTATGGCGGAGGAAGGGAAGCTCAAGATTGAGAAGTTCAACGGCAAAAACTACCAACATTGGAAGATGCACATTGAAGACTATCTCTACCAGAAGGACCTCTATTTGGCACTAGGCGGTCTTGCGAAGAAGCCCGCAACAATGGCAGATGAAGCATGGATTGTCCTTGATCGAAAGGCACTGGGAACAATCCGGTTAAGCTTGGCGTCAACGGTGGCCTTCAATGTTTCGGAGATGAAGACCACGGAGGACTTGATGAAGTCACTTGACGACTTCTACGAGAAACCATCGGCATCCAATAAGGTATTTCTTATGAAGCGCTTGTTCAATCTAAAGATGGCAGAGAATGGTTCAGTTGCACAACACCTAAATGACTTTAACACAAACATAAGTCAAATTCGATCATTGAAAATTAATTTCGATGACAAAGTGCGAGCTCTCCTTATACTATCATCTCTACCGGATAGTTGGGATAGCCTTGCGATGGCTGTAAGTAATTCTATCTCTGGCACAAATACTCTTAAGTTTGATGATGTTGTGGGTGTTCTCCTAAGCGAGGAAATGCGAAGGAGAATCACAGGAGAATCATCAAGTGCTGCACTATCAGTGGAAACAAGAGGAAGGCTTAAGGAGAGGTTCAAAAACTAAAAGGGTCGTGATCGCTCAAGGTGGAGCAAGTCACGCACAAAGTCAGTTCTTGAATGTTGGAACTGCAGCAAGAAGGGCCACGTCAAGAAGGATTGCTGGTCCAAGAAGAAGAAGGAGACAGAGTCTCAAGACAACAAGCCAACATCGGAGGCCAATGTGGCAAGTAAAGTAGAGCAAGATGCTCTAATTCTCTCATTAGACAATGTGTCTAATTCCTGGATAGTAGATTCCGGGGCTTCATTCCATGCGACACCACACAAGCAACATTTCCAAGACTACACCAAAGGTAATTTTGGGTATGTATACTTGGGAGATGATGAAGCTTGTGAGATTGTCGACAAAGGTATAGTTTCTGTCAAAACTACTAACGGAAATGAATGGAAGCTTAAAGATGTTAGGCATGTTCCTTCTCTTCGCAAAAATTTGATCTCTACAGGACAATTGGATGATGAAGGTCACAACATTGCATTCGGAAACAAACGGTGGAAGATCTCAAAGGGATCTTTGGTGGTTGCCAAGGGTGAAAAGGTCGGTACACTTTACTTGTGTACTGTTAGCACACAACCTTCAGCTTGTGCAGCAACTACAGAAGTTGACAGTGCGGTGTGGCACTACCGACTTGGGCATATTAGTGCCAGAGGAATGCAAATCCTTCAAACAAAGAAGCTTCTACCAGGTTTGAAAGAAGTGGACTTAGAGTTCTGTGAAGATTGTGTTTATGGTAAACAAAAGAGGGTAAAATTTCAAAAATCAGGAAATGAAAGAAAAAATAAAAAACTTGAGTTGGTTCATTCTGATGTTTGGGGTCCTGCAAGTACACCATCACTTGGTGGCTCATTGTACTAAGTAACATTCATAGACGATGCGACTAGAAAAACATGGGTTTATGTCATGAAGAATAAATCCGATGTATTTTCCATATTTCAAAGGTGGAAAGCCTTTGTGGAGAATGAAATAGGTACCAAGGTTAAATGCCTCAGATCCGACAATGGAGGCGAATATTGCAGCCAAGCTTTTGAAAGCTTTTGTGCTAGCAATGGCATTCGGAGGCAAAGGACAACCCCAAGGACACCTCAACAAAATGGGATTTCGGAAAGGATGAACAGGACAATCATGGAACGAGCACGAAGCATGCGGCTACATGCAGGCCTACCGCTTGAGCTTTGGGCGGAAGCTGTAAGTACGTCTGTGTACTTAATCAATCGGTCACCCTCAACGACATTGGATGGGGAAGTTCCAAAAGAGGCATGGACAGGTAAACCGGTGAATTATGCATTTCTCAAAGTGTTTGGGTGTGAGGCTTTCATGCACATAGATAGAAGCCTAAGATCAGAGTTAGATGCAAAGTCCAAAAAGTGTTTCTTCATTGGCTATGGAGAAGGAGACTTTGGGTATCGCCTATGGAATCATGAAGATGGTAAAATCTTAAGGAGTAGGGATGTAATTTTTAACGAACAAAATATGTACAAAGATTACTTGGAAAGAAAACAAACAAAAGAAACAGGTGATGAGTACATGGAGCTTGAGGACGGTGAAGACTCAAGGACTGCAAACGGTGACAATGTGCAACAACGTCAACCAAATGAGGAGCCTCAACCTATTCCCCGAAGATCTACAAGAGCAAGTAGACCTCCAGAAAGGTTTGTTCCTTCCTTCAACCATCTCTTGATCTCAGATTCTGGAGAGCCGGAATCATATGAAGAAGCTATGCAACATGAATCCAAAGAAGAATGGACGAAGAGCATGCAAGTGGAGATGGACTCACTACATCGCAACCAAACATGGGAGTTGGTTGAGTTGCCTAAAGGTAAGCGGGCACTTCAAAACAAATGGGTGGACAAGCTAAAGGAAGAAGAAGGTGGGAAGAAAAGGTACAAGTCTAGGCTTGTGGTAAAAGGTTTTTCTCAAAAGAAAGGTATTGACTTCAATGAAATATTTTCTCCTGTTGTAAAAATGAACTCAATTAGGCTTGTCTTAAGCCTTGTGGTTGCTCATGATCTAAATCTCGAGCAAATGGATGTAAATACGGCATTCCCTCACGGTGACTTAGAGGAGGAAATCTATATGCTTCAACCAAAGGGGTATGAAGTAAAAGGTAAGGAGAAAATGGTTTGCAGATTAAAGAAGAGCTTGTATGGTTTAAAGCAAGCATCAAGACAATGGTACTTGAAGTTTGATCGATGGATGTTGGATCATGGATTCACAAGATGCAACTCGGATCACTGCGTCTACACGGAGAATTTGGGAGATGGGAAATTCATCATCCTAATGTTGTATGTTGATGACATGTTGATTGCAAGTGCTAACATGCAGGACATCAAAGACCTAAAAGAGGAGCTGTCCAAATCTTTTTCAATGAAAGATTTAGGTGCTGCAAAGAGGATACTTGGTATGAAAATATCAAGGGACAGGACGAAGAAGACAATAAAGCTATCTCAAGAAGATTACATCAAAAAGGTACTAGAAAGGTTTGCAATGCAAAATGCAAAATCAGTTTCTACACCTTTGGCTGGTCATTTTAAACTAACGAAAGATATGTGTCCAAAGACACAAGAGGAGATAGCCTATATGTCTAAAGTTCCATATGCTGCAGCGGTAGGTTCTCTAATGTATGCTATGGTCTGGACAAGGCCACACATTGCACATGCATTGGGAGTTGTGAGTAGGTTCATGGACAACCCAGGTAAAGAGCATTGGCAAGCTGTCAAGTGGATACTTAGGTATCTAAAAGGGACAACAACAAATGCTTTGTATTTTGGAGGAACTGATATTTTTCTAGAAGGGTATGCTGATGCAGATATGGCAGGTGACAAAGATACTCGAAGGAGCACTACTGGCTATGTGTTCACGGTTGGAGGCACAGCAGTAAGCTGGGCTTCAAAGCTGCAAAAAGTGGTTTCACTTTCTACCACGGAAGCAGAGTATGTAACAATGACGGAGGCAAGCAAAGAAATTCTGTGGCTTCACAGATTCTTAGAAGAGCTTGGATTCAAACAAGACAATTGTGTCTTGTACAGTGATAGCCAAAGCGCTATCCATCTTGCGAAGAACTCAGCCTTTCATTCAAGGACAAAGCACATTGAGGTGAGATATCACTTCATACGCACTCTTTTGGAAGAGGGACAACTAAAGCTAGGAAAGGTGCATACAAGTGAAAATCCTGCAGACATGTTTACAAAGGTGGTCAACAAAGAGAAGTTGAGCTTTTTCTCATCTTCAATCGGCATTCAAGGATAAGAAGCCAGAATGGAAAGCAGTCACAGGTTTGGTTTGGAGATCAGCCTCCAAGTGGGAGATTGTTAAGTATGGAGCCTGATTTACCCTTGTAAATTTCTGTGGTAACAGCGCACATTTGTAAGGCCCCCATTATGAGGAGAAGCCATCGTGCGTGAAGGAAAATCACTCACCGGAAACCAAAATTTTCACGAACAAGAATCAGGGGCAACTTTAAAGGCCTTGGGGGCGGAGGCCCTCGAGACCTTTTTTTTCGCCGGAATATTCTTTTTCGTCGGAATATTATGGCCGGACGGCAGCCGGAAAGTGGTCGGAAGTCAATGGTCGGTGGCCGGTGGCCGAATTCAAAAGCGGACTTGTCTTCTCAAGGGCAGCCACACATGGGCGGATTGGAGGGTCCGATTTGGACTTATTCGCACAAGGGCGGCTACACATGGCTGTCTCTCATAAGAGAGGGCAGCCCTTTTGGCCTATAAAAGGAGGCCATTTCTACACACATTTCATAGTGTGAAGTTGAAGCAACAAGGTGAGTGTGAGGTGGTGAGAGTGAAGCAAGGCGGGAGCTCCATTAAGGGTATAATCCCTTTGTAAACTACTTCTTGTTTTGAAGTACTAAATCCATTGAGTGGCTGCTTTCCCGTGGACGTAGCCCACATTGGGTGAACCACGTATATCGTGTGTACTCTCTCTCTCTCTACTCTATAATCTCGTGTATATAAATCTGTCTCTCTCCATTAAGTAATCTACTCAATTATCTATTTAGCTACGTCTTATTTCCTAACATGTTGATGCCATTATACATACTCTAGCTCCTCGATTATTGCAAGAAAAACATGTGAGCTCATTTGGTGTGGTGGCACTCAATGCACCCCCCTTTGAACACCCCAAAATGCACCAAGAAACTTCATAAACACCTTGGATATTGGACACCATTCATGTGGCCAAATTTTCATGCTCATGGGTTTGATTGCTAAGTTGTAAAGAGTGGACGGACACGTGCATACCCACCAGGATTTTGAGGTCTCACCCTACATTTCAAGATTCTTGATTATCGATACCGATGTCGAAAAGTGTGCGGTCTAGCTAGGAAGGTGTGAAACCTTTAGCTATGAGAGTTCGTGATGAGAGTCACAAAAACTTTGTGAAAAAGTGTTTATGTAAGTCACCAACCCTCTTGCTATATGGCTTAAAGTCTAAGAGCATTTGTGATAGAAAATTCACAAACCCTCTTTCCTATTGTGCTTGAAATGTGCTTGTTTTTGTAAGCGAGTTCATGATAAAAGGATCACCAATTCATAACCAATTTTATTGATCCAGCAATTAAAACACTAAAATTTTAGCCATAGACCCTCAAATCTCTCATACAAGCACAAATCCCATTCAAAACCCAGACCTCTTTCATGGAATCATATAGCCTCACCACCAATTACATAGTTGTAACTTGTGAAAATGTTGAAAGGAAATCACGAGATTGCCCCTTCACGTCGACCATTTTTTTATTTTTCAGAGATTTAAGAGCTTCCGCATTGAATCACACACACCATTTTGATGAATAAAAACCCTGATTCACTTCGTCAAAAGCTCAGATACAAGATAGTGGTGAGGAAGGGTTGCACTACACACTCATAGAGCAACCTTAAAGTGAAAATACACATAAGGGAAAAATTTCAGGTTTTTTCAGTCATCAGAGGAAACCCTCTTTCTCTTCCCACGGCCAAAAGTGCCGATGTGTCAATTTTTGGGCCTTTTATCCATTTTTGATCCCAACTAGGTCAATTTTATCTCATTTTTGACCCAAAAGACCTTTGTTTATGTGAAAAATCCCAAACAGAGTCGAAAAATCCCTAAATTTGTGTGATCTTTTACATAAGCCTAAAAACAATACATATTCATCAATTTTCATTAATTTTTCATTTTGGGTCACTTTCCATGCAATTTTATGAATGACATACGTTAGCTGCTATTTTGGCCCTTTTCGTCCACATCAATCTTTGTAGGCAAGATGACTATGCCACCATGAAACGCTTGGAATATGTACACTGGAAACCAAATTAGGAATCTTAAGTGGAAAAACATGCAATGGTGCCATATACAAGGCCACAACTTTCCAGATAGGTATGTACGATACACCAAACCATAGTAGCCACTTTAGCATATATCACAATATGTACATTATTGCTTTTATTCCCATGCATAAAAAAATGTCAAAAGTGAGGTGAATGTTTTTTTTTTTTTGCATTGTGCACATGCTACGGCATGACATCCACCCCCTCTAAACGTGCACATCCTTTGATATGTGCCACAATAGTCTTTGTTAAGCATCAAAATTCACAATTAGACACACTTTCATCCTCAGTTTGCATATAGTTGGATCCATCATTCTCTTCACTTGGTTGTGCATCAAATGGATCATTATCCCCTCTTCTTTTGAACAATTTCCCTCTTTCTTGTAATGGGGATTTTCATTTTTTGTCCCATCCAATTCACTCAAGGTATAAGTTGCAATTCCATGCACACACTTAACAACATAAGGACCAAACCATCTCTTTGCAGGCTTCCTTATTGTAGACTATTGGTTTTCAATGCTACTATTATACACCAACACCCAACCACCTTTTTCAAAGCTTTTGGTATGAGCCTATGCCTCTTGTGCAATTTGTCTTTGTTTTTCAACCTTGCATCCTTTAGTTGAGCTTTTGCAAGCTCAATATCTTTTGCCCTTCTTTCCACCTCTATGTGGAGTTATCCTTCCCACACATCCAGAGTCACAAATCACATCAAGAAGGAATTAACATACAATCTTCGTATTCTTTGTCCTCAATGCATGCCATTCAACTTGATTAGAGAAATCTTCTCTTTCAAGCACCAAATACCTCATTTTCCAAAGTCCCAAAGGCATTGTGACCAAGTCTACAACCCATTTGTAATGTATGGCCGATGGATAAGTAGGATGTAATCCATCACAATGCCATACATTTGAATACATCACTACCACATATATGGTAAGTAATCCCCCCTAGGAGTGATGCAATGAATGACAGATGGCACATAGTGTATAGGAAAGTGCCATGCCCTGAGGATAGGATCAATCCACAATGGGAAGCAAGCCCAAAGCTTTGCAAAAAGATTCAAACTTCTCACAAGGCAATGGCTTTGTGAATAGATTTACAAGGTTTTCATGTGTCATCACATAAGCCAAGGTGATCTCTTTTTTTTATAATCTCTCCCTCACATATTGCTAATGCACCTCAATGTGCTTTTGTGCAAGCATGAAAAATTGGATTCCACCAATGTGCTTTGATTGTCAGTGTATATGATGTTGGTAGTGTCTTTTCTAACACCCAACTTAGCCATAAAGCGTATAAGCCACACACACTCAATTGTAGCTGTGAAGACTACCATGTACTCAGCTTCATAACCGAAAGTGGCGACAGAGGTTGCTTCTTTCTTAACTATGATATGCATGCAATGTTGAGCATGAAACAAGAACCACTTGTGGACACTCGTGTGTCATAACATTCAACCCAATCTAAGTCCAAAAAAGCATGCAAATTTGGCAGCACTTGGGATAAAAAGACTCAAGATGTAAATTGCCACTCGAATAGCAAAAGATCCTCTTAACAACTTGCCAATTCTTAAACCCTTGGCTATGCATAAATTTGTTGCCCTCTAAGACTGCAAACTAAATATCCAGCCTCACATTGCATACATAAATAAGGCATCCACCAACATCAGTCTAATAAAGAGTGGCATCAACAACATGAAGACTTATTTTCAAACATGTTCCCATTGGATTACAAAATAGGTTTCTAGTCCTTAAGTCCAAACTTACATAGTAATGTTTCTATGTATCTTTCTTGACACAAAACAATCCCTGCATCACACTGCTTAAATTGTATGCCCTAATAGTGATGCAAAAGCCCCCAACTCTCTCATCTTGAATGTGGTATTCAATTCATGCATGATTTCAACAATGTGTGTCTAGTAATAGACAAACCATCTATGTGCAGTATGACACTAAGAAATATATCATCCTCATGTTTGACAAACAATATTCTCTCAATTGGATTATTATGAAAGCCTTGTTTAACAGAACGAGTGTCGGCTTTCTCAAACCAAGCATAAGGAGACTGCTTCTATAAAGCATTCTTACATTCACACTTTCTTTTCTTGTCCTTTCTTGACAAAACCGTAAGGCTACATTGCATATACTTCCTCAAATATATCACCATTCAAGAAACTAGTAACAATGTCAGGTTGATGTGCACTCTATCCAAAACGAGCTAATAATGCACATAGAAAATAAATAATAGTCATAGGACAAGTGTGAGTAAAAGTCTCTTCATAGTCTCTCTTCATAGTCAATGGATTTCTATTGTGCATAACCTTTTGCAACAAGTCTGACCTTGTAGCGATCAATCCCACAATCTAGCTTACATTTCAACTTGTAAACCCACTTTGTACCAATGGCCTTTTTGCCAGGAGGCAAATCAGATAAAGTCCATGTTTCATTCTCTATAAGTGCATCATATTCTATTTGCATGGTAGGCATCCAATCTAAATTTTGTGCTTTATCAAAAGAAAGAGGTTCCTCTTCATCACATAAACTAGAAATAGCCAAAGCATAACATTCTGATGCATAAGAAGCATGGCAGAAACTTGAACGAGTACGTTTAGACATAGGTGCATCCAATTTACTGTCACGCAAATTATGCACCAACCATTTTGGCAAACCTCTAGCCTCTTCATTCTCAACCCTTTCCACATCAAGTAGTTCATGTACATCTACATCAGTAATTGGTTGGTCTGTAACATTTTTAAAAACCCCCATAGGTTGTACATGTTTCCCCTTAGAAAGGCTTGGAATATGTTCATTGTAAAATTAGATTATGCATGTTATCAAGTGGAGCAAACCATCTCTTTGCAAGCTTTCTTAATCTAGAGTACTCGTTATCAAGGCTATTGTTAACTCTCACGGACACCCTATCACTTTTGAAGGACGCATACTATTTATTTGATTGAGTCATAGACGGGCTTGTCGGTCCAATAGGTGTGTAGGTGATCGCCGATGAGAGGTGCACCACTTATCTTATTTTTACAGTAGTTTTGCAATGACCGACCATTGTGGGCACCCATGTGTGAATGGGCCAAACTCTTATAAAAGGTCCATTTGACCTAAAAATCCTCATTCTTTGAGGTGTAAGCTAAGAAGTGCTCTTGCTCCATCTCTATCTCCTTCTCCTTCGTGTGTGTGTGTGTGTGTGTGTGTGTGTGTGTGTTAACCCTCACGGCTCACGGACACCATATCACCTACGACGGACGTTGTATTATTTACTTGGTAGAGTCAGGTATCGGGCTTGTCGGTCTAATAGGAAAAGGGTAAGAGTGATCGCCGATGAGAGGCGCACTCTAACTAGAACATTCAAGGGATTAGTTGGCTAAGCATGGGCGCCCAAGTGTGAATGGGGCGAGCTCATATAAAAGTCAACTAAACCTAAAATTCACTCATTCTCTCATTTGTGCAATTGAAGAGTGCTCTTGCTCCATCTCCATCTTCTTCTTCTTCATCTCCTTGTGTGTGTGTGTGTATATGCGTGAGAGAGAGAGAGAGAGAGTGTGCGATCGAGCATTGCGATGGCACGATGGCGGCGAGGCGGTTAAGCGCGGTGTAGCGGCGTCTCCCTCTTCTTCATGGCGAGGAATCCTCTAGGATAGCAAGCGTAGAGTGGTGAGTGACACACCATCGCCATCTTTGAGCTTACTAGTTTAGGCTTGTTGTGTGCTTGGAGCCATTTGTGGCTCGCACACAGTGTATTGGCAAGTTCCTTGCATTGACACGTGCGACAGACATGCACATTATTGGCGCCGTTGCCGGGGAATGCCATACACTAAGCTTGAATGGAACTCTATGCTTCTTTTGTGGTGCAATTTCAATTGTAGGAAAGATAGGGAAGGAAGGTGTGTGTGTTGAAAAGAAGGATTTTGTGTTGCTACTGTGTATTTCTTTGTTAATGAAGTTTTGAAAGGTTACTGTGTTTTCTTTGTCTCATAAGGAATTAGTATTAAGGTTGTTAGTTCTCTGTAATGAAAAGTACAATAAGTAGGAAGTAGATCTGTGAGAGCTAATGAAGTGTGTAACAGTAGGTGTATAAATTGTAAGTAGGTAGGTAGAGTGTGTGTGTGCACGCAGGCCGCGGCGGCCTTATCCTTTTATTTTTTTTAGAAAAAATCAAAAAAGAAAATTAAAAAAAAATTAAAGGTAGGACCGGGATCGGGAATATCTCCCAGACCCAAGCCCAAGCTCACGCTCAGGCTCAGGCCTCAATCGCCCTTTAAAATTACAAATTTTAGCTTCACACGTAGTAGCTAAAAATCGATTTTTTTGAGGACCAACGGAGCTTCAGGTGACTGAACGTTGTGCTGTAAAGCACACCGCGACCTCTGAGTGATACGCTCGTTTTGAGCTATCACACACTTTAATAAAAAAATCAATCATTAAAAAACATTAAAAACTTTTAAAAAAAAACGAGTGAAAACGGACGCCTAAAAAAGTAAGCGGTTAACCTTCGAGGTTATTCGTCGACGCTTGTAGGGTGCCAAAGGCACATGCATCTGCACTCTAGTTGTGTGCTAGACACGAAGTAACTAGAGAGAATTCAGATATGGCTAGTACGCTAGAGTCATCCACTCCTGCCTTGGGTGAGAGGTACCCTCGTTACTTTTCACAAATGTTTCACATGGTCTTTCCGATGTTTGCATGTGAATGGGATTTGGTAGGTATGCTAGCATGTGAGAGGAATTTCGAGGAGTTAGAATGGCTAATACGTCTCTTGACCACGACTGATCCATACTTAGTAGAGAGTGTATCTCCCATTGCACAAGCCTATCCTTTTGACCAAGATGACTATAGGTATCTAGTGACCTTCTTAGTAAACATGGGTACCTATGATGAAGAAGAAGATTTACATGACTACACGGATGGCACATATGGTCTCATGGATGCTGACTTTGTTTATCTCAACGACGAGGATAGGGGTTTAGCCTTAGGGTTTCCCCCCAATCTCTACAATATCCTATTCCCTTGACTCTCTAGGGGGGAGTGCAAATAATTAGGTTAGGGTTTCTTATGTTTTTTTTGTTGTGTTCAATAAGTGTTGGTACCTTTTCCCACTGATGTGCCTCCTAGAGGTATTCTTTGTGTCTCTTAGTGTGTGCAGAAACATGTTGCTGTTTTTAGGATTTGGACCTTCATGGGATCTTTCTCTCATTCACACTTCAAATCAAGCGCGACCATCAACACAAACAGGTGTTTCTTGTCCATTAGCATTGCCCCTTATCTTTTTGCGTCCATGTTTGTCTGCTTTAATTGTGATTGATAGCATAATATCCAGTACGTTTGCTTAGTAACAAACATTAATTCAATGTAATTTTTTGTCATAATCACTTGTCTAGGTTTAAAAATCAAGCAGCCCAACTAAGCTAGTTTGACCAAGCTAGGTGTTAGAGATCTTCTCTTAATACCATGGGGAATGCCTTCCTAATAATCAATGGTTACTTAGGTTCTTAATCCGATTTAGGCAGCATTGTGAGAAATGTACTAGGGCTTCTAGTGGGCTTAGTCCCTATTGACATTTAGCTTAAGTATTATAAAGGGAGTTTACTAGTGTGATGAGCCTGGGGAGGGTAACATGTTATATGACCCCCCAAAGTTACAAAATTAAAATGTTGAAAACGAACAAACAAAAAATCAAAGCGCCACAATGTAAAATCTTAACCTGGAAGAGAAACCTTAGCTTGATTTGGTACTTCACTCACATGTATCGCCTATGGTACTAGAGCCCTAGAGGTTCCCAATGTGGGCACTTTTCCTTGAAAAGCAAAAAACCCAAGGCATACAAAATAAGCCCACACATCAAAATTGAATCACTATGAAAAGACTTTGGGGGGTCAAAGAAAAAGTAATCAGTTAGGCGATGATTTCATGGGAAATTTCTTTTATCGTAGCTTAACTACAAGGTCTTCTAGATATAGCCTCTAGTCAGCCCTCGAACATGAAATACTTAGCTCTCGCGATTAAACAACTTAATTGACTAGAGAAAATTGAGAAGCATACCCATGGTATTAATAGTCGATCTTTAGTGCCTTTCGATCGTTAAATTAGCGACCCCATACTTGTTCAATTTTTTACTTTTACAACTGTTTATGCGTTTGATTATAGACAAATGGTTAAGAATTATGCTACCAATCAATTTGTCTTCCTAAAACTGCATATGCTTTCTAATTGTATATGAGAATGCAATTACTGTGCCAATGTTTTTTGATTTTGCAGTGACTGAAGAAGGCTAAGGACATTTATCTGAAATGCTCTTCCACCTCAACGAACGAGCTTCAACTCAATAGCTTCCGAGGACGGAATCTACATTAGGAAGGGGGGCATGTTAACCCTCACGGCTCACAGACACCATATCACCTATGACGGACGTTGTATTATTTACTTGGTAGAGTCAGGTGTCGGGCTTGTCGGTCCAATAGGAAAAGGGTAAGAGTGATCGCTGATGAGAGGCGCACTCTAACTGGAACATTCAAGGGATTAGTTGGCAAAGCATGGGTGCCCAAGTGTGAATGGGGCGAGCTCATATAAAATTCAACTAAACCTAAAATTCACTCATTCTCTCATTTGTGCAATTGAAGAGTGCTGTTGCTCCATCTCCATCTTCTTCTTCTACTGAGCTAGAGAGACAGAACAAGGGGATCCACATGCCTTCAACGGGTCTCATGAGATTCTTGGATACAGGGAAGGCTAAACAACCAACCTTATCGCAAATGGAGACTCCCTCGGTAAGCCCGATGGATCCTCCATATGTTGTTTCACCAAGGGTCTCAGTGCAATCTGAGCCCACAAGTGATAGCTTTACCTTTCCAAGTCTAGCTCATTTTTCCCTTGATGACACCATGCCTACCCCAATAATGGGCATGCCAGGAAACATGCCATGGACTTCATTTGTTGGTAAAGCACCACTACATGGTAGCTCAATGTCTGCAACAGTACCTACAAATGTGTACCAATCATATACACCTATGGGTCCTCGTACTCATGTAGTTTCTACCCCTCCCATTGTTTCAACAATCTATGCTCCACAACCACAACATCCAAGCTCTTATTTCTATGGGACGTTACCGGCTAGCATTAGCATGTTACATACGGCGCCTGCTATGCCTAGGGCCACACATATGAACTTTGGGCCACCACATCGGACAACACCGTACCAAACTTGGAACCCAAGGACTTCCTATGCGCCAAGCCCAATGCCAATACCTACTCCACATGTAGTCTCTGGAGCACCTTCACCCACGGTGCCTGCTCACTTAGGTGACTTGGCAACATTGCTCAAGCTATCGATCGATCTATTGCTGAGAATATGAGTAACACGCCTGATAGAGAACCTAGAAGTAAGGCAGTAGAAATAGCCAAGCTCACATAAAAATTTAGTGGAGACGGGGATGTGAGAAAGCATATCGAAGTGTTTGAACAAATATGCGATTCTCTAGGAGAACACAATGACCTGCATAAGAGTAATGCTTTAAGCCTAACGTGAAGTGGGAAAGCAAGGGATTGGTATAGAATCCTAAGGGTGGAAGAAAAAAAAATTTACCCTACTCTTAGGAGATTGTTCTTGAAAGAATACATACGAGAGAGAGTGCTTTGGGGTGTAGCCTCTCAACTCCAAAAAGCCCAACGAGAGAAAGGAGAGTCGATGAGAGACTTTATTAGTCGCTTAAAGCATTTGAATTCTCGTTGTAACCAATTGAGCGCTTCAATAATAATCAATTGCTTGATAGATTCATTAGGACATTACAACATGAGGATATCTACAATGGCCTAGTCATTAGAGGTATCACCACTCGGGAAGCAGTCACCACCAATGCGATCCAATTGGAGGATAATTTAATGATTCAAGGAGAAAGAGTGTCTGTTGAGCCTAAATCTATTAGCTCGCAAGCATCGGGGAGCCTATTGCTAAGGAGCCAAAGATATCTGAGATGACTTTAGAAGATCTCACCAAGACCATTCAAGAGAGTCTTAGAGACAATTGTGCTCCACAAAACAATCATATGTATCCAAGAAGGGAGCAACAATGGTTCTCAATATGCTATGGTCCGTATAGTACCAGTGAATGCCCTACTTTTAAAGTAAAATTCAATGAGAATTGCAATGCCTATGGGAGGTATGGTCATCAAGCTAAGGATTGCATAGTATTTAAGCGCGCAATGGACAATAGACCAACCTTAGCATTGACAGACACACCTCAAGTGCCTGCACTGATGCCAGCCCCACCTCTTGAACAAACATCACAACACATGGTCCCTAGGGCCCAAAATGTTGTTCAAACAACACCCTTACCACCTCCAGTGCTAGGACCGCAACCACCACATTCAAGAATCACTTCTGTGAATCAAGTGGGTTGTGAGTCATCTATTGCTTGTTTGGAAGGTTGTGAGGAAAACCCTAATATTGCCTATGGGATGGATGCGCTTAAAGAAAGTCCACAATACTACATGGAGGACTATTGGGGATAAGTCAAACCTGTGTATCAAGTAGCTGCTCTTGTTGCAAGAGGCCAAAATATCAATTACACTGCCAAGAGACCAACTCTTCAATGCTATGAGTGTGGAGGACCACATCGTGTGGCCGAGTGTCCTATTAGGCTACAAAAGAATGCCACACTAATGCAAACCAATCAAGCGAGTACGTCTTACAATGCCGATACTCATGCGTAATTGATGTGGCATAGATCATTTAATTATCCAATGTCCAAATAATCCAAATGAATCAAAGATCACGCCATTAAACTTGATTGAGGTTACCAAGGAGCCATCACAAAGTACACCTGTGGTACCAATAAACATACTCACATGATCGATACTCCAAAAACAAAATTATATTCTTGAAGAAAGAGACACGGCATCAATTGCCCAATCTCAGAAGAAGAAAAAAACACGAAGGAAGAGATCGCAAAAAGCGACAAAGTCAGACCCCAGTTCAAAGACCAACATAGGGACTGGGTACGACCCCGTATAGATGAACGACGCTGAAGAGGATTCTGATTCAGGTGAAACCATGGAGACCAAAGCAACTACTAAGAAAGAAACCAACAAGGAAGATCGTCATGAGCCACAATGGCCAGGATCCAAGAAGAAGATAGGAACTTATCCAAACCCTACCAAGGAGATCGAGCGAGTCAAGCAATTAATGATTTTGGTAGAAGATACTCAAAGGGATCTAGAACCAGCACCTAGGTAGATCCAAATTACAGAGAGTATTTCCTACGCAACAACAACCTCACCAAGTCCATAGACCCTTAGCCATACCTAGTGTCATCCAAGAAGAAAGTGACTTAAAGTGGGCGTACTCACTTCTTGATGGAAAGAATGTTTACAGAGGGACTACCTGACCCTATCGAAGAAATGGAGATCCCATCTTCCCCATGTCAAGGGACTAAAGCCCAAAAGGTGCCGTTAAACATTGCCAAATTGATGGACTTCATGTCTTCAGAAGTTAGAACCACCATCATGTCCAAACTATATAAAGACCCTAAGCTAATCTTAGCTCTTCAAGCTTTCCTCAATGGAGAACTGAAGCGGGCTACCACAACTTTCACAGATGGATGGAGTTAGGGAGATGCCAATAGAGGAGGAACACTTAGATCCACAACCCAACCTAGATGAGAACCTTGTTGTAGAAATACCTGTTAACAAGTTGGGACAATACTTTGAGGGCAATGAATACAATGCAACCATACCAATCACTACCAAGGGATTAACTGTAAAGGGAATCCTTGATGGTGGCGCTAGGATTAGAATTGTGACTAAAAATTGATGGGAAACTATGGGAAGACCTCACCTTGGAACTACAACCATAGTAGTAAAGATGGCCAATGGGTCTATTGTTAAACCTATTGGGATGCTAGAAGATCACAAGATCAAGGTCTTTGGACATAAAATAAGAATTACCTTCATTGTTATGGATTTCTCCAAGCACACTATGGCATCTGAGATGATCTTAGGACGTCCTTTAATGAGGGAAGCAAAAATGATGCATGACTGGTCTAAAAACCACCATGTCTACTTGCAGTTCCAAGATTCCGTCATTTGAGTGGATCTGGTAATTGGTCAAGCACATCCTCTAGGAAACAGGTTTATAATTGATCATAGATCTGACACCACAATTCACTTGGCCCCATTGCAGTATTGTTACACGTGTAAAGCAGACACTGATGTTGGGGAAGATTCTCCTTATATGGATGTACTACCTGGGATGCATGAGTCGCACAATGTGGATTGGGTCCACCTAGCAGCAACCATAAAACACTTGGGGAAATAGGGGGACGACCTGGGTAACACCTGAGGGGGATGAAATGCCACCACTCGTACCCTTAAATATGCTAGAAGCAATGCATATAGCTTCTGATGACCTACAAGATGAAGGTCTGACTGGCATTGGAACCAGTAGCGTCTCACAAGACTATAGCCCACACAATTTGGGGTCAGATCATCAATTGAAATCGACTCTGAGGACAAAGAATCTGAGTTAAATCTTAGTGAAAATGTGGGGACAAACCATTCAGGGCCCAGTGGTACCCAAGATGACAATCTATCCAAGGGATCAGAAGACACAAGTAGTGATTCATCTAGTGACTCTTCACTAGAGATCGGCCGTAATCAAAAATCAGAGAAGAAGAGTAAGAGATATAAGAGGCGACGATATCGAGCAAATGTGCGTGCTAGAATAAATCGAAACAAAGAAGCCAAAGAATAGGCAAAGCTTAAAAAGATCCAAGCAAGAGTTGAGGCTCGAGAAAGACAACAACGTCTTAGACGCCAACAAGAGGCTAGTCTGGGAATCATGGAAGCTTTTTTTGAAGACATTGATGATGATTCATTGGACTCTAACACACCTCTATGGTACCCTATTGAGCTAAACAGTGCCTATGGAAAAGTGCTATATAACACCTTATTGGACACGGGTGCTGAGTATAATATGTTGTCATATGGAGTGTGTTGTCAATTGGAAAAGCCACCTCTCTCTGAGAATATTATCCAAGTCAAGGGTGTCAACAAGAAAAAACTTTTTTTCAAGAGGTGGGACAGGCATCAATGCAAGCACTCGAGATGTGTCTGCCCATGATAAGGTTGGTCTATTAGCCATTGCGCGTTTAAATACTATGCAATCCTTAGCTTGATAACCATACCTCCCACAAGCATTGCAATTCCCACTAAATTTTACTCTAAAAGTAGGGCATTCACTAGTACTATGCATACCCTAGCAAATTGAGCACCATTGTTGCTCCCTTCTTGGATACATATGGTTGTTTTGTGGAGCACGATTGTCTCTAGACTCTCTTGAATGGCCTTGGTGGGATCTGCTAAAGTCATCTCAGATATCTTTGGCTGATTAGAAATAGGATTTAGGGTCATTGGCTGATGTCCCGATGCTTGCGAGCTAGTAGATTTAGGCTCAACAAACACTCTTTCTCCTTGAATCATTAAATTATCCTCCAATTCGATCGCATTGGTGGTGACTGCTTCCCAAGCGGTGATACCTCGAATGACTAGGCCATTGTAGATATCCTCATGTTGTAATCCTCTAATGAATCTATCAAGAAATTGGTTATTATTGAAGCACTCATTTGGATTACAATGAGAATTCAAATACTTCAAGCGACTAATAAAGTCTATCATCAACTCTCCTTCCTCTCGTTGGGCTTTCTGGAGCTGAGATGCTACACCCCAAAGCACTCCCTCTTGTATGTATTCTTTTAAGAAGAGTCTCCTAAGAGTAGGGTAAATCGTTTTTTCTTCCACCCTTAGGGTTCTATACCAATCCCCAGCCTTCCCACTTAAGGTTAGGCTTAAAGCATTACTCTTATGCAAGTCATTGTGTTCTCCTAGAGAATCGCCATATTTGTTCAAACACTTCGATATGCTTTCTTACATCCCCGTCTCCACTAAATTTTTGTATGAGCTTGGCTATTTGTAATGCCTTACTTCTAGGCTTCCTATCAGGCATGTCACACATATTCTCAACAATAGATCGACCAATAGCTTGAGAAAATGTTTCCAAGTCACCTAAGTGAGGAGGCAACGTGGGTGAAGGCGCTCTAGAGACTACATGTGGAGTAGGTATTGGCATTGGGCTTGGCACATAGGAAGCCCTTGGGTTCCAAGTTTGGTACGGTGTGTGCCATGTGGTGGCCCAAAGTTCATATGTATGGCCCTGGGCATAGCAGAAGTGGTAGTTGGTATGCTAATGCTAGCCAGCTGGTCCCATTGAAATAAGAGCTTGGATGTTGTGTTTGTGGAGCATAGGTTGTTGAAACAATGGGAGGGGTAGGAGCTACATGAGTACGAGGACCCATAGATGTATATGATTGGTACACACCTAGCACCTCAATCCTAGATGGAGCGTTCCTTTCGCTTTCTACGGGTTACCCTTAGTGGTCGCTAATTCAGGAGCACTCGATTTCTCGCGTTGCATGGATGTTGACATAGGGGCTTTTGTTTTTAACTGTCTCCTTTGCTCTGCCCTACGTACGCTCTCAATTTCCTTTTCCCTAGCCGCAATGATATACCGCTCAACCTCTTGCACTTCGGCAAGGCTTCTACCATCAGGTAATATAACCTCGTAGGGGAATAGCTCTGAAGATTCAGGGGGTGCAGTGAATGGAGTATTCACTTGCACACTCTCCAAGAGCATGAGATCTACGTTGGTCATGAATGGCGAATTTACTTCCCCACCCCCCTCATTTACATCATTAGCCCTATGTTCAGAGTGAGTGGCTCTACTAAAGGTTTCCTTCAAGCGGCTAAGCATGCTCGGCACAGGCCGTGGACCCATGGCATGCATGCCTTGGCTTGAGCTATCAGAATTCGGCATCGGGTAACCCTCCATGACGTTGTAGTCAGAGGAAGAGTCACTAGATGCAATATGTGGGTCCTGAGTGGTACTACCTTGGGTGTTGAGGACCTAGAGCCTAAGGTAGAGGAATAATGAGTGCCGCCGTAAACAGAGACACTCTCGATGTGCTTGTCCTCTAGCACATGACTAGAGCATAGGTGTGTGTGACCTCAACACTCTAGAGGTGTTGGTGAGTGCCCATAAAAGCCACTCACCTAGTTTTTTAGGTGTTTACAACCCAAAATTTTTTGTATTTTTGGTCCCTTTTTTTAATCGAGCCACGGAATATGGTGTGTGATAGCTCAAAACGAGCGTCTTGGCTAGGGGGATGTGCCGTGCTTTTACAGCCCTTGATTTGGTTATGTACAACCCTCGGAATCTAAAGCTGGTCTTTTCTTAGGTGGGGAGAGGGCTAGAATTAGTAAGTCCAAAGGGTGAGTGTGAAGGGGATGGTGGAGGACTTGAGGAACTTGTCCCACATGCCCTCCCTTCACTTGAGGTCCTAGTCTTTATATATAAAGTGGTGTGTATAGTATATCGTAAGACTGAGGACTAAGGCCTGGGCTTGGGCTTATGGGCTTCGAGAAAGATCCTGATCTCAATCCCTTCCTTTTAAGATAAGTTTTTTTTTATTTTTGTTTTTTCTTTTTAGTCCCAAATATTTTGAGCGTTTTCTTTTTTTAACATTTATATTTATTTATTTTAAAAAAAGTTATTTTTTTGGGTAATGTGGCCACATGGACGTCGAGCTCCCATGCGCACACATTAGCTCTTGCGAGCTCTGTCTAACCTCTTTTCAACTAGCACATCTAATTACCCCTAATGGATGCTAACTACCTCTGCTAACACACTGTTAAACACATTAGTCTGCATACTCACAGATAGTCAACTCTACTGCTCACTGTCTACTCTACTTCTCCCTGTCTACATTCACTAACCAATCTACTAATACCTTCTCATTACATATCTTGCAAAACTAATAAAAATAGTACAATGCAGCACTAATAGACGTTACAACCACTTAACAGAAGCTGACAAAAACCTGCTAATTTGCCCTTTACAGTCACTTAACAGTAGATAACAAAAACTGCTAATGTGCCCATTGCATCCACTTAATAGTTCTCACACAACACAACAAAAGACAAAAAACATATGGAAGAAAAGCTTCTAGAGGTAGCACTGAGTGCTCCTCAAGCTTAAGGTAAGGCATTCCCGGAGAGCGGCGCCAAACACTTTGTTGTACGTGTCGAAGCTGGCGAGGATCCGAGGGATGTCAAAGATCAATGAGATGCAAGGAGATCGATTGCGCAAAAATCAAATTGATGTCATAAGCTAAGAATCATCGAGAGTCAAATCCGATGCCGAAAAATAGAAAACATTTGGTGGAGATACTCCCGACACGACAAAGAAGTTGCAGCAACAGCACGGGTGTGAATTTCAGCTCTCTCTCTCTCTCTCTCTCTCTCTCTCTCTCTCTCTCTCTCTCTCTCTCTCTCTCTCTCTCTCTCTCTCTCTCTCTCTCTCTCTCTCTCTCTCTCTCTCTCTCTCACTCACTTGCTGATCTGAGCTCTCCACAAGACCTCTGCTCTGAGCTCTAATACCATTTGTAGAGTGCGTGGTGCGTGTAGAGTGTGAGGGAGAAGAAGAGTAGACACATAGAGCGGGTGGATCTCAGTGAGCGTAATCCTCACAGGTTCTTATTCTATTAGGCATAAAGAATAAGGTTAGTGATGGGTTAGTTAGCAAAGCGTGCAATGAGTTGGCCTAAAGCCCAACAAGCTTGGCTCTATTGTATTATGGAACCAAGTTACAAGGGCCAAAGTTATAAAAGATGGTTAATACGTTAAAAGAAAGGGACAAAGGAGAGAGAGGGACAATTGTAGCAGGGAGCTCAGTAGAAATACGCTTCCTGAACTTGTGACAATAGAAAAAGCATAATCTCCAATATCACATCTGGATCTACTTTGCCAAAAGGCGTGCATTAGCAAAATCGGCATCATTAGACACTCGTTCTACATCAAATTTTGGAAGAGAGATAGCACCAAGAGGCCAATATTTCGTCTGTTCACCTTCAAGGATCCCCAATCACGTACTGCGAGCATACAAGAAGTAAACTATGTTGGCTAACTGCATAGTGCACAGTGTCAAAAGCCTTTTCAATATCAACTTGCATAACAAGCACGTCCTTTTGTGTGTATTTTGCATATTCCATGCCAATCAGAACATTAGCCAAGTTGTCTGTGATTTGGCTACGTGGAATGAAACCATAATGAGCCCAATGAAGTCTTGTACATAGGTGATATTTAATGTGCTCCACCAACAACTTAGCCAATATCCTATAAACCACATGCATGAAAGTAATTGGCCACCAATGAGAGAATAGCTTGCAAAGTGCTCCCTTAGGCAACAATTTGACCAAACCGTCTTACAAGATAATGGCAAATCTTGTTTCTCCCATGATGAATTTTGCATAAAAATCAAGAGCTCGTTGAGTGTCTCCTAAAAGGAAAGGAAAAATTCCACAGTAAGCCCATCCCAGCCAGGAGATCGCCAACGGTTCAGTGCAAGCAATGCACGATGCAATTTAGAATCAACAAATGGTCCCTCAAGGTGACATAAAATCTAATATCTAACCAACCCAGATGATTTTCTCATATTAAACTAATCATTTAATGTGGGAGAATAAACAGGAACAAGGGTCAGAATATAGACATGTGCTTACAAATCTATCTCAACACGGGGCCGATGGTAAAGGGGTCCAAATGAGACTAGACCCCCAAAAGAAGACTCTCTTCCATAGAAGAGGAGGAATCCAAAGAGCAAGAAAGTAATGAATCTTTAAGTTCCTCTGAAGATGTGGCTCCATGAAGATGGCGGTCTAGGTGATCGCCAACTCCTCCCAAGAGGAAACGGTCAACCCATAGTCCTTCCCCTTGTCACTCCAAAAGGGAAGAGAGGAAACAAAGGAAGAAAAGGGAAAGAAAGAGGTCACCCTCTTCTCCTTCTTCTTCACCTTCCTCCTCTTCCGATGAAACCTATGGCTACTCTTCTACATAATACAAGAGGGGAGGACATCACAAATCATACCCTGCATAGCAAAGGTCACAAAAGCTCAAGAAGTTCAAAGAGGGAGGAAAGAGTATCTCTTTTCTCACCTATGATGGCACCTTTGGTGCTACCAACAAAGTGTTGGCCTTCATCCAGCAATTTGATGAGGCCTTTGGAGACGAGGGCTCCATGGAGTCTTCCAAGCTACACCATATAGCTATGCACTTCCAAAATCGGCTTGTCAATGGTGGGCTAGCCTTTGTGGCAACGACAAAGCCCCAAAGACACGGAACACTCTACGAGTGTCTATCATGAACCATTTCCTTGCAAGTGATGCAAAGGGTGTTGGAATTAGGGTTGCAGAGAAACACACACAGCTTGGAGAAGATGAAGGAAGCTCAAGGCACACAATAGAGAGTATGTTACTTAGTGTGCAATGGAAAGATAGATAGCCCTAGAGTGATGGGCGTATATACAATGCACGGGGGAAAAAACCTCCTAAAGAGGGAAAAAATGCCCCGGCGGTCCTAGTGTGTTCACACACATCACTACCACATGTATATGGTAACAAACCCCCCCTGGAGTGATGCGGTGAACGAGAGCTGGCACATGAGTAAAGGGAAGTGCCAAGCCCTAAGGACAGGATCAGTCCACAAAGGGGAGTAAGCCCAAAGCTTTGCGGAAAGCTTCAAGCTTCTCACGAGACAATGCCTTTGTGAAAAGATATGCAAGGTTGTCCTGTGTTGGCACATAAGCCAAGCTGATCTCTCCTGCTGAGAGCCTCTCCCTGACATAGTGGTAATGCACCTCAATGTGCTTTGTGCGAGCATGAAAAACTGGGTTCCTCGCAACTGCCAATGCGCTCTGACTGTCAGTGTAGATAGTGTTGGCAGTGTCCTGTCCAACACCCAAATCAGCCATAAGGCGTCTGAGCCATACACACTCAACCGTAGCTGTGAAGACTGCCCTGCACTCAGCCTCACAACTTGAAGTGGCCACAGTAGGTTGCTTCTTGCTCAACCATGATATACATGAACTTCCAAGCATGAAACAAAAACCACTTGTGGACACTCGCGTGTCAAAACAACCAGCCCAATCTGAGTCCGAAAAAGCATGTAAGTCTGGCGGCAATGATCCCCCCTTGGGATAAAACAAGCCAAGATGTAAAGTGCCACTAAGGTAGCGGAAAATCCTCTTGACAGCCTGCCAATGCTTAGACCCTGGGCTATGCATAAATCTGCTGACCTGTGAGACTGCAAACTGAATATCCGGCCTTGTGTTGCATACATAAATGAGGCAGCCAACAGCAGTTTGGTAAAGAGTGACGTCAGTAGGATCGCCAGCATCATGTAGACTCAACTTCAAACCTGTTTCCATGGGAGTGGCAATAGGTTTGCAATCCTCAAGTCCAAACTTACATATCAATGTCTCTATGTAACTTTTCTGACACAAGGCAATACCACCATCACACTGCTTAAACTGTATACCCAAGTAATGATGCAACAGCCCCAAATCTTTCATCTTGAAAGTAGCATTCAAATCAGCCTTAAATTCAGCAATATGTCTCTCATTTGGTCTAGTGATCAGCAAATCATCAACATAAAGAACCACGATGAGAAATACATCACCCTCACGCTTTACATACAATGTGCTTTCTGTTGGACTGTTACGAAAGCCTTGTTTGATCAAATGAGTGTCAGCTTTCTCATACCAACCACGAGGAGATTGCTTCAACCCATACAAAGCCTTGTTACATTTGCACACTTTGTCCTCTTGTCCTCTTATGACAAAACCGCGAGGCTGCGTTACATAAACTTCCTCAAATATGTCACCATTCAAGAAAGCAGTAGCAATGTCCGATTGATGTACATCCCAACCAAAATGAGGTGCCAATGCACATAGAAAACGCACAGTAGTCATACGACAAGTGGGAGCAAAAGCCTCTTCATAATCTATGCCTTTTTGCTGTGCATAACCCTTTGCAACAAGTCGAGCCTTATGGCGATCGATCTCACCATCCGGCTTGCGTTTCAACTTGTAAACCCACTTCGTACCAATGGCCTTTTTTGCCAGGAGGCAAATCACATAAAGTCCATGTGTCATTTTCTATAAGTGCATCATATTCTGATTGCATGGCAGCCATCCAATTTTCTGAATTTTGTGCTTCATCAAAAGTCAGAGGCTCCTCAACATCATGTAAGCTAGACAAAGCCAAAGCATAACAATCTGATGCATAAGATGCATGGCGAGAGCCTGAACGAGTACGACTAGACAAAGGTGCATCCAATTTACTGTCACGCAAAGTGTGCACCAGCCATTTTGGCATACCTCTAGCCTGCTCATTTTCAGCCCTTTCCTCATCAAGTACATCATGTACATCTGCATCAGTAATAGGCTGATCTACGACATTTTCAGAAACCCCCATAGGCTGTACATTTGCCTCATTGGAACTTACATTCGTATTTCCACCACTGAAAAGAGGCAACAAAGTGTCATAAATGTCCTGTGAGCTTACATTACTGTCTCTAGTACATGACAGCAAGGGCTGAACAGAATCTTCCACAAACACTACATCCCGTGAAACCAGAATACGTTTTGTTTGCGGATGATACAACCTGTAACCTTTTCTTTTAGCACTGTAACCAACAAAAATACATTTGACAGCCTTATCATCCAATTTTTTACGCTGCACTTGTGGCACCAAAGCATATGCCAAACAGCCAAAAACACGCATGTGCTCAATAGAAGGCTTTCTATCATGCCATGCTTCATATGGAGTAATAGACTGCAAAGCTTTCGTAGGACACCTGTTAAGTACATAAGTGGCACACATGATGGCCTCAAGCCAAAAAGAATGCGGTAAAGCTTGACTTTTGACCATACATCGTGCCATTTTCGTTAGTGACCTGTTTTTCCTCTCAGCAACACCATTTTGCTGAGGTGTATAAGGCACTGTACATTGGTGTTTTATCCCACGACTAGCCAGAAATGCATTAAATTCATGAGACATATACTCCCCCCCTCAATCGGAACGGAGGGTGCCCATAGTACATTTCGAGACATTTTCAGCCATAGCCAGAAATTTTTTGAAGCACATAAAAACTTCGGACTTTGCTTTAAGCAGAAATACCCATGCATGCCTGGAGTAATCATCAATGAAAGTCACGAAGTATAGGTAATTGCCCAAGGACGGAGATTGCATGGGCCCACAAACATCACTATGCACAAGCTGCAACCTGCATGTGGCCCAAACTGAGCCATCCTTTGAAAATTTAGAACGCTGCATCTTACCCAAAATACAGCCTTCACAAACATGTTTGACAGGTGCTTCAAGAGGTGGCAAAGAAGCAACCATATCAGATTTCTACAAACGCAGCAAACTGGCAAAATTCAGATGACCAAAACGTGCATGCCAAAGTTTTGCATCTGAAATAGCCCTTGAATCTGCAACAGCATTTGCAAAGTTTTGTCCACACTTGTCATACAAAGTGAGCTTATACAGCCCACGGCACAAAAGGCCAGATGCAACAATTTCATCACCAAAACTGAGATCATGAACTGTACATCTGTCATCCACAAATTTGACTAAAAGTCCAAGTCTAGCAAGTGCGGATACAGACAAGAGATTCTTCTTGATCCCAGGTACATAAAGTGCATCAACAAGTGTGAAGGAACTGCCATTAGCAGCAGTGAGCACAATCTTTCCAACTCCTTGAACTGGATAAGAGGCATTGTTGGCACAAGTGACTGAATTCCCATGAGGGACAGACTCGAGAGAGGTAAACAATTCACGATGTGAGGTAATGTGCTTTGTAGCACCACTGTCGAAATACCACACATATGAATCTGCAGCAACTGACAAGCATGCATCAGGTTTTGATACATTAACAAGTTCGTTTTATTTCACCTTTCATTTCATAGCTTCGCATGGCTTGACCTTTCTTGCATTCTATTCTTTTGAATGCCAAATTGAAGCTTCACCTTGTTTGTATTGCATGGAGAAGGCTTGATGTTGATTGAGGCAATAAGAAATTTTCTAGGTGATTTGGGTAGAAGTATGGCTGCTAGGTTCAAATTGTGTGTGTGTGTGTGTGTGTGTGTGTGTGTGTGTGTGTGTGTGTGTGTGTGTGTGTAAGGTTTGTCAACAGTTGGAGGAATTGGCTGACTTGCGGTCTTTGTCTGAATCTGAAATGTCAGAGTTATGTGAAGCTTGTGTATGTATCCAACATAATGACAAGTAGAAAATTGATAAATGGCAATTGTCAAGGGGCTTTTATGGATTAAGGTTGTGCTTTGAAACAATTTTTAAAGCATTTGCATCATACAAGGGTTTCCAAGGACATTAAGCGTGTTATGCTTCCTATACGTGCTTGGACATCACCAAAACAGGAACTTGATTTTGCCATGGTCTCGCACTATCGACAAATGTTTGTTTCTCCTTCTTAGCCATCTATAGCCACTCATCAAGCACGACAGTTATTGCTCTCTTATGTACATCCGATCCTTTCTCCACAAGATGCACAATGGTCTCGCACTATCGACAAATGTTTGTTTCTTCTTCTTAGCCATCTATAGCCACTCATCAAGCACGACAATTATTGCTCTCTTATTTACATCCGATCCTTTCTCCACAAGATGCACAATGCCTTGTATAATGGAAATGGCATATGAACTTTGAGAGTAGCAAAAATTAGAGATAGCACTTTTGTGGAATTACTTTGTGAGCATAGAGAGGGACAGCAATATAAACATAGCATTTAGTTAACTTGGCATGAACTATACTTTTTCAAGAGAGAGAGTTTAGAGAACATGACAACAATTGAGGACCGGATTTATGTCCCTCCAATAGGCATTTGTATTATAGTTTCGCCCATTGAGAGAGACTTGGTACAATACAATCTTTGTCTTCCTTCTGACCTAGTGACGCAATGAAGATGGAAAGCTTCATGCATCACGAGCATAACATAAACTTTGTAGAAAGCATTAACTATCCCAAGCCTCAGTCCTAAGGCCTCAAACACCTTCGAAGGTGGAGAGAGCTAGTGGGGAATGAGGGTAGGGAAGAGGAAGAAGAAACATTTCATAGGAGAAATAATTAGTTCCTCACTTATCATCACTCTTCTTGCTAGCATACATAATAGCATAGTAATGAAGATGGAGAAGATGGCAAGCTTAAGCATTGAAGCATGGCTCTTGGTTGGATTTGGATTCCATAGCCAAGAGTGTTGGTGTAAGCTCTCAACTTCTTTACTAGCTTGGAGAAGGAGAAGGAGCTCTTACACTTTGCACTTCACACAATGAGAGTGTGTTTGAGTGTGTGTGGGAGAGTATACCCCTCAAGCATGCCCCCTACTTGCTTTGGTCGACCCCCTCTTCTAGCAGAAGCTTGAAGCTCATTGGACCTTCCTAGACCTAGCCAATCACCTACAAGAAGCATATCAAGCAACAAGGGTAGACTTGGGACGTGTCCCCCTTTCCCCTTTGAGAGAGAGGACTTGATAAATGCAAAACAATTAATTGAATCTACTAATTTATCAATGGACCCCTTGGGAGGCTAACCAATAGGCTTTAGCACACCATAAGGGCAACGTGAGGAGGAGCTTGACAAGTGTCCTTTTTGCTTTCTTTGTACCAAGCTTGGGGTGTGTTAAGCAACTTGAGTTGATAAGCCATCTCATTGATTGGCTTCAAGATTTCAAAAGGACCATAGTATCTTTTTGCTGCTTTAGCATAATTTTGATGCTCCGTAGGATTTTTGCCCATTGTTTGCCTCAAACGAGCGTTAGGAAACTTAAGTAAGACCCAATCATTTTCTTTGAACATTAAGGTCCTTCTGTGCTTGTCAGCAGCAGCTTTTTGCCTTTGTTGAAAGATGGATATAGCCTCCTTAATCTTTTGAAAAGATTCTTGTAGGTCACGACTATAATCATCGACAACAACAAAGATCTTCCCATGTACTTTAAGTAGTAAGGAACTTTTAGGTCTTCCCTCAATTATTTCAAAAGGTGCTTTTCTCGTAGAAGTAAGTACAGTATTATTGTGCGCGTACTCTACAAGAGGTAAGTACTTTTCCCATTGTGAGTGTTGATCTACTTCAGTAACATAAGTCTTTAGTAGATCGAGAATTGTAAGATTGGCTATCTCACTTTGGCCATCGGTTTGTGGGTGATAGGCCAAAGAGAAATTCAATCTTATTCCTAGATTTTCAAAGAGACCTTTCCAAAAATTACTGGTCATTCTAGGATCTTTATCTGACATGATGGATGTTGACAATCCATGGTGTTTGATAATCCGTGATATGAAGAGAGTTGCCATTTTGTGTGCCTTAATAGCCTTTTTGAGACAGGAATAAAGTGTGCTTGCTTGCTAAACCGTTGTCCATATTCTCGTATTCCCATGGATAGACTTGGGTAATCCAAAGATGAAATCCATGGTGAATTTGGGATGGGCAATGACTGGAGTAATCCAGGTTGCTTCCCTCTATCATACTTGGTCTTTTGGCATACCACACATTTTGAAACATACTCTTGTATATCCACTTTCATGGTAGGCGAATAGAAATACGTCTCTACTCCTCGGAGGGTAAGTTGAATGCCTCTATGCCCTGCATAAGGACGAGCATGGGATTCATACATGACTTTCTCACAAAGGGAGTGGGTAACACATAGCCTATTTCCGTGGAGAAGATAACCATCCTGCAAGGTGAATGGTTCCTCTTTCTTCCCCAAATCAAGGGCTGACGTTATGTCTCTATAGTCAGGGTCAGTAGCATACTCATCAATCATAGAAGATAGATAATTGTGAGTAGTTATAGACACCGCATTAACTTTTGGTCGTCATGAAAGTGCATTGGCCACTTGATTGTTCTTACCAACAATGTGATCAATATGAAAATTAAATTGCAAAAGAAAATTTGCCCACCTTATTTGTTTGGCAGAAAGCTTGGTTTGCGTCATGAAGTACTTGAGACTTTGGTGGTCGGTTCATAGAATAAATGGAGTCCCCAATAAATAGTGCTTCCATGTGTCTAGGGCGTGTAGAACAGCTAAAAGCTCTTTCTCATAAATGTCTAAGACATGTTCATCTGTATTGAGCCTTCGGCTCTCATATGGTATAGCATGCCCTTCTTGAAGCAAGAATGCTCCAAAGCAATCACCACAAGCATCACATTGGACCTCAAATAACTTTGAGAGATCCAGAAGCATGAGGACTAGTTGGGAGGTAAGCTTCTCTTTGAGATGTCAAAAGAATTTTGCTCCTTAGCAATCCATGAATACTTAACGTTCTTCTTTGTTAAGTCATGTAATGGTCCTGCTATTTGAGAAATATTAGCTATGAAGCGTCTATAGTATACACACATACCAATAATGCTTCTTAGCTCATATAGATTCCTTGGATTAGAACATGCTTTTATTACCTCTAACTTTGATGGATCCATCTGAGTACAATCTTGAGAGATAATATGACCTAAGTATTGAATCTCTTGAAGGAAAAATTTGCTTTTCTTTTGGTTGAGAAAAAGCTTGTTCTTCCTCAATGCTTGAAAAATCACTTGGAGATGTTGCTTGTGTTCCTCCAAGGACTTGGAGTAGATGATGATATCATCAAAGAACACTCCAGTGAATTTGGTCTAAAGATTTTCTCCATTAATTGATTGAACATGGCCGGTGCATTAGTCAAGCCAAAAGGCATGATTAGATATTCATAAAGACCAAACGTTGTGCGAAACGCAGACTTTAGGATATCTTCATCCACTGTCCTTATTTGATAATAGCCACTTTTAAGGTCAATCCTACTGAAGTAGGTAGAGCCTTGTAGCTTATCAAACAGATCTTCTACCCAAGGCACAGGAAGTCTATTTTTGATAGTGATATGGTTTAGTGCTTGTTAGGGCCATATCAGGTACCGCCGGCTGCAATGCCTTCTTGCAATTACACCATGATTCCTAACATCCCTCCCACTTAAGACCGACACCAAGACATGACTCCTCTTGCTCTTCGATGCCAACTCAAGGGGGTGTTATCATTCACTTTTATCATTTGGATCCCTTAACCTGAAAAATGCCTTTCCTCATCGGTTACACTTACCATTCGAAGTCATCAAACTAAATTAGAACATCGACCTTCCAGGGTCTACTGGTGAGATTTCACTAATTCACCCTTGGTTCAAGGTCACTGATGCTTTTTTTTCGGATAGGACCGAGCATAGCTGTCAGTGCGTTCCCCTAAGATGAGTGGAATTACGGGCTACACAAACCCCTCGTTCCCAAGTTTGGTTCCCGCTCTGTAGATCGGATTCCCTTTTACCCTACTTGACTCAACTTATTGGACAACATAAAATTGAGTTCAACTTTTCGGCCAACAAATTAACCCCCCGGAATCCACCCACCCACCGAACTGTTTGATAAATGCACTTTTTGAAGATAGTACTATGATACTAGAAACCAATATTCCACTCATGTCGATTAAAGAATACATTTCAAGCAATTGAAAGTAGCATACAAACTGTTGGATACCCTTGCAAATGTGCATTCATCAGGTCGTTCTCACCCTTTTATCCTTTTGAATCTTTCTATGTCCTTCCCTTTAGTAATACTAAAGATATCTAGTTATTTCTTTCAAGAAATCACATATACCTTCCTAGGAATATCCCGATCCTTGTCCCAGGACTCGGTTATCCTATCTCCTTTGCCACGTATTGAGGTGGCGCCTTCACATAATTCCCATTAGGTTCTTTTGCTTGGGAAAGGCCTTAAAAACAATCTACTTCAGGTTCCTTTCAAAAAAAGTCCAAGAAGTAGAGCATTGTTTGAGTGATGTGGATGAGTGCGGGATAACCCATTTAGGTTCTTAGCCTTTCCAAGGTTCATTTTTTTTTCCAAAAAACTTTTTTGAAAACAAGTGTTCTTTAATTAATCACAACTCCCTTCCTTGTTCAATCCATTCCCAGGATCCTTTCCTTCTTTCCTTATCCCGTCGACATCAGGTCTACCTGAACTAAGCCGATTTCTAGACGTATCTGCGGGTTCCTATCACCCGGGCCGTGACTCACTCCCATTCAATCCCATTTCTAGGGCAATGAATGAACCCGGGCTCAAAACATAGACCAACGGTAATTAGTCTTAGCCAAAAAGGACCATCCCCCATTGTATCCCACAGGCAAACACCTTCGTCAACCTTTTCCAAGCAAGTAAGACAAAGTTCACTCTTAAATCTTCTATGTTATGCTAGGGCTATCCACGTCAAATCTTCTCGGTAAAGTTTTAATCCTACTTTAAATTTAGATGAAGTTCCTTGAGTTATAATCTCTTAGTTCCTAGTTCATTTCAATCTTCAATCAAACAAGCCCTTTAAGAAATACAACGAGTCTCTCGGGAGTTTAAGGTTTTGTCTTGATGTAAGTTTCAAGTTAACTCCGACTTTGACGAATCCCATTTTGGTCCCTTTGTATCATTTGCCATCCATGGGAATCTCCATGGAAGCGACGGGAGTTTTATGGTCAAGCAACATGGTCACGACATCCGTGAAGCTATCCCCTTACTCCCCCCTTTGAATTTGCAAACAAACTTGAAAGTAGACAAACTTGAAATGAACAATGTATATGCTTCTACAATAAGTTTTGCCTTGGTATAATCTATGCGTGGTAAACACAAAACTTTGGAATGCACCAACTTGCAATCTTGAGACAAATAATCAAGAAGTTTTCTTTGAGTGCTTATGAAAGAGTGAAACCCTTCCATGCATGGTAGTGTAACAGTGAAATGCGACATTCGTAAGAGTGGGCATGCTTGTGTAAGGAAAAATGTTAATGTTATGAAAGCTTTAAAAAAGTCCTCTTGCACGATGGGATTTAGGCTTACCTTTTATCTTGTGGAGAGGATTAATCAGTAGCTAGAAGAGGCTTATGGTTTCGGGACTTTTCAATTGATGGGGGGGGGGGGGGGGGGGGGGGGGGGGGGGGGGGATATAACTACCCTTCAAAACTTAACTTTCTTTGAGAGAATTAGTATTAACTTATATGTATCATTAAACAAATCTTACACACGTGCTCTTTTTCTCTTTGAAAGAAGAAAATTCATATTTCTTAAATTTAAAGAAAAACTTGTAAACCTGTCATAAGAGCATTCTTTTTAGAGTAAATTACAATGCCACTTTGAATAGAATAGTTAATTCCAAAATTTCCAATAGTTAATTTCCATGATTATGTGGAAATTATCTTGTGCATTTTAAAAATATAAAAAATATACATGTTCTTTCACCTGTAGGTGAAGTAGATTCTCCTTTCAAGGAACTTCATGTTGGCAGCCATGTGGTTGAACCATGGTGCTCCTAGGATAGCATCCTCATGTTGGAGAGTAGAGATGAAAAGTCTTCTTTGTCGACATAGATTTGGACATGAAGCCTCAACTTCTCAATCAAGGTAGTAACGAAGGCTCGCTATCCCTTGAAAACAGTGTTGGCCATTACAGCATCTCCCATCTGGAAAGCTTGAATGCCCAACTTGGTGGCCAACTCCGTTGATATAAAGTTGTGAGGAGATCCAGGGTCAAACAAGATGAAGGCATCATGCTCACTTACCTTTCCCCAAGCATAGGAGAGAGGTGAACCTTTGCAATGAGCATCCTCTTTTAGAGCTTCGATGGTTGAAGTTCTAGGAATCTCATTGCGAGCATTTCTCTTGGGGCAAGAACGATAGCGATGTCCTTGCTCCTCACACTTAAATCACTTATGTCCTTGCGAAAAGCTTCAAGCTCTTCAAGCGATAGTTTGCTTTTACCTTTGTAAACTCCTTTCTTCTTGGACCGATTGTTGTTGTTGTTGTTATTGGAATTGCCTTTTGGGCATTCGTTTTTCCCTTTGCATCACTTTTTTCTTTGTTTTCCAAGGGCTTGACATTCCGTCTAGCCCCTTGTTAGAAATTGATGCACAAAGCAACCATGGTGTGATGGATTACTTCGGTGATAGAACCACGCCGGTGAGAGTTGACGTATTCGGCCATCTCTTCAGGTAATCCCGCAAAAAATTGTTGCTTTTGCCCCACGAATCCTATCATTTGAAAGACAGTAGCCTTGAGATGTAAATCCCAAAACTTGTCTATATATTTGTCGATAGATTCATGAGAGAGAAGTTTCAAACTGTGCCATTCAATAAGCACTTTGTCCTTTGCATCACTTACAAAGAAATGCTTCATGATGGAAACTTGTAGAGTGTTCCATGTCTCTTTAGGTGATCCCGCACAAACTTTTTGCTTTTGCCCCGCGAATCCTATCGTTTGAAAGATAGTAGCCTTGAGATGTAAATCCCAAAACTTGTCTATATATTTGTGGATAGATTCATGAGAGAGAAGCTTCAAACTGTGCCATTCAATAAGCACTTTGCCCTTTGTTACCATATACATGTGGTAGTGATGTGTGTTCAACACAATAGGACCGCCGGGGCATTTTTTCCCTCTTTAGGAGGTTTTCTCCCCTGTGCATTGTATATACGCCCATCACTCTAGGGCTATCTATCTTTCCATTGCACACTAAGTAACATACTCTCTATTGTGTGCCTTGAGCTTCCTTCGTCTTCTCCAAGCTGTGTGTGTTTCTCTGCAACCCTAATTCCAACAATTGGTATCAGAGCAAGTCACGTCCTCTCGGGCTTAGTCGCCAGCTGCTCCAGCACACGCCTGCTCACTTTCTCCGATTTCAGTGAGCTTTGGCGAGCGTTCGCAGGTCGACAAAAATTTTGGGATAGCTCGAAGAGCTAGGTCTGCTCAGAATTTTGATTTGGGCTCATTTCGGCCTACGTTTCCACTACAGGCAGTACTGCACAGGCTATTTTGTCATTTTGTGCAGAATTTCTATCAGTGCCGTTTTCTGCATAACGGGTGCCTTACAGTCTTCTACGGTTTGTGCTATATAGCACAGGTTGTTCCCGCCCGGTTTCTCCTATTTTCGGGCAGTTTTCACATCAGGTGCAGCATTTACCATGGCAGACAACAACAACACAGATGTGTTCAAGATGTTTGCTGCTGAGGACAGGTTGGATGGGGAAAACTACCCTATGTGGGCTTATATGATGCAACATGTTCTTGTGTCAAAAGGTGTCTGGAACATTGTGCAGGGCATTGATGTACGCCCTGGTTCTGAGGATGTAGGCGATGTTGAGGATGTTGCAGGTCTTGCTGCAAGGATTGCAGCTGTTAGAGTTGTTTTGCCTACTGCAGAACAAGCTCGTTGGGATGTTAAGGATGCGCATGCTCATGCATTGATTGCGTTGTCTGTGAAGCGCACCATTGTTCCTCACATCCGTTCAGCAAAATCTGCAAAACAGGCTTGGGATATTTTAGCAGGTCTTTATGCAAGCCGCAATGAGGCTAAAATTGCTTTGCTACGTAAAGAGCTGGAGTCGAAGATTATGAATGAGGAAGATGATATGGAAACTTTCCTTGCTAGTGTCAAGGATATCAATGAGCAGCTTATTTCTGCAGGTGAAGTCATTTCAGACAGTTCCCTTGTGCAGACTGTTCTTGATGCCTTACCAGATTCCTACCAGACTTTTGCTAGTACTTGGAGACTGATGACCCAAGGAAATCCTGAAGTTGTCAAGTTTGATGCATTATGCACATTGTTGTTGCAAGAGTCACTTTCCAGAAAAAACAGGACTAGGCAGCGTGTAGTTGAACAGGCTTTTATTGCTTCTCAAAGAAAGGGTGGTAACAGTAATGCAGCCACTTCTTATGGTTCTGCTGCGAGTAGCAAAACTTATGTTCCTAATGCTTCTGATGGCAGCACTTCGTCTGGAAATTCTGGTGATAAGGGCAAAAAGAAGATGCGTTGCCATTATTGTAAAGCCAATGATCACTTGATCAAGTCGTGTCCTAAGTTGAAGGCCAAAGAGGCTAAGAAGAAAGAGGGTGGTTCCACTCCAAAAGCTGGTTCCACTACAAATGCAGCCATTGTTGAGTCTTCTGTGAAAGGAGACTGTGTTGCTGATGTTGATGCAGAATGGGCTTTTAGCGCAGAGTGCACTTACAATCCTGCTGTCAATGACAAAAAAACATTTAAGATAAGCCCGAATCATCACGAAAGATATCTATAAAGTTCTCCCCACTACCTTTCCCTCTTTTTCCATTTTAGTAGGTGGAATCTTCAAAAATTTCACCTAAACTTACCCTCGTTGCACGCTCCAACCATAATATCGAACAACAAGGATGTTGATTGCGAGACCAGAGCTCGAGCTCACGGTGTGAGCACCAGCAGATCGTTGCGCTAACCAACTGGGCTACAACTCATTTGTACCCACCTTTTGGGATCTTTCATCGAAAAATACGCTTTATCGTTAACCCTTGCAGAGCTTGTCTCTAGCTGTCCTAGTCGTGTGCCTTGTCGCTACCTGGCACATGACTTGTCCTCGTTGATGCCACCACCTTTCTTGTGTACCACATGGACACGTGCCCCTCCCCCCCTCCCTTTTCTTCGATCACCTTTTCGTTTCACTTGGTAATGTCGGACGAGGATCTTGCTAGATATCGGCTAAAGAATTTGAGCCAAAATTGTGACCACGTACTACTTTCCCCTCTTATGGTAAAACAAAAGACCCATTTTATATATTTAAACTAACATTTAAGGTAAGTCCCAATCATTCGAAAACATTGAAAGTATGCCTTACTCTCCTCTCCTCTCTAAGGCTTCTTTTAGAATGCCAAAACTCCAAGTGTGGCATAGTGTAACACCCACAACACAATACTACCTACTACAATATGGAAACACTTAAACATTGACCCATCACAACACTACACGACGCTAATCATTCCAATAGATTATCTGCTTTTGGTGAAATGACAATTAGACACCAAGAATGCTCTTTCCATATGCGCGTGCATGCACGTGCACACACTAATCCTTGCCACTGCATGTGCACCCTAGTTTTTATCTGTATACTTTAAAGCTTCTCTCACAAAATCTCTAAGTATTTAGGTAGTGGTCACGTGAGCATGATTATGCTTAAAAAATAACTATGCAAAACTAACTGCTTATTTAATAAAGGCAAAGCAAATCATCGTGGTCATGCACTGTAATGTAACCCGCACCTAGAGGTCGCCTTAAATATGTGTGGCCTTTTTTAACAGAGTAGCTGGTTGACAAGAGCGAGAAATGGGCATCATGGAGCCCAGTCTATGCACGAGAGAGCGAACAATGTTGACAACTATCACTCCCAACAAGCCATGATGCTTACAATACGGAGCGCTTGTAAAGCTTTTGCACATTTCGATTGCAAGAATGCTTACTCCAAGTATAACTTGTGCAACTATGCCGAAATTGATTTAGTTACAAATACCCATGTAAAGTCGTGAGAAAGACGGAGGCATAGTTATCAGAAAAAGTCGCTGATAACTAGGTACGCCTGGTGTGACCACCCTCTTATTCGTTGACCCTCTCATTACTAAAGAAATAACCCAAATAAGATAAAGTGAAAGTGAAAAGTGGGAGTGCCTGAGAAAAATGGCGATGGTGAAGGTCTGTCAAAATTTGACGAGCGCCCAACTATCACGCCCTTGCTCTCTCAGCCGGCCGGCGCCATTCGCAGCTTTTTTGCCGCGCGACAAGCAGTTAAGCAGAAACTTGAGGGGTCCCATCAGCTTCTTCTCGCGTTTCATCCCCATGAAAACTGATGAAAAGCCTTGCGCACTCTCCGACCAGGAGAGCAAGGCCAGTGGGGATCCTGAAGACCAACAGGGAGGAGGCAGCGGCAGCGAAGATGACGGTTATGGAAGTGGGGGCGGTGATGGTGGCCATGGGGGAGATGATTCCCCGGATGGTTACTCCAAAGGGAAAGACTCTGGCTCTCCATTTGGCTGGTACGCTGTCTATACTGTGTATCTGCTGGTTCTATAGGGTAAATGCAAACCATGGTTTATGGGGTATTCATATCATTGCAGCCATGCGGGATTGGCTGATGCATTCTGCCTACCGTATGTGTTCTAATTTGAGGGAGGCGAAGCTACAAAGCAAAATGTGCACAGTAACCTTGCTCTATACGTCATCACAAGTATCTTTTCTGCAGATGTTTTCGAAAATGCTGCTTCATGAGGTGGAGCATTTTTTTGTGTATTTGGATAGATCGAGGCTTGCAGAGTAGTATAATTGATTGGAGCACACTATTGTGGAAATTTTGTCGTGCGAGAGTCTACTTGGCCAAAATTCAGACATTCTAGCTCACAGACAAGTACACCATCAGAATGGCTTATGTTATCTCACAGATATCATAGGAAGCCTCATAATTTTATGTATGTTTAGCCTTCTTGAGGCTTGCGATTTCCCCCCCCCCCTCAATGTCCTCTTTCAACCTCTTCCTAGTGGAGACATATCCACAATCCTGATATATCCTTAATGTCCTCTTTCAACCTCTTCCCAATGGAGACATATCCACAATCCTGATACGAGGCCTAGAATGAAAGGCTGCCTGGAGATAGTCTCACCACCTTGCGATTGAACAATAACCCTTGAATGATGTCAATGAATCATGGATTGCGCGAAGAGTATCTGTAAAAAATCTGACCCGAGAGTAGAGCCGCTGGGGTCAATTGTGTCATACGCTAGAAAAACTTGAAAGATGGCAAGGGGAAGATACCATAGAGCCTCCTATGCCGCTGAGTGATCCTTGACTGAACACCAACAATTCTCTAGTATCTTTTTAGAAAGACTATCTCTTGATATGAAAATAAACCATCGCCCGTGCAACTAGAGAGAGAGAGAGAGAGAGAGAGAGAGAGAGAGAGAGAGAGAGAGAGAGAGAGAGAGAGAGAGAGAGAGAGAGAGAGAGAGAGAGAGAGAGAGAGAGAATTTTATTATCAATTTATTGTTCTTGGAGGTCAAATATGATCCATGGACAATGGGACCAAAGATACATGTGATGTATTGTGCGTGGGGTTGATAAGTGATTCTCAGGATCGTGGTGATGAGAATTGCAATAGAGAGCCTACATTGTGGCTAGGAGAGGAAAGTGTGTAGGGCTAAGTCATGGTTGAAAATGTGAGGGAAGCAAGTTCGGATGTGAGCAAAAGCTGATCCAGTAGTTTGTGGCACTCAAACTCTTGAACTTGTAGTGAGCATATTGTGCATAGTCGATGGGACTCTTCTCCATTGCCCTAATGCCTCGTCTCACATCGAAGGGAGTGGGAGCTAAGCCGAATGGCTGATATAGTGCGTATCACTTGCAAGGGGGTATGCTCAAGCATGTGAGGGTGAGTATAGTTTCGTCTTATGCTCTTGTTAGAGTTTTGGCATCTCAAGTGAACTGCCCAATGTGATTCCATTATTTAGTTTGGCTCTTAGGTATTTATTTTACTTATTTGTCAAAGTCTGGGTAGGGCAATTTACTGAGGTTGGTATATAAACAACCCTCAGCCCCCATTGTATTGTATATCAGTTATTCATTGCCAACGTTGGTTGGTTTAGGAGACTCTCTCTCTCTCTCTCTCTGTGTGTCACGTGACACATCCCAACCCTATGTGTCCGTGGACAAGCTACACCACTGCAGGGTTAAGTCAGTCCGATCAAGCTAGATTAATAGTGATCTAGCACTTTTGTGAGTCTATTCGTAGACCGTGCATGCCCAGTCACTTAGCATAGATGCATATCCTCCGGTTTCACACAGCATGATCATCGGAATTCCCATCAGAATCCATTAGCATCAGTTAGGGGAATTTTCCAGTGCATTTAGCCTATTTTCCTATTTATTGGGATTTTCACTTATTATTTTTAAGTGACTTTCCAACAAAAGTAGGTAGGGCAATTTTGCTAAGTTTCTATATAAGCAAACCCAAGCTAGCACTAAATGGCAGAAGAGGCAGCAGGAGCACCTTGCTCAACAGGCAACTTCTCAGCAAGACCAACCCCCGCGACTACTCTGGCGTTTTCTCCACAGAAGACCTAGCATTTTTGCATCAGATCAGCCTTGGCGATTTGTGCACATCAGATCAGCCCCGGCGTCATCACGACACAGCAGATCAGCCTAGCGTTTTTGCATTTGCAGAACCCCGGCGACAGAAGGACCAATTTCAGCCCCTGGCGTTTTTGGATTTCAGCAGCAAATTAAGACCGGCATTATTCACCTAAAGTGTAGCAGATTCAGCCCGTAAAGACCATCAGTTTTCAGCCATAAGAAACCTCATTTTTCAGCCAAGAAAACGCAGCCAAAACAGTCATTTTCAGCCACTGAAACAGTCCCGAAATTCAGCCAATAGAAGATCTCAGATTTCAGCCATCGTCGTCGTCGTCGTCGTCGTCATCGGCATAGACCAAGTTGCATAGTCCATTGCATACGCATTGTACACCTTGTGCAATCAAAGAATAGACCACTCTCGCCGACGAGAGTGGGGCTTTCGGAGGAGGGTTTTACAACCTCTCGGTGTCGTATCTCTTCTCTCTCCTTCTCTCAGTCTCATTCATTTGCACGCACAATATCCACTCACTTTGTTCGTGACCACAGCACTCTATAGACGGAAAGCTCTCTCTTTCCCTAAGAACTAAAAGGAACCTTGAGCAATAAAGATCACTAATCTTGAGAAAATACAACATTCATTCCGCTGCACCTAACACTCTCGCTTTCTCCCCTTGGTCTCTACGCTTTCGCATCGTCGACTTTGACATGGTATCAAAGCTTAGTGCTCCGTGATCTTGGTGGAGCAAGGCAGTTCGTTAATAGCATCATTGAAGGAGAAGCTCGAAGGGACGAAAGGCAGCTGCGCTTTTGTCAAGAGGATCAGCGTCCATTGCCATAGCGTTTTAAAACGCAGGCAAGAATGGATCTCCATCGGCAAATTGAAGGGCGGCAGATTTGGACAATCAGCATTTCTTTTTGAGTGGCGTTATGAGCGGCAGCCCAATTTACACTTCATCGGTGGCTTCACAAAACTTGAGGCAAAGCAGGCAGTAGGGCAGCGCCATTGTTGGCGTTTTAAAATGCAAATCTGGAAACACAGGTGAAGTGGTCGAGGTTGGGACGCGATGGTTGCTCGCTAATTGTGCCTAGTTGGTCTCGCAACCGGCGTTTTAAAATGCCCCACTGCATTACCACGCTTCGTCACCATTGTGGGATCCACCTCCGGATCTGCGTTCTGAGACGCCTTCGGTAGAGGCTCTTTGTGCCGACTACGACCTTACTCCCCTCTCCGCAGGCAACGTTTTAAAACGCTCCTTCGCATTACGCACCATTGCCGACAACATCCCCTATGTACTATTGCCTTAGGGGTGAAGTCAGGAGTGGACATCAAAGAGACCTTGGTTTCTTGTGATCGGCTTTGGGAGGAGTATTTTAGGTTCGTGAAGGGCATCAAACCTTGGATTGGCCTTGGGAAGACGACCTGCAAGAGCCCATAAAGGGGCCGTGTTAAGCCTTTTGAAGCGACTTGGAAGGTGGAACTTGGAGCCCATTTCGTATGGAGCTCTCTGTGCAGAGTATGTGGAGCAGCTTGGAGATTGTGCGGCCCTCTTTTGGAGTGCAAGAAGGTACAATATCCAAATCTTGCAACTTCAACATGGCCTCCACTTGCTCCTCGAGCGCCAGCAACATCGACCAAAAACGGCCAAAAACCTACAAATGGCTATGGATAGCAGATCAACCATCCAGTTAGCGGCCTATGCATTGACACAATTCTCAAAGAAACCGGCAAATTGTTTGGCTTGAGATTGTGAAGCCAAAAAAAAATGCAGGAGTTCGCTAGAGGACAACGGCGAAGGCAAGCTTGAATGACTACAACCACAACGCGTATAGGCAGCAGCTAAAGCAGTGATTATTGCAGGAGGTGGCTCCTATGCAGTGACGGAAGGCAGCTCACAGGTGGTGAGTGGCGGTAGAGCCAACAAGTGGGATGTGCAGAAACGGGTAGCTCAGCGACGAGTAATGCCACGTGCGCACTGTAGTTGAGCCACGTGGACAAACTTCTGCTATAGTCTATTGTCAGTCCTAGTTTAGCATAGGACCTAGCCTGACACTTCGTGAGCCTCTAGCAGGACGTGCATGCTCAGGCATGTCGTAGTTGCATACCCTCTCTTGCCTAATACAGTCAGTTCAGCATATAGGCATGTGAACAGTCCCTTAAGCTACTTAATAATAAGCGACATTTAAGCATTTTCCAAGGTCGTGGGGGCTCTAAATGGCACTGATGGACCCAGCATTATTTGCCTACATAGGTGACCTTGGGGGTTACACTTTGTCACGTGACACATCCAACCCTATGTGTCTGTGGACAAGCTACAACATGACCAGGGTTCAGTCAGTCAAGTCAATCTAGAATAGGAAGTGATCTGGCACTTTTGTGAGTCTGTTCGCAGACCGTGCATGACCAAACACTTAGATTAGATGCATATCCTTCTGTTGCACACAGCATGATCATCAACATTCCCATCAGAATCCATCAGAATCCATCAAGGGAATTTTCCAGTGCATTAAAACTATTTTCCCTATTTTTGACATTTTTCACTTATTTATTAAGTGACTTTTGTTGGGAACTAGGTAGGGCAATTTTGCTAAGATAATATATAAGCAAACCAGAGTTAGCACTTTCTGGCAGAAGAGGCAGCAGGAGCACCTTGCTCAACAAGCAACTTCTCGGCAAGACCGACCCCCACGACAACTCTAGCGTTTTCAGCATTGCAGAAGGCCTAGCGTTTTTGCATCATATCAGCCAGCATTTTTGCACTTGCAGATTCACGGCGACATTAGACAATAGATCAGCCCTAGCGTTAGTAGATTCCCCCCACAACAGTAGATCAGCCCTAGCGTTAGCAGATTTCCACCGCAGAACCCCAAATCAGCCTAGCGTTTTTGGATCAGCCAGAGACCTAGCGTTTTTGCATATCTTCGCGACAGAAGCAGCAGTAGCACCAACGTTTCAGTTTTCAGCAGTCAGACTCTGTAGTAGAACCCCGAACCTCACAGATCTCACCTTCCGGCAGCAGATCCTCGCCGCATGGTCAGATTCCGCAAGGTTTACGGATTCAGCCTGGCAAACGCAGATTTCAGCATCTGCGTTTTCAGCGCGTCATTGTCGCATCGTTGTCATCGACATCGTCACCGACATAGAGTCAGAATTCAGCAGATAAAGATTTGCAGATTTCAGCCCTTAGCATTTCCAGATTTCAGCCTGTCCCGTCGTCGTCCTCATCGTCGTCGACATCGTCGGCAAGTCCAAGCATTGTAGAGATTTGTGCATCAATAGTAGACCACTCTCGCCATAGAGAGTGGGGCCTTCGGAGGAGGGTTTTGACAACATTCTGGTGTCGTATTCATCTCTCTCTATTTCTCAGTCTCATGCATCTTCATTCACAGTGTTCACCACTTTGTTTGTGTCCATTGCACTCTCTCACTAAAGGAACGGAAGGCTCTCCCTCCCCTAAGTAAAAGGAAATCCTTGAGCACAGTTTGGAGCACTCATCTTGAGCAAAGTTCAACATTCAGTTCCGCTGCACCTTACATTGGTATCAGAGCTTTGGTAGTGTTCTATATAACTCAAGGAAAGAACCACATAATTTTTTTTGCTTGTTATGGTCGCACGTAACCCAAGTTCTCTTAGTCGTGTCGATTCCTAATCGTGTTTTTGAAGAGTGACAGGAAACCAAAGAAAGAAGGGCTTGTCCAGCCTCCCCTTGTGCCTCTTTTCACTCATTGAGAGCGGACCGTGCACTTAGCGGCCGGCCAATCGACGTGAGGTGGGAAAAAGAAACCTTGGTGTGAGTGCAAGGCCGTCAAGGGGTGCACCCGCGGAAAAGAACAGAACTCGGGTGAAGAGAAGATCCTTCTCTAACACAGATTGCAAGCGAAAGAAGAACCTCAAGAACCTCAAGAACCCAAGAACCAAGACCCACAAGAACCCAAGTTACTTAAGAACCCAAGACCACAAGAACCCACAAGAACCCACAACTTCAGTAGATGGTGATCACTCGAAGCAGAATGGATACTTTGCTTGGAGGTGATGAGCATGAGAGAGGCGAAGAAGAATTTTCCCCACTAGGAGGTTTTTTCGATCCTCCCCCTTCCCCATCTACGCCAAGGATTTCACTAACTCCTATGGAGGAGTTGAAGCAGATGTTTATGGATAGCAAGTTAGGACGCGAAGCAAGGAAGTTAGAACGCGAAGCAAGAAGAGCAAAAAGAATGGTAGAATTTGATCGTGAATGTGCAGAGAAAAGCAGAAATGGATCGCGAGAACAAAGCAAGAAAAGCAATGAACAACCGACACATGAAGGAGATGTTGCGACTCTTTTCTCAAGTGCAGGCACAGATGCAAGAGATTCGGGAAAAGAAGACTCTCTCGGTCTCGTCTTCTCCAAAGCATGATACACAAGATTTGTATGATGATAAGCATGATGAATTGAATGATAATGATACACATGATGATTTGGATGACAATGACAAGCATGATGATTTGTATGATCAAGACGTGGTTGTTCACCAGGATGATGGTTTAGTTGATGCTTTTTCTAGCGAAGCTAACCTTGTTGCAGATTCGATCGATCATGAAGAATTGATCTTGGCTTTCGAGTCGAGGTCCACAGCAAACCCCCTGGCAGATTGGATCAAACACGACAAACCGATCTTGGCTCTCGAGCCTAGGTCCAGAGAACCCTCACAGGAAGTACTATGTGTTCGTATGATTAGTCAGCACGTATTGTACAATGTTTCATTCGTGATCGTTTCTTGTATTTTAGTGAGCGTCTTTATGTGATCCCTTTTCCTAGGCATGACATATTGTACGTTGAGCACGTTTCACTCATGGATGAGTACGAATGTATGCGGATTGTTCGTGAAAAGCTGAAAAGTATGCATTCAAGGACGTCACATTCCATGTCTCTTCCTTGGCATGACACATTCGTAGAAAGAGCACATGAAAGTATGAGCACCAAGCATGGGCATTTCCGTTGTGAATTGCCACAGTTGATTGCTTTAGATCCAAAGAGAAAGATTCGATCTCATTGTTTGCATGTGTTTGATGAACGGTTTGTCACTCCGTCTCTTTGTTCATCTACATTGCATGCACAGTCTTTTAGGAAGACTAGATTTTTTCCAGTCACTTTACATGGAATAGGTATGTTCATGTTTTTGTGTTGGAAGTGGTTTCAAGAATTTTCAGCCTTGGAGATTCTTGAAGAAGGTGGACCTACGTCCATAGACAAAGTTGAAGCATTGAAGGAGCTACAGAAGACTTTGTGTCGCTTTCGGCGCGGCCCAAAGAAGCAAGCGTTGCAGACCTTTATGAAGTTCAAGTATCGCATGACCCACGCATCAGAGTGGGCCGGCGACAAGTCCTTTCCAGGATTCCGGATGTTATTGGCGATCTCCCTTGACGCCATATAGTTCGGTATCAGTACCTCACTTCGAAAGGGAGGGGATGTCACGTGACACATCCAACCCTATGTGTCCGTGGACAAGCGACAGCATGGCCAAGGTTTAGCCAGTCAAATCAGTCTAGAATAGGAAGTGATTTGGCACTTTTGTGAGTTTGTTCGTAGACTTGCATGACCAAACACTTAGATTAGATGCATATCCTCCGGTTGCACAGAACATGATCATCAGCATTCCCATCAGAATCCATCAAGGGAATTTTTCAGTGCATTAAACGTATTTTCCCTATTTTTGACATTTTTCACTTATTTATTAAGTGACTTTTGTTGGGAACTAGGTAGGGCAATTTTGCTAAGATAATATATAAGCAAACCAGAGTTAGCACTTTCTGGCAGAAGAGGCAGCAGGAGCACCTTGCTCAACAGGCAACTTCTCAGTAAGACCGACCCCCACGACAACTCTAGCGTTTTTAGCATTGCAGAAGGCCTAACGTTTTTGCATCAGATCAGCCAGCGTTTTTGCACTTGCAGATTCACGGCGACAGTAGACAGCAGATCAGCCCTAGCGTTAGCAGATTCCCCCCACAACAACAGATCAGCCCTAGCGTTAGCAGATACATCGCAGAACCCCAAATCAGCCTAGCGTTTTTGGATCAGCCAGAGACCTAGCGTTTTTGCAGATCTTCGCGACAGAAGCAGCAGTAGCACCAGCGTTTTCAGTTTTCAGCAGTCAGACTCTACAGTAGAATCCCCGAACCTCGCTCCCGCAGTAGATCCTTGTCGCACGGTCAGATTCCGCAAGGTTTACAAATTCAGCCCGGAAAACGCAGATTGCAGCATCTGCGTTTTCAGCGCGTCATCGTCGCATCATCGTCATCGACATGGTCACCGACATAGAGTCAGAATTCAGTAGATAAAGATTTGCAGATTTCAGCCCTTAGCATTTTCAGATTTCAGCCCGTCTCGTCGTCCTCATCGTCGTCGACATTGTCGGCAAGTCCAAGCATTGTAGAGATTTGTGCAATCAATAGTAGACCACTCTCGCCATAGAGAGTGGGGCCTTCGGAGGAGGGTTTTGACAACATTCTGGTGTCGTATTCTTCTCTCTCAATCTCTTAGTCTCATGCACCTTCATTCACAGTGTTCGCTTTGTTTGTGTCCATTGCACTCTCTCACTAAAGGAACGGAAGGCTCTCCCCTCCGTAAGTAAAAGGAATCCTTGAGCACAGTTCGGAACACTCATCTTGAGCAAAGTTCAACATTCACTTCCGTTGCACCTTACACACTTCAAGGTAAGAACAAGTGCCATCACTCAGTATCGGAGCACAAGTACCAGCAGCACCTAGCGTTTTCAGCAACACTCCAGCGTTTCCATCATCAGCCCATACCAACGGATTGGAACATAAGCATCAGCACAATTCAGCCAGCTTTCCAACATCAGCCCGCAAAATCAGCACTTGCAGCCAGCAGTTTTCAGCCTTATCGCAAGCAACTTGCAGATCCGAGTCAGAATTATTAGCGTTTTTCAGTTTTCAGCCTATAGCCTCGCAGTACCAAGCATCTATAGCGAGTACTCATCAGCATTTCAACATCTAGGATCATTGTAGAAGCATTGTGCAGGTGGTTGGGATCCAACATGCAGTGTCGTCTCTCTCTCTCTCTCTCTCTCCCCCTCCTTCATTGTCTTTACTTCAGTTTCTCTTTTCAAATGAAGTAAAGTAACCTTGTGTTTGTGCGGAGTACTAGATCTGAGCTAAATCATTAAATCCTTTCGTTGCACTTGACATTGGTATCAGAGCTCTATTCGTGCTTTGACTTCGCGAACTCAAGGGAAGAACCAAGAACCCAAGCAAAACCAGAACCCAAAGGACCTCTCTCATTTTTTTTTTTCCTCAAAGAACCTTTGCGTCCCTGCCCCGGACTTAATAGCCACTCCCACCCTTAATCCATCACGCATCAGGCGCGCTCCCGTCTTCATTGCTATGTCTTTGAACGAAGATCGACATCGGATACATGAAAATCCAGATCTTGAATACCAAGATTTGCTTGCCTTTTATGAGGATATGGAAAGAGTTGGAGAAAGTGTCAAAGTCGATGATGCGGAAGCGTAGAGACCAAGGAGAGAGAGAGAGAGAGAGAGAGAGAGAGAGAGAGAGAGAGAGAGAACCAATCAACCTTGGCAATGAATAAGTGAATGTGTATACAATGGAGGCAAGGGGTTGCTTATATAGCACCTCAGTAAATTGCCCTACCCAAGACTTTGACAAATAAGTAAAATAAATACGTAAAAACCAAACTAAATAATGGGATCACATTGGGCAGTTTACTTGAGATGCCTAAACTTTAACACCCTCTTTGCAGCTCATAGTGGACATCAATAGTGAGACCAAGTCGATGAAGAAGCTATCATGGACACCCCAACACCAGCCGAGATACTGGATACACCTCGGTGTTGCTCTCCTCAATTGTGTACCTGAAAGTAATGCCATCTTGAGCATCGGTTGCCTTTGTAGAAACTTTGAACTGTAGTCCACACTACGTCCAATAATCCCCATTCGTGAACTGTGAACACATCACGCCCAAAATATAAAACTCTAAGATAATGAACTGTTGGAACACATCCTGTCCATAATTTGACCAACAATAATGAATTGGCTAGCCCATCCATAGTGTTTTAGATGTCTGATTGGTTCCCTGCCAGATGCATGTGTAGTGAACTCTGACCTACGGGTCCAAACACCAATAAGTTGAACTCCAACACAAGGGTCCAAATTAATCATATGGAGCATGTGGTTGCCCCTCTCTGCCACTCACAAGCCTCTCTTTGGCTGAAGCTAGTGGTGATGCCTGTCATTTGACTAGAAATCTGACGTCGAGGCCACTACCACGAGTGCCATGCCGACTCTTGGCTTCAAACTTCCGAGCCAAACAAAGCGTCAAATCACAATTATGACAATTGTGGTCGTACCTCTCGGGTATCGAGGCAGCTAACTGAGTATTGGTACTGCCATCCTTGTCCAACTGACCTTTGCTGTTGTCCTCTAGTGAACTCCTCCATTTGCTTTTGACTTCATAAACTCGAGCCAAACAAATTGCCGGGTTCCTTGAGAACTGTCCCGGTGTGCAGGCCGCTAAATGGGTGGTTGACAATCCGTTATCCATAGCTTTTGGTTGTCTTTGGTCGTTGTTGTCGGAACTCCGGGAACCTTCTCACTCTCCAAAGTGGCCGCAAGAACCAAGCAATTCCGCACCCTCTTCGATCCCTCTCTTTAACTCCAATTTCCTGCCTCTTCATTTCCCAAGCTGCACCAAGTGTCTGAAAATCCCAATCCGCACTGCAAACTCCGTTTTCTTTGGAGTCCGAAACTCCAAGGTCTGTCTCCCAAGCCGCACAAAAATCCCGCCACTTGGCCCTCTAGTCTTGCAAGGCACCGTTGCGATGCCCAATCCCTTGCCAAAAGACTTCTCCAAAAAGGGCTCCCTCTCTTAATCAAAAGCCAAAGTCTTGCTGCCTGCAGTGTTCTGAAACGCTGGCAGCGCACAAGCCAATGGGGAGAAAGGAGGGACGAGCGGCGGGCGTTTTGAAATGCCGCCCGCAAGGTAGGAGGGTGGGCACTCGGAACTCGCTGTAGACAACGTTTCCAAAACGCAGCAGGGGGGAACTTCGTTGCCAAGGACAATGTGCCCTGCGTTTTGAAACGCTGTGGGCAGCACAGGGGAAGGTAGGGGCGTGGGGAGTGGATGTGGTCGCAGAGGGTCGCAGGGAGGTGCGTTTTAAAACGCTCAGGACAGCAAGGCTTGGTGGCGTCCTCAAGGGACAGCGGCGTTTCAAAACGCAAAACGCAGCGCCAAGGTAGAATGCGGGGAGGGACAAGGTTTTGGAACGCAGGTAGCAGAAGGCTGACTGTGGGTCTTCTCTTCTCTTTTGAGTTGCTCCTCCACGCCAATGACTTCAAGAAGCACAAAGCTCTGATACCATGTCGAAGTCGACGATGCGGAAGCGTAGAGACCAAGGGGAGTGAGCATGCGAGAGAGAGAACGAGAGTCTCCTGAACAAATCAACCTCGGCAATGAATAACTGAATGTGTATACAATGGAGGCAAGGGGTTGCTTATATAGCACCCTCAGTAAATTGCCCTACCCAAGACTTTGACAAATAAGTAAAATAAATACCTAAAATCCAAACTAAATAATGGGATCACATTGGGCAGTTCCTTGAGATACCTGAACTTTAACAGAGAGGACCCCTACCTTTCTTCTGCATCCGCATTCGCATGTAGCGTGCGTCCACTTTTTTCGACAAGCAACCTTTAAAAATACCTCCGAGCACCCTTACCTTTCAGCTTCACCCGCAATGTTTTCACGATAGGACTATTCGAGTGTTACTTGCTCGCAAGGCAGAGTCAACATCAAGGCTGGTATTTTGCGATAGTAGTAAGGCTACCTAATAACTCGGTTGGTCGGTGTTTACATCGCAACAGTACCTACATCTGTAGTATCCACAAGTCTGGAGGAGTTTTCATCGGGTTATGCATCCACAAGCATCAAAAGCATTCAGCGTTAGGAGTATAGAAAGTATCCACAGGTAGAAGGTTGGCAGTTGTGTCTCACCTTTAACAGGGAGGGATGTCACATGCGCATTGTAGTTGAGCCACGTAGACAAGCTTCTCCTACAGTCTAGCGCCAGTCCTAGTTTAGCATAGGACCTAGCTTGGCACTTGTGAGCCTCTAGAAGGACGTGCATGTTTAGGCTGGTCGAAGTTGCATACCCTCTCTTGTACAGTATAGTCGGTTCAGCATATAGGCATGTGAACAATTCCTTAAGCTACGCATGATTTTCCAAGGTGCAACACAAGTACCAGCAACACCTAACATTTTCAGCAGCACTCCAGCGTTTCCATCATCAGTCCATACCAGCATTTTGGAACATCAGCACCAGCACAATTCAGCCAGCGTTTTCCTGCATCAGCATGGTCGAAATCAGCTCGCAACATCAGCACTTTCAGCCAGCAGTTTTCAGCCTTATCGCAAGCAACTTGCAGATCCCAACCATTAGCCTTTTCAGTTTTCAGCCTATAGCCTCGCAATACCAAGGATCTATAGCAAGTACCCATTAGCATCTCAGCATCTAGGTTCATTGTAACAACATTGTGCAAGTAAATAAAACAAGTACTTGCTCTGGTAACAGAGCAAGGGGGCCCTTGAGGGTGGTTGGGACCTGACGTGCAGTGTTCTCTCTCTCTCTCTCTTCCCCCCCCCCCCCTCATTGTCTTCAATCCAGTTTCTCTTTTCAAGTTAAGTAAGGTAACCTTGTGTTTGTGCGGAGTACTCGATCCGAGCTAAATCCCTTCCACTGCACCTGGTAGGTAATGGGCAACATTGGGTGGTGCAATGTGCAGTGGCGGGCGGTTAGACCATAGAAGCAGCGTCATGCGCACACAAAGCAGCCGGTTAGGGTTCTGAAGCAGCGGACCGTTGCTAGCGCTCGCAAGGTTCCCGCTTTTTGCTACTCTCTCTCTCTCTCCCCTCTTTTAGCAGGGGGACTTGTTTGAAGATTCTTGTATGATTGAACCAAGGAGCCCACTAGGAAGTTGCTATCAAAGTACAATGAGATAACATGTCATTAATTCACTTGCATTAAGTATTTAGTAGAATATGTCACTCCATTTCTGTTCAAGGGCTCCAGTATTTTAGGCAGCTTTACCTTCTACTATGCTAAATTTACAATTTCATTTGATCCTATTTTGTTTTCTGTCCAGGTATTTGCTGCTACTTAACAAACATCCAGTCACAACAAAAGGCATCACCTCAGCTCTTTTGACTTTGTTTGGCGACTTAGTTTGCCAGGTTTTTGCACTTTGTCTGCAACTTCGTGCATTTCACTCTCCATTGTAATTACAGGTTTTATTGATGCATTGTAAGTATTTTTATTTTCAGCTAATGATTGAGAAAAGTGAGACGATAGACTTTACACGCCTAGGAATTTTTACTTTGCTTGGTCTTCTACTAGTTGGGCCCACTCTCCATTTCTGGTACATTCTCTTCCCTTCTCAGCTGAGGCAATCAAACAAAATAATGTTCAATGGTGATGTTTTTACTCTGCTCTGAGAGAAAAGAAAGGCACTATCAACAGGTAGCTTATGAGAGAGAGAGAGAGAGAGAGAGAGAGAGAGAGAGAGAGAGAGAGAGAGAGAGAGAGAGAAATGAAATGTAATATTAACGTCTTCAAAAGGCCAAAATGACCTATGAGACAAAAAGGTTACATGTGGTGAATGTAATACCAGGTCTGGGTACAAAAAGTACAAAGAACTGAAAAGAAAATAGTGGGTAGGGGTGGGGTGAAAGCTGATACAAAGGGAATACAAAAGGTGAGCTGAAACAATGGAGCTCTTTGACAGTAGAGGCATCATATACAGATACATCAGTATCCAAAAGGCTATAGAGATTCATTGTCCTCCAAGGTAGGCACTCTATCGGACAGCTCCTATGTCGTGCGAGTATGATATGGATTGTCTGTTGCAATCTGCGCTCATACGTGGGTGACGAGACGGCCCCAACTCTATCGCCCGATCAAGCAGTATGCCTCTGGTGCTGCTATGCTGTGGGGGCTGCTCCAACTCCTCTGTCTGTGACCGAAAGAAATCTCTAATCTTCCGCTGTCGCTCGATCTCTCTCATTGTGCCCTTCTTCAAGAGGTCCTCTCTGTGTTTGCGAATCTCCAGTAAGTATAATCCGAAGCATTTCTGATCCTGGCATCTCGTGACTCTAGAACGTGGCCCAAAACCCTCTCCGAATAGACAGTTAAAGCGACCTCGTATCTCATAGTATACTGGGCAGTGACATATGTAATGTAGCTTTGTCTCAGGCTCTATCTGACACACCTGACAAATCCTGGACTAAGTGGATACTCCTCTAAATATGCCTGTCTCGATATCTAGCTGATGTGAGGATGTGCGTATCTGACCAGTAGCACATCGTATCCCGTGGGATAGATGAGTATCCATATATTCTGGTTTGATCACAAAACCATCCTCCGTGAGCTGGAGAAGATGCTCTTTATAGAAAGTCATTTTCGTACCTAACTCATGTGTAGGCTATATCCATGTCCTCTTTGTATCCAACTGAATCAAGTCGTGTCTGATGAGCCTGGTTGTCACGATTGTGACTATGTTGTACTATTACATCTACTCCTAGTTGCAGATACGCGAAGTGCCATGCCAAGGAGGACCCCTATGCTTGGATGGTCACACCCCTTCGCCCAAAAGACGCGTCTCTTCGCCAAAAGCCACACTCCTTTGACGATTGGTCACACCTCTTCGCTCTACGGGTGTGACTCTTCGCCCAATGGTTGCAGCTCGCCGAGAGGATGTTTCTTTACATCTAAAGTCATGTCTCTTCACCAGGAGACGTGTCTTTTCATTTGTGTCTCTTCGTCTCCTATATAAGGAGCCTATTATACTTAGATTCAGGCAGTCATTCAATCAATCAAACACAGAGTCTTCTGAGTCTTGTTTCTGAGTTCAGTTCAAGTTTCTTAAGTCTTAATCATGAGTTTAAGTACTTAATTAAGGATTAGTTACTAGTACCTAGAATCCTTACAGTGATATCAGAGCAAAATTTTTCTCGGGACCCTACGGTTGTGAGCCTCTCACCCTTGCTGCCACACTCTGCGCCCCTACCCGGCGTTGCATTCAAGCAGAAGAAAGGTGGTACACACACACAAATGAGCATGAGGTAACATGAATTTATTATGTTCCAATTATATACATAAAGAACAGAACACAGATGTGTGTTGGTTGCGTACCGGTGCATTTCGAGAACCTGTTTGTTGGTGCCTCTTCGAGTGCCCTTTTCTCGGGTAAGTACCCCTCGCACTCGCACCCCTTCCTGCGAAAAGGCATGATGCTGGCAGGCAGCCCCCTTTTCTCCTGTGCTCACACCCCTTCCCAGGAGGCATGACCTTGGCGCTGGCTAGTTTTCTACACCTACTGGACTGCAGCGCTAATTCTTACAGGCTGAAGCGTCACTTTGCTGCTGAAGCGTCAGATTGAACGGCAAGTGTTTCGCTGATTTTTTTTAACATGAGCAAGCAGGCCAAGCGTCACATTCTCCAAGCGCCAGCAATTCACCAAGCGGCAGCAAATTCCCAGCCAGGCTGGACTCCTTACGCTGGCAGCTTTACTCTACGCTGGTCTTTATTTTCACGCTGGACTGTTTTTACGGAGGCAGCGAGTCACTTAAATCAGCGCAAGGTTTTAATTAAAAAGCCACCCAGCCATGCACTTGATTTAAGTTGGCCACCCATAACCAATTTTTTAAGGCCTATGTGAACGCACCTATTCAATAAAAATGAACAAAACGTCAACCCAACAGCCAACGATGCTTTCCAGAGAACATTTGCAGCCAACGCTTCACTCTCTCCCACTCGCCCGCCCTGGCCTATTGTGCACTCTGCGCGTGCGGGACTTTTTGCCATCATAGCCGGCGACGAATTCCGAACACTGTTCTCTCGGGGAAAAAAACAAACAAACAAACACTTCGCACCTGAAAGTGGTGGTTCATTCGAGATTATTACCCGACCCCAGAGCCAGAACCCGTTCTAAACATAACTTTCGCTCCCGGAGTACCCGTCCCAGAACTTGCACTTGTTTGAGAGTTCCCTTTGAGGCGTAACCATGCCGAATTCTCAGGACGGAGGTGGTCAACCTGACGACGCCCTTACTCTTATCAAGGAGCAGATGGAAACACTTTCCACAAATCTCGCCTCACTTCACACTCGCTTGGATGAGATGCAGACGCACAACACTTCTTGAAGTCGTCCTGCTGTTTCTCGGACTACTAATGCAACATCTTCAACACCTTCTTCTGAAGCTTCAGTGGACAAACCAAACAAACCAGATCCAACTAAAGAGGTAGACAATCGTGAACTTCAATTACTTTACAAAATTTCTATTGCTGCATAGAAGAAGAAGCTTGATGTTAAACTGTCGGAACCGTACACTGGTCGCCGCAACAAGCGCTTGCTGGACCAATGGCTATTTAAAATGGAGGTCTACTTATCAAACACGATCTTGGTCGAGAGTAAAAAAGTTACACTTGCTAGTTCTCTGGTCAAGAACAACATTTCTTTGGTGGCAACGACGGGTTACTGATGGTAAACACACCTTCTTGGGATAAATTCCGGCATGCTATTCGCAAGGCGTTCGAGCCTGCCAATGCGGATTTTCATGCACGGTCCTCTCTTCGCCGCCTGAGCCAAACAGGTTCCTTGGCCACATACATCACAGAGTTCCAAAGGCTAACTCTGGAGATAAAGACCCTTAGTCCCTTTGATAAACTTCACAGCTTTATCGATAGGCTCGAACCCAACTTGAAGGATGATGTACACAAATACAACCCTACCACCTTGGATGCTGCAATTGCCTATGTGGAGCGTCTTGGCGATAATCGGCGCCCTACACGGAATTTTCTCCCTGGTGACAGATCTTCAAACAATGCTCGCTTTTCACAGCACGATCGCAGAGACAGCTATAGCCAAAGTTAGCAACATCAGTCTCAGTTCAGACAGCAAGCAACGCAACCTTATTCAACTTTAAGGTTCTATTTTCAAGATCGACAATCTCAAAGCAGATCTTCTTCAAATGTTCCTCCACTTGATTGTGGTAAAGGACTTGATTTTTCTCAAGATCGGCATTCCAATACTCAGCAAGGCTCTTCGTCAAATGGATCTTCGACTTCAAATAAGGCAGGATTATGTATAATTTGCGGTGGTGACCATAGATGGTGTTGGGTTAAAGGCCTAAATAACCCCTTTTTGGACATTTTATACTTTGTCATATTCAACCTGGACACATTTTTTAAAGGTCACTTATAATAAAAGTGGGAAAACCCAAAACTCACTAATTGAGTTTTCCCCAAAACGTGAGCTCTCTCTCTCTCCCTCTTCGTTCTGCTAGCGCTTCCCTTCTGCAGCACAGTGCCTCTGCTTCAAGCCTCAAGGCCTGCACATCTTCGCGTGCTCTATCACTTGCACACATTGCCGTGCGCTCATCAACTAATATCAGAGCCAAATTAGGGTTTGCTCCCAAACCCGCAAACGTTGATTTTCAGCCAAGGAGGTCAACTTTCACGCGATATTTTGCAATTTCATCGCCAAAGGACTCGTCCCCGGACACTAGAGAGCTCCCGGCAAGTCAAATTGACCTAAAACAGGTTGATATTAGGTCAAAATCAGCAAATTACAGGTTATGACAGAAAAATACAGGTTTTGCAAATGATGTATTAAAGTGTGGGAACACTTTTGCTAAGTCCCCGCTACCCGAAAACACTGAAATTGCCGAAAAACAGGTCTTAAAACAGGTTTTTTCAGCAAATTTCAGATTTACGCAGGTTTTTGCAAGTGTTTTTATGATGCGACTACATTGGGGAAAGTACAAATTGATGCAATCTACGCACATTTGACAAATTTTGGCTATCTATGACGATTTGTGACTCAATTTCATACAATTTGATGCTACAAATTGAGGCTTTTGCTCTTACATGCTTCTAAAGGCCGTGCATTAGCCTTATGTATGTTCTGTGAGGTTAAAAACAACTAAAATTGTTTTTTTTGAGCACAAATTCGCTCGCTGAAATTTCCTGCGCATAAATTTCAGAAATTGTTTTTTTTTGCCTAAATCGACCTATTTTGCCCCAAATTGCTCCTGTGACCATTTGGAGCTGTAGTGCACACCTCAGTGAGGCTATACTCCGGTTTTTGTGCATTTTTTCCAAAAATTCAGTGTAATAGCCCTCTTATTCGTGCAACTATGGCCTCATCTTCTTCGGATGTGAAGAATCTCTTCGAGATTAGGAGTTTCGATGGAACAGGTTTCGATCTTTGGAAAGATAGGATCCAGGGAATCCTATTTTTTAAGGATTGTGAAGGGGCACTTGAACAGGTAAAGCCACAGAACATGACGGATGAAGCATGGGTTAGCCCCAACAGGAAGGATGTTACATATATTAAAATGGCCATGACCGATGAGATAGTCATTGATGTGAAAGGTCTCACAAGTGCTTTTGATGTGTGGGAGAAGTTAAAGGGAATGTATGAGAATACAACGCTTGTCAACCAAGTGCAGTTGATGCGAAAACTTGTTGGCATGCAACTAGATGAGTCTAAGAGCGCAGCAGAGCACTTGTTTTGTTGTTTGCAGGTACTTTGTCGCTGTCAGGCTTGCCCCCTTTCGATGATAAGCTGAAAGCTATCTTCTTGCTTATGACCTTACCTGAGTCATGGGAAACATTGGTGGTTTCATTATCCAATAACCCCAATTTGACCTTTGATGGTGTTAGGGGTTCTATCTTGAATGAGGAAATCAGGAGGAAAGCAAGTGGAGAGGGAGGCAGCTCTGCCAACATGGTTAGAGGCAGGACAGAAAAGAAGAATGCCTATGCACAAAGGAGTAAGAGTAAGAGTAAGGAAAGGGGAAATGGCAGCAAAGGCAAGGGCGATGTGACTTTCTATCAATGTGGCAAGAAAGGTAACAAGAAACCCGATTGCAGGTACTACAAAGCCGAGTTAGAACGGAAAAAGAATGGCAGAGACAAAAAGAAAGAGAAGAAGGAAGTCAAGACAGATGCACAGGATAGCTCAAAGGACAAAGAGAAGGTCAATGTGGCTTCTAGTGTTGTGATTGAGGAGCTGTCAGATGTAGAGGACATCTTGTGTGCCACTTTGTCAGATGATAATCCTTGACATTGATGCCTCTTAATGTTCATTCACAGGACATGCAGATCACCAAGAGTGATCTTGTTTATGCTTTGTTGACTGTCAATGATGCATTATCCCAGACTTGGATTGTTGATTCCGGTGCTTCATTTCATGTGACTCCTATCAAGGTGTGTTTCTCTACTTTTGATGCAGGCAAGCGTGGCCATGTATACCTTGGAAACAATCATGCATGTTCCATTGAGGGTATTGGCACTGTGCATCTCTCCATAGATGGCACAAATGAGCTTGTCTTGCATGATGTTAGATATGTGCCGGGAATCAAGAAGAGTCTGCTTTCTGTTGGTCAGATGGATATGCATGGTTACAGCATCTTGTTTGAGAGAGGATCATGGAAAATGACTAAAGGCTCAAGGCTGATTGTAAAGGGCACAAAGAAAGGGACACTTTACTGCATGCATGGAAAGGCCGTGTTGGGCATTGGCTGAAATTAACTCTCACATGGAGTTGTGGCACAAGAGGCTTGGCCATATGAGCCAAAAGGGCCTTTCTAACCTTTGTACTTTGAACAAGCTTGATGCTAAAGGCACAAAGCTTGACTTTTGTAATGAATGTCAATATGGCAAGCAAGTAAAGCGTTCTTATTACTCTGGTGTCTCTCGTAAATCGTGTGTGCTTGATCTTGTACATTCTGATGTATGTAGCATGCCTACTAAGTCTATGGGAGGTGCATGTTTTTTTGTCTCTTTTGTTGATGATCATTCTAGGAAAATTTGGGTTTATTTGCTAAGGATGAAGCCTTTGCTGCGTTTAAGAGATTTCATGCATTTGTGACCATCCAAACAGGTAGAAAGCTAAAATGCTTGCGTACGGACAATGGGGGGGAGTTCACAAGTGCTGAATTTAACAAATTTTGTGAGAATTTGGACATTAAGAGGGAGCTTACTGTACCATACAACCCCTCTTCTAATGGTGTGGTTGAAAGATTCAATAGGACACTTTGTGAGAGGGTGAGATGCATGCTGTCCACAACTAATCTCTCTCATGGATTTTGGGGAGAAGCTTTGAAAACTGCAGTGCATATATGCAATCGATCCTCTCACATGTCTTTGAAAGGTGACATCCCTGAAGAGGTTTGGTCTGTCAAGCCTGCTTCATATGATCACTTACGCATTTTTGGTTGCGAGGCTTTTGTGCAGGTCAGACCCGAGTTGAGGAGTAAACTAGATGCCAAATCCATTTAAGGCCTTTTCATGGGATATGGTGAAGAAGGCGAAATGGGTTACAGGATTTGGTTACCTCAGCTCAAAAGGTTGTATGCAGCCGGGATGTTGTTTTTTTAGAGGCAAGGCTGCTTCAAGAATCAAAACAATTGTGCCTTAAAGCATGACCATAAAAGGGTCAAATTTCAGCATGACCAGCCACATGTTAGGCCTATTTTTGACCCTCAGGATGCACCACATATGGCTGAAAATGTAGATGATCCAGTGGTGTTTGAGCTAGATGATGTTTGACAGAAAATTGAGGTTCTTGAAGGGCATTTGCAGCCACGAAACAATGCTGAAAATGGTGCTGAAAATGATATACAGCAACCCATTGTTGATGATTTTATTATGCCACCTGATGTAGACCCATTACCGGATAATGTGGATCATTGGGTGAAGCGGTCTACTCGTCCAAGACGGACTGTGAGTAGATATGATCCCTCTTTGCATTACATTATCTTGATAGATGAGGGAGAGCCTCTTACGTATAAAGAGGCAAAGACATGTGAGTCAAGCAGTAAGTGGGAGCTTGCAATGCAAGAGGAAATGAAATCCTTGTATGCAAATGATACTTGGGATCTTGTGCCATTGCCTAAAGGGAGAAAGGCTCTTCCTAACAAATGGGTATACAAGATTAAGATTGTGGATGAAAAACCTAAGTACAAGGCAAGATTGGTTGCAAAAGGATATGCACAGAAAGAAGGAATTGATTTTCAAGAAATCTTTCTCCCGTTGTAAAGCTTACAACTTTACGTGTCCTTTTTGCTCTCGTTGCGGTGCTTGATTTGGAATTGAATCAAATGGATGTAAAGACAACGTTTTTGCATGGTGACATTGAAGAGGACATATACATGAAACAACTTGAAGGTTTTGTAGTTCCTACACGTGAGGAACTTGTATGCAAACTGAAAAGGGCTCTGTATGGTTTGAGACAATCATCACGGCAGTGGTATAAGAAGTTTGACACTTTTATGTTGTCTCAAGGCTTTAAACGCAGCCATGCAGATCATTGTTTGTATACGAAAAGGGATGAAGATGGTAGTCCCATCATACTTGTTCTCTATATTGATGACATGCTGCTTGCCGGGAAACATAAGACTAGTCTTGATGCTTTGAAACGTAAGCTAAATTCAACATTTTCTATGAAGGATTTAGGTGATGCAGAGCATATTTTGGGCATGCGTATTAAAAGAGATAGAAAGCTGAAATTGGTGTTTTTATCTCAAGAAAGGTACTTGACAGGTTTAATATGGTTGATGCTAAGCCTCTTGGAGTACCTTTACCTCTATACACTAAGCTTAGCAAAGCAGATTTCCCAAAGGATGAGGTGGCATTGAAAGCAATGAATGGAATCCCTTATGCATAAGCTTGTGGTTCTCTTATGTATGCTATGATTGCCGCTCGTCCCGACATTGCTTATGCAGTGGGAGTTGTTAGTCGATACATGTCGAATCCTGGCAAAGCGCATTGGGAGGCTGTCAAATGCATTCTGAGATATTTGAAAGGTACACAATCAAAGTGTATCTGTTATGGAAAAAATGACTTAAAGTTGCAGGGATATTGTGATGTAGACATGGCAGGTGACATGGATACCAGGAAATCTACCAGTGGATATGTATTTGCCATTGCTGGTGGTGAAGTCTCTTGGTGTTCTAGGTTACAGAAAATTGTGGCATTGAGTACTACTGAGGCTGAATATATTTTGGCCACAGAGGCTTCAAAAGAGGCCATTTGGTTGGGCAGACTTGCCAAAGAACTTGGCATGCCTACTCATACACCCATGTTGGGTTGTGATAGCCAGAGTGCTGTCTATTTAGCCAAAAATTCCTTGTTTCATGCGCGTACCAAACACATAGATGTGCGGTACCACTTCATACGACAGGTATTGGAGGATGGTCCAGTCAGCTTGACTAAGATCCATACACAGGATAACCCTGCAGATGTTCTCACTAAGAGTCTTGCTAAGGCTCAACATGAGCATTGCATACAACTGGTGGGAGTTGGTTAACTTAAAGGCGTCATTTATGCCTTTAAGTGGGAGGTTGTTGGGTTAAAGGCCTAAATAACCCCTTTTTGTACGTTTTTATACTTTGTCTAGGTTAATATGAACCTGGACACATTTTTTAAAGGTCACTTATAATAAAAGTGGGAAAACCCAAAACTCACTAATTGAGTTTTCCAAAAACGTGAGCTCTCTCTCTCTCCCTCTTCGTTGTGCTAGCACTTCCCTTCTGCAGCACAGTGCCTCCGCTTCAAGCCTCAAGGCTTGCACATCTTCGCGTGCTCTATCACTTGCACACCCCCCGTGCACTCATCATATGGTATCAATGTCACAAAACGGGCACCACGTGCCAATAGAAAAGAACAAACTGAACAGACTTTTAGCACTTCAATAACAACTGAACTGAAAGAGAGAGAGACATGACACACGACACAGAGTGGCGGAATTCCACCCCAGAGAGTATTGGTCCCAAACCTTGGCGCCCCTTTCGGTATTTCTTTATATTGCATCAACACAGTACAAGCTGGTACTCCAGACTGTGTACCTTCTCCAGGAAGCATGCAGAGAATGAGCCCTAGCCTCATATTTAAAGGCCTTGGGTCCCAAAAGCAGTTTTCTATGAAAAGCCTTTAAACTCAAAAGCATCTGGTCCAAAAGCAATGCTCAAAAGCTGCCAGCGTAAAATTCCGAATTCTGTACAGCTGCCACGTCAGCAGTTAGCACAAAACGCGGAAATCCGCACAGCCTGCCACGTCATCATGCCAACGTAATTTTCAAAAATCTGCCACGTCATCAATTTTTCTTGTGTGTGGGTCCTACTTTATTTTAATCTTTTATGTCACTTGGAGCCCCATCGAACGGGGTCCCCATATGTTGGTAGGACTTCTTCTGTTACTTGCTCTTCTTAGGGTTTAGGCCCCTTGGCCGACATCTGCAAGTTGACTCCATTCTTTAGGCTTTGATACGTCAGCAGTTTGTTACAATCAATGTCCAAAGAAACCAAATCCGTCTAATTTGAAAAGAAATTCCAACGCGGAAACATCATTGAATTTTGAACAAGCAGATTCTGCTAAGGATAAAGAAAAATCTGTGGTCAATACGATTCGAGCCTCAGAGGATACGATTATTCTTATGAAGCATGCTCAGTGCACTTTTGGAGCCTCTCTCAAAGTAAGTTTTGGGCCTCCTTGGAACTATCAATGGTCACTCCATCAATATTTTGGTGGACAGCAGATGCTCGGATAGTTCAACAGCTTGGTTTACCAACTCAGAAGACATCTCGCTTATATGATGTGGAATTAGTAGATGGATCAATTTTGACTTGTGATCAGACAATTTGATAGTTGCAGTTTGAGATTCAAACTTATGCAGATCAATTGGATTTCAAAGTCATGCCTTTATCTTATTACGACATGATTCTTGGTCAGCATTGGTTATTTCAATATGATCCATCGATTGGCTTTCGAGGACATACTATCAATTTGTTCAAAGATGGACGTGAATTGACTTTACCCGGGCTTTCTCATGCGAAAAGAGTGATTCAAGCCTCACGTGTACTAGTCAAGCGACATGATACTGTCACGTGCACATCTAACCCTATGTGCATGTGGACAAGCTACTTCATAACAAGGGTTCAATTAGCCTAGCTTAGGAAGTGTTCTGGCACTTTTGTGAGTATGTTCGCAGACCGTGCATGCCCAGGCACTTAGAGTAGATGCATATCCTCTGGTTGCACACAGCATGATCATCAGCATTACCATCAGATTCCATCAGGAGCATTTTACAGTGCAGAAAATCTATTTTCCCTATTTTAGCCATTTTTCACTTATTATTTTTAAGTGACTTTTGTTGGAAACTAGGTAGGGCAAATTAGCAAAGCAAATATAAAAGAAAACCTAGTGCTAGTGCATTCTGGCAAAAGAGGAAGAAGTGCACAGGCAAGTTGCTTGCAACAGACATCTCTCTCTCTCTCTCTCTCTCTCTCTCTCTCTCTCTCTCTCTCTCTCTCAAGCAAGAACCCCTGGCGTTTTTCATCAATCAAAACCCAGCGTTTTTCAGTAGCCATCCCCATCGCCAAGCAACCCTTCAAAAATCAACGTTTTGTCTAGCAATAGATCCGCGTTTTGAAGCCAGCAATTCAGCTTTTTTCAACCAGCAGCGTTTTTGACAGCATGAAATCAATGTTTTTGGACAGCAAGCAATCAGCGCTTTCAGCAGTTAGAGCAACAGCCAGCAGATAGCAATTCAGCCATACGTCGTCGCCGCTCTCGTCGTCTCCAAACTTAGATCCACATTGCATCATAGCCTCACGAACTTGCATCAGCATATTGTACCAGATTTGTGCAATCAATAGCATAGACCTCTCTCGCCATCGAGAGGGGCCCTTGGAGGAGGGTTTGACAACTTGTTTGGTGTCGTATTCTTCTCTCTCTATCTCTCAGTCGCAACACCTTCATTCATAGTGTCTGTCCACTTTGTTGTGATCACTTGCACTCTCTCATTAAAGGAACGGAAGGCTCTCCCTTCCGTAAGTAAAAGAAACCCTTGAGCACAGTTCGGAGCACTCATCTTGAGCAAAGTTCAACATTCAATTCCGCTGCACCTTACATCGGTATCAAAGCTTTGGCAGTGTTCTGTATCACTCAAGGAAAGAACCACAAGAATTTTTTTTTGCTTGTTGTGGTCGCACGTAGCCCAAGACTTCTTGGGCGTGTCGATTCCTAATCGTGTTTTTGAAGAGTGGCAGGAAACCCAAGAAAGAAGGGTTTGTCCAGCCTCCCCTTGTTTCTCTTTTCACTCATTGAGAGCGGACCGTGCACTTAGCGGCCGGCCAATCGACATGAGGTGGGAAAAAGCAACCTTGGTGTGAGCGCAAGGCCGGTAAGGGGTGCGCACGTGGGAAAGAGAAGAGCTTGGGTGAAGAGAAGATCCTTCTCTAACACAGATTGCAAGCAAAAGAAGAATTTCAAGAACCCAAAGAACCTCAAGAACCTCAAGACCCAAGAACCAAGAACGACAAGAGCCCAAGTTCCTCGTGAACTTAAGAAGCCAAGACTTCAGTGTATGGTCATTACCCGAAGCGGAATGGATACTTCGCATGGAGGTGATGAGCATGGCAGTGGCAAAGAAGAATTTTCCCCACCAGGAGGTTTTTCTGACCCTCCTCCTTGCCCATCTACGCCACGGATTGCACCAACTCCTATGGAGACTTTGGTCAAGTCGATGATGGACATGATGGCACAACAAGAAGCGAATCGCGTTAAGATGGCACAAGAAGCGAATCGCGTTGCCGAGGAGCGTGAACGCCAAAAACAACAAGAAGTGAATTGCGTTGCTGAGAAGCGTGAACGCGGAAAAAGACAGGACTCCTTGGATCGCGGAGCGCGCTTGGCGACCGAGGAACGAAAAGAAAGAAAAGTAGAACAAAAAGTAGCCATGGAGCAAGCGTGATTGGCGGCCGAAGAAAGACAGGCAAAGCGTGAGGCACAAAGAGAACTACGCATGCAAGAGTTGGTCCGACAGGTTCTCATCTCGAAGTTCGAGCCAACCAAAGATGCTGGTAGTTCATCAAGTGGCGCAAGCCGAGATTCAGACTCCAACAACCCCGTCACAGAGAAGGTCATGTTCAGTAAGTATAATGGTAAGATGGATGCTAGTGTTATCCATTCTTGGTTGTATCGATTTAATGTTTTTTTTGCGACAACGAAGAAGACAGGGAATAGCAAGGTTTTGACGGCAGCTATGTACCTTGTTGGTGATGCCATCAATTGGTACCACGCATGGCAAGAGGTACAGGTTGCCGCACACCTAGAGGAAGCCGACGAAGACGTGTCCCTTTCCTTCAATTGGGCCGACTTCCAAGACAAGCTCAAGACGCGGTTTATGCCACCACAGTTCCTAGTGCGGTTGAAAGAGGATTGGCGCAATCTCAAGCAGAATGGTATGCCAGTCATGTCTTTTTCTAATCGTGTTTTGTAGCTCGGCACCCAATTATGCAAATCGGATGATGAGCGCAAAGAGGCTTTCTTTTTTGGGTTGGACGAATATATCAAGTTTGATGTAGAAGTCTTCGACCCCGCGGATCTCAACAAGGCGGTAGCAATTGCTCTCTCCCAAGAGATGCAGCACAACAAGGGAAAGCCCAAGGAAAACAAGACTTCTCAAAGTACCTCTTCGAACCCTTAGAACGGTAAGAATGGTAACTCTTCTAGCCCATCTTCCTCTAATCCTTCGGAAAAGAACTCTCAAAATGAATCTAAGGGTAAAGCTAAAGCACGTGCAAAACCTAAGTTAACCCGGGATGAAAAAGCCGCACAAGGAATTATAGGAGGATACATAACGGCTGAAGAACAAGTGATTTATGCTAAGGAAGGTAGATGTTATCAATGTCACGTCAAGGGTCACATTAAGAAGGCTTGTCCTAAGAAAGCCCCACCTAAAGAACCTAAAGCACCCACAACAACCACAAGCATTTAATGAACCAAGCTGAATCTTCTCATGTCTTTGACACACACATTGATGAGTCTCTGATGAAGTGTTATGGTCATGTAAAGGGTCAATGTTTTATCATATTGTTTGATCCAGGCAGTATGCATGATGTGATTAGTGTCTCTCTTGTTGAGAGAGCCCGCCTATAGGTTAGTCAGAAATCTCCTCTCGAGGTGTCTGGCTTCGCTCCCGATACGGACTCTCATCACGAAAGAGTGCCTTGATGTGTTGTTTACAGTTCAACAAGCTGCTTTCCGTAGGAAATTTCTCGTGTCTCTCCTCTCAGGATGTGAAATATTTTTGGGCATTAGATGGTTTCGAGAGCATAACCCTCTCATTGATTGGGAGACCAACTCTCATATTAAATGCCAAGAGTGACTCTCCCATGATGATTCGTGCTGAGGAGGGTCTGCATTCTTTGCCTCTCATTTCTTATGTGCAGGTAAAGCGTGAATTACGACGAGGAGCACAAGTGGCTTTCATCTATTCTGCTCCAGTTACCGAGAGCATTCAGGCTCCAGACAGGTATTCAACTTTGTTTACCAAGTTTAGGCATCTCGTTTTGCAGGATGATCTTCCATCCTGTCTCTCACGCGAGCGGCTGGAGGACCATCGCATCTAGCTTATGGAGGGGGCACAGCCTGTCAGTAAGGCTCCCTAGCGTTTGAACAAGACACAGGAGGAAGAGTTAGAGCGGTAACTCACGGGCAACTCATGGAGTTGGTGGCTAGAGGATTCATACGTCCGAGTGTAAGTCCTTTTGCTGCTCCTATTTTGTTTGTCCGCAAAAAGATGGTTCGTCTCGTTTGTGTGTTGATTACAAGGCATTGAACAAGATGACCGTCAAGAACAAGTTTCCGATGCCTCACATTGGTTTTCAGTAAGGTCGATCTCAAGAGTGGATACCATCAGGTATGGGTATTCAAAGGCGACATCTTCAAAACCGCGCACAGAGCGAGGGCAATGGGAGTATGTTGTTATGCCTTTTGGATTGACAGGTACCGTGGGTATATTTAATCGTCTCATGGTAGGCCGTTTCGGCGATATGGTTGGTGTATGTGTGTTTATCTTTCTTGATGACATTCTCATTTTTCTTGCATCGTGGGGACAACATGAAAAGGATGTCGAAAGGGTACTAACCCGTTTGGATGTGTGTCAGTTCTACATTGCAGCTAAGAAATCTGAGTTTTTTCTCACCACTGAAGTTACTTATCGGGTTATATCATTTCTGCAGAAGGCGTCAAGCTAGACCCCGCGAAAGTGGAACAGGTACGTAATCGGGATTTGCCCAAGACTGCATATGATGTGCGTTCTTTTCTTGGTTTATGTCAAGCATATAGTTCGCACATAGCGAATTTTGCACGCATTGCCACACCTATGACTAATGTTTTGAAAGGGGTGAAGACTCGCCGTCAGCGTGTAGACTTGCCCGAAGCAGCCATTGAGACTTTCACAGCTCTCAAGGTTGCGGTGACAGAAGCACCGTGTTTTATCCTTGCCTCTTGGGATGACCTCTTTGAGGTATGGACGGATGAGAGCAATGTCGCCATAGGCGCTGTGCTTCAGCAGCATGGTTGTCCCGTAGCTTTCCTTAGTCGGAAGCTTAATAGTGCAGAAAAGAACTATTCAGTTTATGATAAAGAACTTTTGTCTGTCATTCACTCTCTTAAAGATTGGAAGCATTTTCTTTATGGTAGAGAGTTTATAGTTCGCACAGATCGCCAAGCCCTCAAGTGGCTCCAGTGTATGCCTAGTGAACATTGGAGTGATCGCCAAGCACGGTGGTCACAATTTTCTGAGTAATTTGGAGGTTTGATTGAGTATGTGCCTGGAAAAGCTAACCTTGTTGCAGATGCGTTGAGTTGCAAAGGACATATTTTGGCTCTTGAATCAAGATCCATAGTTTCTATTCAGGGTGTGTCTTTCGACAGCATGAAGAACCTGTATGCGGATTCGGAGTTTGGTAAGCAATGGCTGCAGGCTCTTGCTTCCCAAGGGCCAAACAACTATCTCATTCGTGATGGTTTATTGTATTTTCGTCAACGTCTATGTGTGTTGCCCTCTCTGAGGCAAACCATATATACATGCACATGATTCTCTTACGGGTGGGCATAGGGGAATGAACACCACTTTGGAAAAAAATAGAAAGATCTTTTATTGGCCTAAAATGCGAAAAGATGTGTTTCGTTATGTCACACAGTGCACTTGTAACAAATTGCTGAAACAATATTCTCTCACGGGTGGGCATAGGGGAATGAACACCACTTTGGAAAAAAATAGAAAGATCTTTTATTGGCCTAAAATGCGAAAAGATGTGTTTCGTTATGTCACACAGTGCACTTGTAACAAATTGCTGAAACAATAACCCTAAAATCAAAAACCCTAATTTTGTCCGAAACCCTAATTCTGTTGAAACCCTAACCCTAAAATCAAAAACCCTAATTCTGTCCAAACCCTAATTCCGTTGAAACCCCAATCCTAAAATCAGAAACACTAATTTTGTATGAAACCCTAATTCTGTCGAAACCCTAACCCTAAAATAAAAAACCCTAATTTTGCCCAAAACCCTAATTTTGGAAACCCTAACCCTAAAACTTGCAAACCCTAATTCTAAAAACCCTAATCTTGAAACCTGCAAACCCTAATTCTAGAAACCCTAACTCTTAAACTGCAGAATTCCTAACCCTAACCCTAACCCCTAGGGCAGCAGGGAGATTTCCAAAAATTGCGTTGGCTGATAAAGCGGCAGGCTGTACGGATTTCCGTGATTTACGCTGTCAGCTTTTTGGCTTTGCTTTTGGACCAGAGGCTTTTCAGTTTGAAGGCTTTTCACTGTAATTACTTTTTAGGCCAAGGGCCTTTAAATATGAGGTTAGGGCTCATTCTCTGGCATGCTTCCTGGAGAAGGTGTAGAGTCTGAAGTACCGGCTTGTACTGTGTTGATGTAATATAAAGAAATACCGAAAGGGGTGCCAAGGTTTGGGGCCAATACTCTCTGGGGTGGAATTCCGCCACTCCGTGTCGCGTGTTGTCTCTCTCTCTCTCTTTCTCTTAGTTCAATTGTTATTTGAAGTGCTTAAAGTTGTTCAGTTTGTTCTTTTCTATTGGCACGTGGTGCCCACCTTGTGACAGTGGTATTAGAGCATTAGGCGTGTGCTTTTCTGAAAGCATACCGGTCCTACAAAAGAGCAGACAGAGCGATTGGAAATTTTATTTGAGGTATCTTGGCCCTCCAACGCGGACTTATTAGCCACTCCCACCCTTACTTCATTGCGCATCAGGCGCGCTCCCGTCTTCACCGCTCATGTCTTACAAGGCATAAGCCAATTAAGATCACTTGCAAGAGAAGGATCCAGATTTGTTTCAAGTCACTGTTTTTCTCAGAAGCAGTGCCATGCAGATGTTGATGTCTACAGCTACCAAGCAGCATACTCTAAGTACTTGGCAAGCTTTCAAGAAAAATAAAATAAAAATTGTCCGAACTTATATGGTTTCTGACATCTTCCTTCGGAGTGCAACTTCTGGTGGAGTGGGGTATCTTGAAATGCTTGCCATGGAAACCCTAGCAGATTATATCTTGAAATTTCTCGAAATCTCTCAGTAGATGTCTCTTCACGACCAGATGACCTTGGAAGTATAGTGCGATTGCTATCTTGGGACTACCATTGCCGCCAAAGCAACACTGTTTGTCCAAGAGCTGACGGACCATGCTCGGCTACGACCTCATGGAAGGAACCTAACCCTAATGTTTGGTGCAAGTTTCAAGATGGAAAGTCAGTCGACTTTTCGAGCTCAACCGATGTCGAGATTGCTTTTTAAGTTTGAGTTCTGATCTTGTTTGAAATGGATGGTATTTGTTTTGAACCTTTTTGGGTGCCGATTTGAATTGTTTGACTTTGGTTTGATACTGGTTTCAATGATTGGTGATTTTACTCCCGGGTGGAGAAGTGAGAAATATTGTTTTGGTATTGTTTGAACCTCGGAACGACGCAGGCCGATGCCTGGGGAGCGTTTCGTTGTATGTTTGAAAACCTCTGAACGACGCAGGCCGATGCGTGGGGAGCGTTTGGTTGTATGCTTGTAATATAATTGTTGTTGTGACTCCTGGCCCGGACCTGGATGGTTATGCGGGAGGAGTATTAAGAAGTCTGAGCAGTGGTTACTCTTAGTACCTCCAAACGTCGCAGGCTGCGGTCTGGGGGGCGTTTGGTTGTAAAAGGCCTCTATATCTCCCGGCCCGGACCTTTTTAGGTTATGCGGGAGGAGTGATGAGGGAGTTGTTGAATATCTCCTGGCCCGGACCTTGTTAGGTTATGGGGGAGGAGTGTTCATCGGCGGCTTTATGTTTCTACGTCTTGTAACATGCATATGTAAGCATTTGTGTTGCATTGTGATGTGCCAACCACTGAATATTCCTAATTGGATGAGATTGCCTGGGTATGTAATTTTATTGCATCAAGACACCCGTGGAAGATCAGTACGGTCTAGGTGTGATGGCTAATTTTACTACGCCGGAATATCAAGAGTTCCGATTTGGACGAAAGGAGAAGCTAATTCCTTGATCAAAACAGCCGAAAGGAGAAGCTAACTCCTTAATAAAAAGAGCAAACTGATTGTCCCTCGGAATGTCCCTCGGAATGACCGTCGGAAATTTTTGAGCTAACTTGAGTTGTTTTGCAGATATGCTGTAATCGCAGACGATTACTCTCTTTCAAGAAGGGTAGATGTAGCAAACTGTTGAAACAATAACCCTAAAATCAAAAACCCTAATTCTGTCTGAAACCCTAACTCTAAAATCAAAAACCGTAATTCTATCCGAAACCCTAATTTTATTGAAACCGTAATCCTAAAATCAAAAACCCTAATTCTGTCCAAAACCCTAATTTTGATGAAACCCTAACCCTAAAATCAAAAATCCTAACTTTGCCTAAAACCCTAATTCTGAAAACCCTAACCCTAAAACTTGCAAACCCTAATTTTGAAAACCCTAACCCTAAATCTTGCAAACCCTAATTTTGGAAACCCTAACCCTAAAATTGCAGAAACCCTTACCATAACCCTAACCCTAACCCTAACCCTAAGGGCAGCAAGGAGATTCCAAAAATTGCGTTGGTTGATGACGTGGCAAGCTGTACGGATTCCCGTGATTTACGTTGACAGCTTTTTGGCTTTGCTTTTGGACCAGATGCTTTTAAGTTTGAAGGCTTTTCACTGTAATTGCTTTTTAGGCCAAGGGCCTTTAAATAAGAGGTTAGGGCTCATTCTTTGGCATGCTTCCTGGAGAAGGTGCAGAGTCTGGAGTACCGGCTTGTACCAAAAGAGGCGCCAAGGTTTGGGGCCAATACTCTCTGGGGTGGAATTCCGCCACTCCATGTCGCGTGTTCTCTCTCTCTCTCTCTCTCTCTCTCTCTCAATTCAGTTGTTATTTGAAGTGCTTAAAGTTGTTCAGTCTGTTCTTTTCTATTGGCACGTGGTGCCTGTCTTGTGACAGCACTATATGGCAAAGGTAAAAGCTCCTCGGGGTAAGCAGTAAGGCCTCTTGCTTCCGTTGCCTATTCCCGATGGACCTTTTCAAGATATTTCCATGGATTTTGTGACTAACCTTCCACCTAGTTTGCATTCAAGGAACACTCAATGTTTGACAGTTGTTGATCGTTTCAGCAAGTTTTGCATGTTGATTCCTTGTAAGGCCACAAAACTGCACAAGATGTGGCACGGTTGTTCATAAAGCATTGGTACCCCCTCTGTGGTTCGCCAAAATCGATTGTTTTAGATAGGGATGTTAAGTTCACGTCCAATTTTTGGCGCGTACTCTTTGAAAATTTTGGCACTAAGTTGAATTTTTCATCGGCTTTTCATCCACAGCCAGATGGTCAGACGGAGATTTATAATTAGTTGGCTTTTGATGTTTTAAAGTTATATGTGTATGATCAGTAGTTTCATTGGGAGCTCTATCTCCCATTGGTTCAGGCTATTTTGAATGACTCTTTTTCCTCTGCCACTGGTCGAACTCCGTATGAGGCAGCTTTTGGTCGTCCGTTCCAGTTACTTTTGACTCGCTCGGTCAGTAAAATGCCTGATGCCAATGCTGAAAGTCAGTCATTGGATGAGATTTCTGAGAGTGTGAAGCTTCGGCTAAGCAAGGCTCAGGAATCTTATTCACGGCAGTCTAATAAGCATCGTTAGGATGTTTTGATTAAGGAAGGCGATTGGGTGTATTTAAGAATCATGAAGCAACGTCTCAAGCAAGTTGGAAAGAAGTGTCCAAAGTTGTCTTTTAGAATGTTGTTGGTAGACTACAAGGAAGCCATGCAGCTCGGTACCAGTACCTCACTTTAAAAGGAGGGGATGTCACGTGCACATCTAACCCTATGTGCATGTGGACAAGCTACTTCATAACAAGGGTTCAGTTAGCCTAGCTTAGGAAGAGTTCTGGCACTTTTGTGAGTCTGTTTGCAGACCGTGCATGCCCAGGCACTTAGAGTAGAGGATATGGAGTAGATGCATATCCTCTGGTTGCACACAGCATGATCATCAACATTACCATCAGATTTCATCAGGAGCATTTTACAACGCAGAAAACCTATTTTCCCTATTTTAGCCATTTTTTACTTATTATTTTTGAGTGACTTTTGTTGGGAACTAGGTAGGGCAAATTAGCAAAGCAAATATAAAAGGAAACCTAGCGCTAGTGCATTCTGGCAGAAGAGGAAGAAGTCACAGGCAAGTTGCTTGCAACATGCATCTCTCTCTCTCTCTCTCTCTCTCTCTCTCTCAAGCAAGAACCCCTGGCGTTTTTCATCAAGCAAAAACCAGCGTTTTTCAATAGCCATCCCCATCTCTAAGCAACCCTTCAAATCAGCGTTTTGTCTAGCAATAGATCAGCGTTTTGAAGCCAGCAGTTCAGCGTTTTTCAACCATCCATCCAGTGTTTTTCCAAGCCAGCAAAACCAGCGATTTCAGGCCAGAAAATCAGGGTTTTTCAGCCAGCCAAATCAGGGTTTTTGACAGCATGAAATCAGCATTTTTGGACAGCAAGCAATCAGCGTTTTCAGCAGCTAGAGCAACAGCCAGCAGATAGCAATTCATCCATACGTCGTTGCCGCTCTCGCCGTCGCCGTCGCCGTCGTCTCCAAAACCGTCGTCTCCAAACTTAGATCCACATTGCAGCATAGCCTCACGAACTTGTATCAGCATATTGTACCAGATTTGTGCAATCAATAGCATAGACCTCTCTCGCCATCGAGAGAGGGGCCTTTGGAGGAGGGTTTGACAACTTGTCTGGTGTCGTATTCTTCTCTCTCTATCTCTCAGTCTCAGCACCTTCATTCACAGTGTCTGTCCACTTTGTTGTGATCACTTGCACTCTCTCATTAAAGGAACGGAAGGCTCTCCCTTCCGTAAGTAAAAGGAACCCTTGAGCATAGTTCGGAGCACTCATCTTGAGCAAAGTTCACATTCACTTCCGTTGCACCTTACAGATACAGTGGATTATGAAGAGAATATGATCTCCGATGCAAATGCAGAAATTCTAATTGATGAATTTTTAAATTCATTAACTTCTCCTGAATCAATTACTGAAAAGGTGACTTCAAGCTAGAAGTTTTTTCAAGTGATACTTCGTTACGAGAAAAAGTAAGGAGATATTTGCAGATTCTGAGTCTGAAGACGATTATGCTTTCTTTGATTCTTTGTTGGATGATGATATGCCAATTGCAAGTCATGAAGTGACAGTTCTTGAAGATGATTCTGAAGAATTTTGGGATTCATTATTGGAAGATGATTACAGTCTCAAGCCAAAATCCTCTCCAATGATTCATAAACTTGAAGTTAACCCATCTGAAGAGTACCTTGAGAAGATTTCCTCTTCCCCAAATATTTCACAGTTACCGGAAGATTTTGAACCCGAAATCTTACATCGCATGAAGAATTTTGAAGATCAATCTTTTGTTACAATCAACATGATTAAACCAGATTCCTCGAAAAAGTCTCTGAACGATACAATGACATGGGATTTAGCAATCAAAGCAAAAAGGTTTCGCAAGAAGCAAAAGTTCAAGACAAAGATTTCAGATAACTCAAAGACTGAAGATTTTCGAAGATTCAATGCTTTTCGAGAGTTTTATCATCAAAAGTCATTCCTTTAACCAAGGCTCTCATTTTAAATAAGAGGGAATGTCACGATTGTGACTATGTTGCACTATTACATCTACTCCTAGTTGTAGGTACGCGAAGTGCCATGCCAAGGAGGATCCCTACGCTTGGATGGTCACACCCCTTCGTCCAAAAGATCTGTCTCTTCGCCAAACGCCACACTCCTTCGACGACTGGTCACACCCCTTCGCTCTACAGGTGTGACTCTTCGCCCAATGGTTGCAGCTCTTCACCGAAAGGATGTGTCTTTACATCTAAAGTCATGTCTCTTCACCAGGAGACGTGTCTTTTCATTTGTGTCTCTTCGTCTCCTATATAAGGAGCCTATTGTACTCGGTTTCAGGCAATCATTCAGTCAATCAAACACAGAGTCTTCTGAGTCTTGTTTCTGAGTTCAGTTCAAGTTTCTAAAGTCTTAATCATGAGTTTAAGTGCTTAATTAAGGATTAGTACCTAGAATCCTTACACTGGTAATCTCTACCCTAGTGAGGGAGATGGAGGGCGCATCCAGAGATAACTGAAATGGGGGTAGCCGATCCATACTAAAGCCATGCAACTGAAACCAAGATGCCATCTCTGCATACCAACATGATCTATCTCCCTGCAATGCCAACTATTGTGAAGACTCTAGTGCTAATCGAGCATATCTGTCTCTAGGGAGAGCCCAGGTGCTATGCATACATGAAACTGATCGAGTGAGTGCCTCCACTACCAATGGAGGAGCAGCGAGCTCCGCTCTAACAATGTCATGTGGTACTGAGGCCTTGGCCCTAATCATCCGAGAAATCATAGACACCAAGGGCCTCTCCATACATCTCCATCCATCAATACTGCCAGCTTTGCTATGCTGATCAACTGAGGGGCCCCATATCTCCACTCCGTACAGCATGGCCGAAGTGACCAAAGTGTCAAAGAGCCAAAGCTTTGTCTAAGGTTCCTGGAACTGAACCTGCGAACATATTCTCTCAAGTCTTCCCAATGCTGCATAGGCTCTGGTCAATCGCGTATCTACTGCACGCCTCAGGGAAAATACTGGAACACTGAAAACCGCCCCAAGATAAGTGTATGTATCTACATACTCCCCAGTCTCTCGACCATATGTAAAAGTGGGGACGGACCTCCTTACCCACTGTGCCATGGTGTTAAACACCATTACCTTGGTCTTACCAAGGTTCACAAACAATCCACTATCTCGTGCAAATACATGCAATGGATCCAAATGACGTTGCATCCCCTCTGGAGAATCTGAGATCAACACAATATCATCAATATATAATAGCAACGGAATCCATGTCCCTGCAAGCTGAGCACCTCTATCACCCTCTGTTTGTACATAATCTGAAAACTCATCTACATATATCCCAAAGAGAGTCGGAGATAGAGGACAGCCCTGCTTCACTCCAAAGGTGGAGTGAACCATGTTGGACATGCCCTGAGTAGTGCGTATCCGTCCTACCACTGTCCTGTATAAAGCTAAGATCCCCCAAATCAGCTCTGTGGGCACCCCCATGTCATGCAATCCGCGTATGAGTCTGGCTCGTGGCACTGTACAAAGGCTTTGCGAAAATCCACAAAGCTACTACTACTAGAATCCATCCTCATCTGCACTCTGGATGTCGAGAGAGTATGGTTCGAATCCTCTATTGTAGTCTCCGTTGATGCTGTGCAGCACCTCTCCTCAATTGTGGCCGTCTGGATCTCCGTAGTTCACCCTCAATCCCCCTCTCTGTGCAAAGCTGGCAAAATCTCTTAGCTTGGGGGGTATGAGCAGCTCTTCCTCTCTCTATCTCTTGCCGGTGTGATGATACTCGAAGCTGACCAATCGCCACTCCTGAGCTATGTGCCATGTATGTGTCCATGTAGTGCGGTCTCTGAATGAACCTCTCGTCCAGCATGGTCAAGAAGTGTTCATTGTGATACATCTTCGAGGAAGAGCCTATGTAGGGGCGATCCATGTCTCTTTGATGTAAACGTTCCATAGATCCTATCTGAGTACTGCGTTCCTCTCACTGTGAGAGCTCAAGGAAGGGTGAGTGTGGGTCATATTGGAAGGGTGGTAATCTATCCATGTCTAGTCCATCTGCTCCAGACCGCTCTCTCACCTGTGAGTACCAAGACTCTTGCTCACTCTGAAATCTGTCCAGAGGCCTTGAAGACTCTGTGTGTGAGTCTATCTGATGGCATCTCTCTCATCCTTTGAATGAGGCAAAAGGTCTTGAAAATAGCCGGTTATGGTGCAGATGAAGAAATGGGACATTGTCTCTGGGTGCGAGAAATCTTGTAAAGTCATTCGTAGTTCACACGTTATCTTGAACAAGTCAAAGATGCACATAGCCTCGACTAGCATGGGTGGAGTGGCTAATTCTGCTGTATTAATGTTTTGTGGTATTGAGGGCTTGCTGCGGAACAAGCATGATATCATACATATCTGTGGTCTCTCAATCTATGTCCATGAGGCAAGGGCCCATACTACTTCAACATACATCAAGGCTGGGGTGACTGAAGTATCGAAGAGCCACCCCTTGGTGCTGGGCTCTTGAAAGTGTGCCTAATGACATCTTCTCTCTATCATGGCCAAAGCCGCATATCCTCCGGTGAATTTGTCTGTATCTGCCTTTGCCATGGTGAAGCGCACGGGTGGGTTGGCAAAGGTGACTCCCAAGCATACAGAAGACTCCACCACCTCTACGTGTCCACCTGCGGCCATAAGAGTACCGCACTCCTGACTATCCTGGAAGTATGAAAGATCATGACTGTGGTTTTTCAAGGTTCCTATCAGCCCTCTGTGTACAAAAGTCGTCAAGAGCCTCCAGGTGTTGCTGTAAGCCTTCTTGTGATTTGGGGATCAAAACAATGTCGTCAGCATAAAGCACGATATGTATTGGAGTACCTCCAAGGTCTGCACCATCGCCACCAACTCGTAGTATGTAATCTGAGATCTCATCAATGTAGATCCCGAAGAGGATCCGTATGTAGCTCAAATCATCTGTGATGGCACACCCAAGCTCTCGAGGCGTTGAAAGAGCCTCTCAGGTGGGACTGTATCAAATGTTTTGCGGAAGTCCACAAAGCAGCAGTGTAGTCTCTTCTTCCGTGCTTTTGCCCCATCAATGAGGCAATGCAGAACGAAGATGTGATTAATAGTAGAGAAGGTTCGTCTAAACGTGTCTGGCTGGGCCCTGGGGGCTTTGAGTCCCTCCCTCTCTGCATATGAGCTGAGCTCTGCCTCACGTACTTCTCCGTAGAGTTTGGCCATGGTGTCGCCAATCAGGATGCCTCCTCGAAAGCTTGCTGCTTGCGGCATGTGAGAGTCTTCATTTGTCTTCTAGCCTCTTGCTATGTCATCTTCCCAAGAGCTCTCTGTGGTAAAGCCTTTGCACTCATTATCATACCAATGGTTTTGTGCATAGTCCTTGTTGGGGGGGGGGGGGAGTATCTCCGATGTGAGTAGTGTGTGGAAAGGAGCTGAGGCTGATGTGTATATTTGTCACAACTAAGAAACTTCACAAAACGTTTCAAGCGTTTTGAAACTTCTCTTGGACGTTTCAAAGGTTAATGCTTTTTACTTGGTCCGAAAGCATGTCTCCAATTCGAATACAGAGAGGCGCTTGGTGGTGGCCGCAAACCATGGGGGAAGCCACTTTGCTTGTCATGGAGGCCATGGGAGGAGAGAGAGGGCGTGTTTGGGGTTTCTCCTAAGTGTTGAGAGAGAGGGGGAGGGCTCAAGTGCCCCCCATAGCAATAGAAGTGGGAAAGGGCTGCTTATGTATGATGTGTGTGTGTGTGTGTGTGTGTATGTGGCTGTACGTGAATGTATGTGTGTTCTTGGTGTATGTATGTGTATGTGCGTAGGGCAATGTGTATGCATTGAGGTGGGGGCGCTGAGCAAAGCTTGTGGTTGTGGCAAGCACTTCCATGGCAGCCCCCTTGCTTCCTTCAAAAAAGCTGAGCATGCCAAATATACCGAAATACTAGAACGCTGGAAATTGACAAACGTTGAAACTTTGGGTCTGACGAGAGATTAACATCCTTTAGAGGCTAACTTGACTTGTAGGACAGATCAAGTGCATCTTGGTGACATCTTCTGGGCATCCATGCCATGAAGGCATGCATAAATAAAAATGAAAATACAATGCTTCTGAAAAGACCTCTTGGTATAGCCACAATGGGGTTCCAATACATAAACTGAGAAGTAGCTAATGCAGATAGAGGATGTATTCAATACCCTGGGAGTGGTGTTCAGAACTCTGCAATGATTGCTTTGCCTCCTCTGTAGACTGCCCACTTGCCGTTCTTCCTTGCGGTATGCCAATTGGTGTGAAAAGTCCAACAGTTCTAATGCAGATAGGGGATGTATTCACTCCTTGGGGAGTGGAGTTCAGAACTCCACAATGATTGCTTTGCCTTGCTGTTCTTCCTTGCATTTTGCCAATTGGTGTGAAAAGTCCAACAGTTCTACAATGTTTTTTGATTATCATGAAGGGTTTAACAGTTTATTGAAGTTTTCTAGATATTATTTCCTATATTCTAGTTGCTCGTCATATTCGCAACTTATTGTTGATGATTGGCGGTGCCATTTTAAACATTGCACAGTAGCATGAGTTTTGCATGGAAGGGTTGTTTATAATCAGCTTTGTCTCCATCTTTGTACTGAGATTTTTTTCCGGCATTTGTCATAGATGAATTGTTATGAAGTATTTTGCATTTGATCAATCTGCTTGGTGCAGGTATCTAATCTTGAGCAAGTGGTTACCAGGACCAGGAACATTAAGAGCAGTGGCTAGGCTTATATTGGATCAGGTTAGAACTGTAGCTACTGGATACCGCATATAAGTTCAAACCTTTCTTTAAAAGAAAGTCACGCTTCTCATTAAGTCCAAACTTATCTGCAGTTCTTGTTCTCTCCCATTTTTATTGGGGTGTTCATCTCAGCTTTGATGACATTGGAAGGGCATTCCCATGACATAGTACCAAAACTGAAGCAGGTTGTAGAGCTAAGCAGCTTCTCTATGGTTCAAAATTGAAAGTTATTATAGCTTCTCATTTTATTAATCCCATCTCATTGCTGTTTCTATGTTTATCAGGACTGGCTCAATGTTGTTTTTGCTAACTGGAAGATCTGGATACCTTTCCAGTTTTTCAATTTCCTTCTTGTTCCTCAACAACTTCAGGTCAATTTATAGCACCAACTTGTTTTCCCCCCCTTTTTTTAATAAATGCATCCATAGCTCCTCACAAAGAAAGTTTTGATGAAAAGGAAGGGTTTCTTGCTTGTCAGTAATTGTCACGTGCACACTCAACCCTATGTGCATGTGGACAAGTTGTCACTCCTACTTCTAGGGTTTAGGACAGCCTAGGAAGTGTTCTGGTGGCACCTTTGTGAGCCTATTTGTAGGACATGCATGTCCAGGCACTTCAAAGTAGTTGTATACCCTTTGATTGCACTTTGAGCATCGCCAGTGTCTGCTAGTCTAGGCACTAGGGAGTGTTCCCATACTCTAGCACTAGTACTTGGCCTAGGTAGTTTAACATGTGAAGCACCTCTTATCAGTAGGGTCATTAACTTATTAATAAGTTAGGCATTTTTAACTATAGTCGTGGGGTTCATCTGGAGCCCGCTCGACCCAGCATTTCCTTCCTAATGGGTTACCACATGAACCACAAGTCAGTACCATGCATGAGCAGTTTGCCCTCAGGACCACAACGCTACATCCATGGCATTTTTCCTTCTCTTCAGCCCTGGCGTTTTCTATGAACACCTTGCCTCAAAGTAGCAGATTAGTACATGTTGTCAGCATCAGCATTGCATCAAGCTTGGTGATTTCAGCCTATCCATCAGCCATCAGTTTTCAGCCTATCCATTAGCTTCAGATTTCAGCCATAGCTCCAAAAGTTGCAGATCTCAGCATATAGCACCAGCGTTTTCAGATTTCAGCACGTCATCGTCATCATCATCAGCACCCTCGGCATCGGCCATAGCAGATCAGCCCTTAGCTTCGTCAGTTTGCAGATACAAGTTAGATACACTAGCATTTTCTATTTTCAGCCCTTAGCCTCTCAGCTCCAAGCATCTACCGCATGATCCCATCAGCATCTCAGCATCTAGATTTATTGTATCAGCATTTCTGCAATCTAAAGTAAATACCTCTCTAGCAATAGAGAGGGGGGGCCTTGGAGGGGGGTTTGGGATTGCATCCGATGTTAGTCTCCTCTCTCTCTCTCTATCAGTCACGGAACCTTCACTCACAGTACTCATTCTCTCTTCTCTCTCTTTGTCTATTTCACATCTCTTTCATGAAAGTAGAAGGAACCTTGTGTATGCATTGAGCACTCATCCTGAGTTAAAACCTTCAATCACTTCCGGTGCACATAATAGTAATAGCTCCTAGAACTGCCAGTCACATTAGGGCCACAAAAAGACGGCTACTTATGACTTAAACCAAGACCTCAACATTGTTAAATGTTAAAGACTAAAATTTTTATCTCAGATGTAGGTCTCTGCCCTGACTTACATGTTGCGCTCAAGGGAAAACCAATCAGATGCTTTATAATCTTAAAGGTATTTGATCGGAAATAGGGAGATAGCAGCTTCTTTATCCTTTGAACTGGTTGTTGCGATTCCCTCAAACTGTCAGAAACGCGTAGCATCTCTTTTAAACTTCCTTTTAAGGTCTCCCATTCTTTTGTTGGGCCAATGCAAGAACTGGGGAAGGTGCTTATTGCCTATGTGCAAATTGAGAGCCCGACTTATTGCCCATGTGCAAATTGAGAGCCTCACCAAGTTTTGGTCTAATGTTGCTGATGGTGTTTGGTTCTTTGGTTGCCAAGGGTGGATGTAAGGATGGGGTTAGGTAAAAATAACGAGAGACTAAGGCAAGGCAAAGGGAGACATGAGCTTTTGTTGAGTCGTTCATGAAAGAAGAGGACAAGGGCAAGATTGTGAAACTGGCAATCACACATTATGAGATACAAAGGTGAACTCTGAGTCCTCATGTATCTTTCATATATGAAGTCAGAACCCCCACACGTCACTTTCTCAAATACGTTTAGATCGCATTCTGAGATTGAAGTGATAATCACCAAGTCCTCTATTATGCTACAATGCAACATGCTCCCTTGTTGTACATGTCTATTACCGCAATAGTCTTATAGCTCAAGGAGCACCATGTAACTCACCACATCCAATCATGCCCAGACAGCCTGATTACAGTAGCCTATCCTTTGGCGTTGTGCCCTCCTTATGTCCTTAGGCCCTATAGAATCTGTAATAATTTTTTACCATCTGTGCAGATCTGTTGCCCTGAACATTGATCACGAGATATGCATTTGGAGCAATCTCAATGAAATAAGAAAAGGTTCTCACGTTTGCACTGTGTTTTGCATACCTTTGAAGATACTACCCAGGAGTGGGTGGATAAACAATCTTGCGTTAGCTTGCCTTTCAAAAAGAGGAGATTTGCAGATTGTTACAAATTATGTTTACATACACATCGGTAAATTCAGAGGAAGAGATGGTTAATGCTTAGGCTACTGTGCTTTTATTCATCAGAAGAAATGGATTATGTAATTATTCACACATGTGACAGCTTTTCTGCAAGACAACTTCGAGAACTCAGTTTTTGTCACCCATCAAAGGTTTTAGGTTTGAAATCAAACCTAGAGGTCTTGATAATGTTGAAGTAAAACATTGAGGTCAAGCTTAAAAGTTTTGAGCAGACGATGGGGAGCTGAGTTGGTGGTGTTTGAATGCCGGATCGAAATTTAGCTTAAACTTTATGATCCTGCATGTGTACAAGCTCAGCTTAGAAATTCGGTTGTGAGAATCTAGGAACGTTGTAACAGACACCCAGATCAGGGAGCGAGTGCATACATCGTGTGTGGAGGTGTTTTTCTTGTGTGAACAATTGGAGTAAGGAATTGAACATGCGTTTGTACCTGCATCCTTGTTATTCAGTATGAACTTGTTTCTGATGTGGTTCAATTCACTGTAAGCGATGCCTGAAGTATTTCTGAGGTTTTTTGTTTGGGACCACTCATGACTGGTTGCTTTTGGTGTATATGGGCTGTTTCTTGCTGATTTTTGTTTATTCTAAATGTCCAGGTTTTGGCAGCAAACGTGATTGCTCTGGCATGGAATACTTATCTGTCCTTTGCTGCTCATAAGGATATAATTGCCCCTGCTCGGAAAGATTCAATTTCTAGTTGAAGAGAGTCTCTACCTGCAAATGTGGAGGTTGGTAGTAGTTGCAAAAGACGGCGTTCTTGTAAGGTGAAGGTAAGGCAATATTGCAACATGTTAAAAGTACATGGAAGCAAGCAACTCTGGCCCAATCCTTTATGGGAGAAAGGGATGCTGAAAATGCTTCTTCAGGAGTTTGCTCAATTGCACGAAGGTAGCATTCAAAGTGTGATGGGTGTTGGCCTAGCAAGATTGCGTGGTACATGTTTCTTTGAAAGTGTTTAAGTGTCCCAGATGGTCCCTGCAACTGGTTATGCTTTGGTCGTATGATTCAATCAATGTTATTATTGAGCTTGGCATACTGTACTGAACTCGCCATGTAAAGATTACCAACTGACAAATACTGTAGAGTGGCTGTTATACCCTCTTGTTGTATTTACAAATCAGTCATGTCACTCCAATGCCACAAGATCTGAAGATGGTGACAATTAAGCTAATCACTACACACATTGTCCAATTTCTTGTGTGTTATGTATGATATAGCCTTCTTGTATGTCAAGGAGGCTGTCTTTCTCTGACATGAAGATATAAGAAGGCTGGGATGTATGTACCTGCCCCTCCCAAATTTGTCTAGGGTCTTCAGCATTCCATTATGCCATACTTCAACATGATTTGGCCAAGGTATAAAGGTGGATGTTGCATCTACCCTCCTACCTGTTACACAACTTAATATATTTTTGCGAAGATCAGACCTCAAGAAGGTACCAATCAACCCGTCAATTAGAGACATGAGGTTGGCTTCATCCTCCAAATTGTGGAGGGGAATGAAAAAGAGAAACAAGAATTCAGCAAACGCTCCCATCATAACATGAGAGAATTCTTGGAGCTACGTGGGCTTAAGCTTCATATGAACTCATGTTTAGGCAAAGAAGGCAAATGCAGTGAGGTCCTTGGGCTTTCTTCTTGAGCCCCGTCTTGTCATAACTGTAGTAGTTTGATTGCCATAGAATAGAGAAGAGAAGAAGGTTGTCATCAATCAAACTTTTGTTGTCACACATCCCATCGTTTAAGGGAGCTAAGCTTTTTAAAACCTACATCAATCCATTCATACTATTGGATATGATGCTAGAGCTCCATCTCAACAAGGCAATTAGTAAAGCTTGGTCATTTGGTAACTGTCTCCATTAATGGAGGTTTGCTTCGAACCTTCTCTATTGAGAACTAGAATTGTGTGGGGTTTTCCTTTCGACTTGGATCCTTCATGATCGCATAGCTAGCGAGCATTGAGAGTGACTCGTCCTCTCTGAGTCTTAAGTGTCTTTGTAATGTCATCAAGGAAAAGAAATTGACGATCACCACCACTACATGCAAAGTGAGTGATTGGAAATCCATGAATTCTTCTAGCATGTCCTCTCCCTCTACCATTTAATCTTCCTCCTCGGAAGAGTCAGGATTTGGTAAGAGAACACACACCATGGATGCTTCCATTTGCTCACTAACCTCTTTGACCTCTTTGTTTGCCTCCCTCTATAATGGTTACGGAGTCCTTGTTGCTTGCCTTTGATCATCGTCCCCCCCCCCCCCCCCCCCCCCCCCCCCCCCCCCATCTCTCTCTCTCTCTCTCTCTCTCTCTCTATCCTTAAGCACAAGCAAAGTAAGAACCATGTTCCAATTGATAAATTGGGTACCTATATACCCCATGCAAAGTCTCATCCTTTGTCTTGTTGTCCATTCATTGAGTCCTTCAAAAAAACCTCAAAAGATGAAAGCAATTTTTTTTGCCATCCCGATACAGGCGTTTTGAAAATTGACACACCATGTCGGATCTTGCAAACACAACTGCATGTTCGGACATGTGCTCCTCCATGTACTCTAAATTTAAAGCTATTGAATGCCTCTGTATGCAAGTTGGCTATGGCTTGCATATTGATAGAGCTTTGAAGATGGGCACTAGTGCATGTGCTTGATCTGCAATCCCCATCCTACCGAGCTAACAAGGAGAGCATCATGTGACGTCGCCATGGATATGTGCGCAAAGAAGTAGAAAAGAGAGCTTACAACTAGAGTTTGGTGAGAGTGAGAAATGAACTTAAAAAATCTGCAGTGATTTATATACCAAAGTTAGCTTGAAAAACTTAAAAAACCCCCAAAAAAGCATAGCTAAAAAATTAGTTTTTGTGACAAAACAACACAAGATGCCATCTCAACTATTTGACAATCTCAATCACTTAAATATTTTTGCTCAAAAGCTTATTAAAAACTAAAATACTCCACAAAAGTTTGAAAATGAGTAAATATGCGCATAGATGGAATACAAAACACTATCTTTAAGCAAGCACAAAATTTGCGTTAGTTACAAGCTTTTGTTGTAATAGATCGCTAGAACGTAATGTCCTCACAAAGGAAATCTTTTCCTTTTCTAAACCGAACAACCATGTCATTGACAACAAGAGGTTGCTCATGCAATGTATATCTTAGGTTGAGATACTGGCAAAGATGGTCCAGGTGCGAGTCATTCACTGATGTCATACACTACATCAACATCGAGGCATATTTGAAGGTCTACGATGTTTTAAGCAACAACATTAGAGTCGATTGCCTCTCATACTCTCATTGTTTGCTTCCATCTCTTGCAGGGAAGACCATTGATAAGCTTTGCTTTGCAATATGGTATCGGAATACCAATTTCTCATCAATCACATAGCACATTATGGTATTTCCTTGGTGATTGACCACCTTGGTTTCCCATCCAATTGCATGGAAGATGTTGATTGCATCATCGCCTTTGGAATCCAAATTGTTGGTGTCCGATGGACACCTTACAATTGAAAAATATACACGTCAAGTGCTGTCTAGTATAGGCCATTTCAAGATTCCATGCTTGGTGAGTGAATCGGAAATATATTGCCATATTCATTTTTCCTAGACATGACATAAGTATGGCTGTAAAAAAAGACATTCCATGAGGCAAGCTCTTAGGATAGACAACCAATATATAAAAAGTTGCAAAGTTTCACGTGGATGTCTTTGAAGGTGCATGTGAAGGATTCTACAGGCCCCCAATCTATAAAATTGGATGAAAAAATATCTGCAAGAATGAACAAACAACATATATCATACGCACATTTGAAGCATGCTATTAAGTGAAAGCATAATGAGACAATCCTAAGTATTTAAGTAGAAGAAGACATACAATTTGCAAGAAACTTTGGATAAGGTAAAGTCATCCCCAAGTTCAATTGAGAAGCTATATACATATGATGTACTTCTGTTAGCCACTTATTATCTTGAGCTCCATATTTTTCCCTTCTAGTGATGTGCCCAAGAAGCTATGTGTCTCCTTGAGACCTTGTGAGCACCTCTTGAACTTGGGCTACATTGTCACAAACATAAATTGCTTGTAGAGTCGACAACAACTCAGCGACCACTGGTGTCTTGTACATTGCTGCAAGTTATTGATTCAATAACACTCTCAGGTTGTTGAGCACATAGGAAATCCATGGAAAGAATGTAGCACTCTTATTCTTATTGCATAAAGAGAATATTCAAGATGTATGCAAAGACATCCAATGACACTTAGTATGAGGCTCCACTTGCAAGTTGGAAATCGTTAGCAATATGGTATAAGCATAGCTTATGAGCAGATAGGAAATATGAATGAAGCACACTGTCCTTACCTATCCATGCATCCAAATAAGCTTAATGGTCTTACCAAACAATGCTCCGATGCATGAGAAGAGATTTGATCTTCCAAACGAAATAGTAGTATAAGGGAACACCATTTGAGAGCTAAATTGGGAAGGTGCAAGAAAGCCGTTGAGGAGAATAAATCTTTTCAAGAGAGAAGTTCTAGAAGTCATCCATGATGATACTTATGAATGTGGGGTGAACATTAGCCTCTGAAGGTAATGTTTCTACAATTTCCAAATTGCTAATCTTTGCACATGATAAACTTTCTTGTTGCTAGGAATTGGCTAAAGGCCCACTAAAGACAGTAGGCAATGCAAATGTGCCTATCTCTGTTTGTGTTTGACAACCAAAGGATCGTGGTTTTGTGTCAACTGAGGTCATTGAGGACTTGGTATTCTCTTTTTTGGCATTTTATCATTGGGTTTTTCCCAATACGAAGTATCTTTGTTAATATTGTATTGGAAGAAAGTGACATGTCAAACATTCACTACATCTTTTTGAATCTTTTGTGAGATCCATTTGTTTTTGTCTTCTTTGATCTAGATCTTCTGTTGATATGTTAGTGAATTTTTTTGCAACCAAAACAAGTGCATATCCCATATTACTCTTCAAAAAATGAAAAATTAATGGTTTGCTATTCTAGCTTAAGTTTTCACTAAAGGTCCACCTATAGTGCCGATGTGCATTTAGCTTCTTCAACACTTCCATACTGACAATAACTTGCATTGAGACTGTGTGTGTGTGTGTGTGTGTGTTTATTGAAAGCTTGCAGTATGCTTGCCATAGGTCCAAAATTAGATATATATTATTGTTATAGAGGTGATATAATATTGGTGTATTTAACATAATGATATCATGCTGCCATTAAATCGGTATGATCCACTATGATAGTATATTGTTCAAAAGTGAACTTATATGATATTGATATAATCTAGAATGATAGAAGTATGATACAAATAGCATATTGGTGGCATTACAATTTCATACTGTCATGATATTAGTATGATAAAGTTTTGATTTTTTTTTTTTACTGCGGTCAAGTTATTATGGGAATGGTATAATGTTGAGAGATAGAGAAGGAGAGAGCTTGAGCTCTTGCAAGTGCACGTGCACGTGCACACACACACACACACACACACACACACACACACACACACACACACACACACACACACACACACACACACACATAGATGGAGGCAAAACCTTCGTCTTCTTCTTCTTGACCAACTCAAGATAAGAAGTCTACAATGCATGAAAGAGAAAATACAACAGAAAAGAAAACTAATACAATGGTCTAATGTGAACCACTAGTGAATGAGCTGGATGGATAAGTGTGCCATCACTCCCGTAGGTGAACCAAGTTAGTGTTGTCCAATTGTAGTATTAATGGCAAAGATATGTGTATCCACCAAGGCACGCCAGTGATGATGAATATTGATGATAGTCATTGAGGAGTACTATATGTTGAGCTTGACATCTCAACACCCCCCCCAAAGCTCAATGCCATCTTTCGTCTACCAATCATCGCTCAAAACCATCACAGCTTCTCTACTCCAAGGACCTTCATGAAGATATTTGCAACTTGCTCATTCATCATCATGTACTCAAGGTCGATGTCACTTGCCAAGACTATCTCTCTGATGAAGTGGTAATGCACCTCCACGTGCTTCATCCTCGCATGCCAACACTGGATCCTAAGACAATTGTATGTTGCTAAGGTTGTCACAATAGATAGCAGCCGGCCTTTGTATTTGTACTCCAAAGTGCTAAAGAACTAATTGTAACCATGCTCCCACTGTTGTACCCCTGTACTGTACCTTTGTACTTGATAGAGAAAGTGTAGATTGCTTCTTGATGCTCCATGTGATAAAAATGCTCTCAAGTGAAAGCATAAATCCACTATAGACGTGCAATCATATGTACTAAACCTAATCCGCATCTTTGTACCATAGAGATCCAACTCAACATCAACCCTAAAAGAGTGCACGATCCAAAGTAGCACTCACATAGTAGTGTATGCCTCACAACATCCAAGTGTGGCTTCCTGGGAGACTGCATAAAGCAAGTACTTGAACTACATCATTCCCCAAATTAAAATTCTAATCAAAGGGCATTGCAATAGGCTTACAAATGGCCATACTATACTTTATTAATATGTTCAAACCATATTGCCTTTGTGATAGCCATACACCCTCTTGTGTGCAAATAATCCCAATGCCCAAAAAGTAATGCAAATATCCAAAATCTTTCATCTTAAATTCCTGCATATTTAGAGCCTTACACCCTCTAATTCAGCCACATTACCACCACCAACAATCAAATCATCTACATAGATGCAAATAATCACAATTCCTCTATCATTTTTTTGCACATACAAAGAGTGATCTGCATCAGACATTCAAAAGCCCAAAGAGATGGGGAATGTCACAATCCTCTCATACCACACTCTAGGTTATTGTTCAATGCATATAGTGATTTATTTATCCTGAATACAAGGTCACGTAGACTCATATTCACATAACCCCGTGGTTGCATCATATCTCCACTTAAGAAATCAATCTTTACATCCATTTGTTTCAACACCCACCCTAAAGATACAACCACTACAATGAACACATAAATGGTAGCCATCTTGGTGGCTACATGTCTAAACATCTCCTCGTAATCAATCCCACATGTCTCTGCATAACCTTTGTCTACAAACCTTGCTTTGTACCTACTCACACTGCCATCATAATTGTGCTTTATCTTGTAAACCCACTTGCATCCAATTGCCTTCTTTCCCTCTGGTAATGGCACCAACTCCCATGTTCCATTTGCATCAAGGGTAGCCAACTCCTTATCCATAGCTTGTTTCCATTTTGCATCTTTAACAACATCCTCAAAACAAGTGGGCTCCACCTCCTCTGTAATCTTTGCCATACATGCACAATGATGAGCCACATAACTGTCACAAGTCAATCTTTGCCCATGATTTCATACTCTCTCAAATTTGCGTGGTCTAGGATCACTTCTAGGTGTCTTATTTCCTCGTTGTATCCTTCTTGCACTCGGAGTCTTTAAAGAGGGTATGCCAAACTCATCATCCAAACTCTGCTTGGAAACACTTCTATCACCATCATCATGACCTACACTCAAATTTGGCACCATGGGATATTATGATCTTTTTTCTTTCTTTTCCTTGATTCATTTGACAAGTTAGCAGGTTTCATTTTTTCATGCAACCTGCTACTTCATTGTTTCTCACCATAACCTGTACTAGGTGACCTTTACGACCCACTCAAAACCTGTGACTGTGTGCTTGTATTTTCTACGGCCACATTCTCTCTTACATCAACCCCTATATCATCCTTTACATCAGCATAACAACTTTCCATTTCATCAAATACAACATCTTTCCTTACCTTAACTTTACCTTTGACAAGATGATAACATATATACCCTTTTTGCTCAAGGAAATAGCCAATGAACACACATTTTGTAACTTTTGGGTCAAGCTTACTTCTTAGCTCACATGCACATAAGCAATACATTCAAACACTTTAGAATTTGACACACCCGGTTTTTCACCATTGAACTTTTCTTTATGTGTCATAGCATGCATTACAATAGTGGGGTCCTGTTCATAATGTAAACATCTGTAGTAATAGCCTCAATCCAATTAGAATGAGACATGTTCTTCTCATTCATCATAGATCTAGGAACTTTTGCTGCTATGTATTTGCTCTTTGGTTCTGCAACACCGTTTTTTCTACAGAGTATATCTGCATAAAAACTACCTCTAAATTCCATGCTTTTTCAAAAAATTGTTGAACTCATTCCAGAAGTATTTTCTCACTCCATTTGACCTCAAACACTTTATCTAGTTCCCAGTCTGTTTTAAACCATAGAATTAAAGTTTTTAAAGTGCATAAATATCTCAATTTCAAAAGTTCAATTCTATGTTTTAAAATAGACCCGTACCTTTATGAAATAGACCCATACCTTCTTCGCATGATCAATAACAAAACTCACTTCATACTTGCATCCACCCATAAACGGTTTTTTTCGAACCCCATACATCTGTATGTACTAATCCCAATAAATTTTTTGCTTACATGCTTCCTGATTGTTTACATGACTTCAATAAGATGTGTGTTCCAAATTTACAAGGTGAAGCCTCACATATGTATTTAAAAACAAAATGTAAAGGAGGTTAATGTGGCTCTTTATTGAAGGGGCCATTCACTAATAAAGGCACACAAAATTTTTTAAGGCTTTCTTCTCTAAGACATTGGCATTCTAAGGAGCTCACTTGAGTCTCTTAAATGAAAAGACCCATTCAATTATTTTTTAAATTTAAAACAATAAATTGAAAAGGAAGTGTTATGAGGCTCTTAAATGAAAGAAACCATTTAGGCCCTATAATTCAATTTCAAAAGCCCAAAAGTCTCATAAAAATTTGTACGCCTTTCTGCTTTCTTCTCTAAGGTATGTTTTAACATGCCACAAGGAGTTGAAATAATGGACGAAGGCTAGCGTTATGAAGATATTTTTGTGGAAGGTTCTTTAGGGGCCTTGCCGATAGGTGTCAAGATACAAGCACGATATTGGGTGTAGATTGGCTAGTGAAGACCTTGCCCACCTGTTCATCGAATGCTCGGCTATTAGAGGCCTAGGAGGAAAAGTGTGCAAATGGGTACAAAGAACGTGGAAGATAGAGGTTTTCAAGAAGGATTTATGCCTCGATGGGAGACATTTTTGAAGTTTTGCTCTGCTCATCTGTACTCAAATCGTCAGATACTGTTTCTTCAACAATATTTGGAAGGCCAGGAATTGCCAAATATTCCATAACAACATCTCCATGCCTAGCTTCTTCGAAATTGTGCAAGAAAGTAAGGAGTTAATATGTGGGGTTAGCAAAAGTTATATCATCTTAGATGATTGGATTAGGGTGACTCTCAACATCCGTTCGAGCCGTGTAGGGTAAGGGGTTTGGTATGGCTAACTAAGTTCTGATGTTACCCTTTGTCCCTCAAGGCACGACATGAGCTTGAGGCTTCTTTGTATTTGTCTTTGTGACTTTAGGATACATCAACTACTCACAATTGTGGGTTTTGAAAAGAAAACATGGCAGAAGGAGCAAAGGGCAAGGGAGGCCCATGTTGCCCTACAGCAGGGCAATCCGTCATCAGGTGAAGCTGGCGAGGTCGGCGTCTTTGGTGGATTTTCCTTGCGGGACTGGGTCCACCTCGGGGACAGAGGCCCTTGCAGCTCCCGCCTTAGTTGTGCCGCTTCGCCTATGCCCTTCCCCAGCTTTTTGGATTAGAAGGCGGCCACGTCCTCTCCCCGGTTTTGGGGGACGATCCTCCTTTGTCTCTCTATGTGGCTTGGGGCGATCTGCTGAAGGGGAATAATGACATTGACTCTGCGGTTTGTGGCAGCCTTGGGCGGTGGTTCCTTGCACCTCTAGTACTGAAGATGGCGCATGGCTCACCTCTGAAAGCCTGCATCCACTGTGGTTGATCGACTTCTCTCTTGGGCCATGTTTTGGCTATGGTTTGACTCTTCCTTGCTTGACTTTTGTCTGGATGGTCCTTTTTTGGCTATACTTGGTTGCTCTCTCCTAGCATGTGGGTTGACATGGTGGCACCTTGGGAGGCTCCTTTTGGTGATGGGGAAGTTGGGCCTTGCCCGTTCGGCAAGTATCTTCTCCGTCTACTCCTATGCTTGCTGGTATATATGTTGAGGGTGGCACCCTGATCAACCGATATATGGATGGTTGTTTATGATTTTGAGTTGATGTGGGGTGGCAGTGCGCATGCAAGGCCAATGGGAACCTTTTGACATCTTTACTCAGCTTTGCTTGGTGTTTTTGGAAGCTTTCGTGGCTTGTCATGAGCACGGAATTTCATGTAATTTTTTGGTTTTTGCTAATATACCCACCCACTGGGTTCTGCTAAAAAGAAAAAACATGCCACAAGGCAAGGTAGTTAGAAAAGCAATGTTATATGATTGCAATGGCTTGATTGTTCTTCCAAGAAAAAGAACTCTTGGCTTCACTTATTTTGTTGCAAACTATAAATTGAAAAGGAAGTCATGTGAGGCTCTTAAATAAAATGAACCCTTTTATAATCTAAAGAACCAAAGAACATTTCAATGCTTCACATAAAAAAGTTAGATCTATGCCTATCTCCTTCTTTTTAAAAAAGAAGGTGAGAAGGCATGAAGGCTTACTAAGTTAAGGAGAGACGAGGAAGAGTGAGTTTAACTACTTGCCCATAATCACATGAAATTTTTGTTGTGTTTTAATATAAAATTGCAAGTAGTTTACATATTACAAAGAGTCCCACTTAAATAATATGAAATGTGCACATTGCATGTCAATATTTTGACATAATATAAAATGAAAAAAGTAACATAAAAACAATAAAATTTAAATTTATAACAAAAAAATTAATTTAGTGTTTTTTCACAAAAAAATATAATTTTAATAAACATAATAAAACAAAATAATGAAATGGATTTTTATGAAGTTTTTAAATGAAAGGACCCTTATCAATATCTCATATCATGGTATCAAACTCCTATGAATACACTTTTTAATCCAAAAAGTTGAATGAAACTTTGGAAAATAACATTTAAAGACTATTATGTGTTTCTCTTCAGAAGACTTTCAAGGCCTCTTGGGACACTTCTCAAGCAATGAAAATTAAACGACCTTCACCCATAGTGCACTAAGGCCTTTAGCAGGTCAAAAAGCAGTACTCTCTCCCAATGGAGCTATTGCCTATCACCTTCTTCACCAAGGCTTGTTTTTTAAAGTAAAACAAGGCTTATAAAAATTTGTATGCCTTTCTCCCTTCTCCTCCAAATAGGCAAGGTGAATTAGTGAAAGCAATATATATACGATTTCAATGGTATGTTGTCCAAGTAAACATCTTTTATGAGTGTTGATTGAATTCACCTATTTTTGTTGCAAACATGGCTTTCCAAATAGGTGAGGTGAATTAGTGAAAGCAATATATATTTTACCATGCCAAATAGGCAAGGTGAATTAGTGAAAGCAATATATATACGATTTCAATGGTATGTTGTCCAAGTAAACATCTTTTATGAGTGTTGATTGAATTCACCTATTTTTGTTGCAAACATGGCTTTCCATACAATTTGAATACTTTTTTTTTTCAAAACCCACAATTGTGATTGATTGAAATAGAATGTCACCAAGAAATATACAAATCAGCCGCAAGCTCATACCGAGCCTTGAGGGACAGAGGCTTACATCTGAGCTTAGTTATAAGAGTACCTAGTATCGTACTATTACAAGAATCCCAATCCTTTACAAAGCAAGGCTTAACCGGATGATGAGAGTTTCCCTAAGCCAATAATCCAAGTATGCCTTTTACCTACCATATATATAATCTCCTTGCTTTCTTGTACAAAATCTGAGAAGCTTGCCACAAAGAGGTTGCTACTATCAAAGACACGGTAATTACTGGTCTTCCAGAGATTACTGAAGAAACAATATTTGACAATTTGAGTACATATTAAAAGTGCAGGACTTCAAAACTGTTTTCCACCAAGGCACATATTCTTCTTGAAAAACCCTATCTTCCACGTTCTTTGTATCCATTTGTACATTTTTCCAGCAAGGCCTCTAATAGCCCGACATTCCATGAAAAGATGGACGAGGTCTCCGCTAGCTGATCTGCACCTTGAACATCTATCGGGCCCGATACCACATGCTTGAATCTTGACATCTGTTGGAAAGGCCCTCCATAGCACCTTCCACAAAAATATCTTCATAAATTGAGGCCATATGGATTCCAAATGTTCTTTGTAACCTCTACCCATCGAGCCTCTGACCATTGCTTCTTCTAGTACTTGTTTAAAGGGGCAAACCAATTAGCCTTTTGTATTAACACTTGGTAATTGCCCTTGGTATGGGGTTTGGAGAAACGGCTACTCATGGGCCATTTTCAAGATTTCCACTCAAAAGTAGATTCACATATCGGCATCAGGCCTTATACATCCTTGTTTGACAAGTAGCTTCTTAGTGTCATTGAGTGGGCAGCCACCTAGTCAAAGGATTTCCAACACTTGCTATTTCTATCTTAGAAGTGGCTCAGTCGTTGAAGTCCTTTATTGTTCATCCTTCTTGTGGTTTCTCTCTAATAAGGGTTAAGCATAATCCCATCAACTTTAGACAACTAGGGGGACCAATGCGAGATGGATGATTGAAAGTATCTGGTTAATTCACCCCATGCTAATGTCCATGTTGCTCTATTGCACTTCTGCACCAGCTCTCTTGTGATGCTACTTAGTCTTAGGCTAGCCCACCTTAGGGATAATAATTTGTCATGCATCCCTTTCCAGTGACCACCTTTCGAGCAAAGTTTTGCCTTGTCTATCATATCCTTAGTCATGATAGCCCAAGCACTAAAGAGGCCCCCAGATGTCAAATAATCCTACCTTTAGACACAATCTCCCCTGATCATACCGATGGGTCAAATGAGTCATTTTTCGCCAGAGAGATCAGTCTAGACTTCTCAATACTAAACTTTGACCCCGAAGCCACAAGAAATGTATGCACAATTGCAAGGGTCTTCCTGAGCACCTGAGGACAGGCTTTCAAAAAGTGGAGGGAGTCGTTTGCAAACATCTTGGCCAGGAGCTGGTCATTATCGCACAAGGTTAATCCTGGTATTTTACCTCGCACAGTAGTAGCTTCAAGAATTGTTATTAGAGGATGCAAACCAATCGCAAAGAGAAGAGGGGCCAGGGTGCATCCCTACTTGATCAATGTTTTGTTGGCTGCAAAGGAGCCCACAATTCTATCATTAAACAAGAGCTCAAATTGGCTACCTGCACCCAAAGTGTGTATAAGTCTAGGCCCAAAGCCCAATGATTTCATGAAATCTTCAATGAAGGACCACCCAATCCTATCATAAGCCTTGTCTAGATCTACTAGCTGCAGCAAAATGCACTCCTGCTTTGTGAAGGTTGCATACTCAATGCCAACCATTGTTGTCAATATATTGTCATATATTGATCTTTCTTTGATAAACCCGTGCTGATGGGGGGGATGACTCTATCCTGACCTCCTTGAGGTGGAGGGGTGATTACAGACCACTTTGGGCTCTAGGTCCTTGTCCACAATAGAAAGGATGCCCATCCACTCCCTCTCCATAAAATGCCAACTTCTATTGCAATGACTATTTTCTTGTACTGCGAGCATCCAAATGATATTCTTGGATGGATCAACAGTTAACGTCCTTCTCCTTTCTAACTACAATTTGTATACTTATAAAAAGGCACTGCTCCACCTTCAATGGTAGCTTGATTTTTCACTTTGTTGTTCAATAACAACTACTTATGTACATTTTTTTTGTGTGCAAAATTCACAATTGTGAGTAGATTATATTAAAATAGAACAAATGCAAAGTCTTATCATGCTCTTGCCAAGCCATGATAGCTCCACATGGTCATCAATACATTGGTTGATAGGGGAGAACAAATAGAACAATTACAAGGTCTTGTCATGCTCTTGTCGAGCCATGACAACTTCACACGTTCATCAGTACATCAACAGATAGGGGAGCCACCCCATGGCAAGAGAAGAGCTCGCGCATTTACCTTATAAAGTTAGTCATAGCGGCACTTAAGGCTTTATTCCATTCATATGAGCCAAACTGTTTTCGATGGCAATAATCACCTCTATACTTTCGTGGATTATCTTTATGAATTTGGGTGTTTCCAACGTGCTCTCAAACATATGATTGTTCCTAGCCTTCCAAAACTTATGGAAATAGAAATATCTAACAATGTGTGTGGTGATGAGTAGTGCTTGACTCTTGAAAACCTTCCCTCCCAAGAAAAGGTCATTCTTGCATAATCCTATTTTCCAGGTTTTCTGAATCCATTTGCAGATTTTACCAGCTAGGCCACAAATCGCCGGCACTCCTTTAAAAGGTGAGGAAGGTCTTCACTAGCCAACTTGCATTGTGGACATCTGTTCGGGCCAATTCCCCTAGCAAACACCTTCACCCCAGTTGGTATGGCTCCGCATAGAACCTTCCACAAAAATATCTTGATCTTATGTGGCCATGGTGGGCTCCAAATATTCCTCATAACTATCTCCCACCTTGACTCTTGCCAATGCACACCACACTGCTTATTAAGTGAATAGAACCATATCTTCAAATACATCAGTGTAAAGTACACATCCTTGGTTCGGGGTTTAAAGAAGTGTATGTTCAGAGGCCATTGCCAAGCTTTCCAATGGAATTAAGAGTCACATTTTGATAAACACACCTCCTTTACCTACTTCAGACCTCTACTGATCAGAACTCTTTCTATCCCATTCAGGTTAAATTGGAGAGCCAACTGGTCCATTCCTTTCCAATCACAATTGTTGTAATCCAAAAGTTGTCCTAGATGTTTAATACCTTTGTTATTAATTTTCCTAGCCACCTCTCTCCAAAAAGGGGTAAGCCGGATGCTTCAAGTCTTGGAGAACCAAGGGGACCAGTGAGTTATAGAATTATGAAAGTACCTGAGCACCTCTCCCCATTCCAAGGTTTCCATTGCCTTGTTACATTTCAGAGAGAGTTTTCCTGTCATACCCCCAAGTTTAATGGTGGCCCAAGGAAGGGCAAGTAGCTTGTTGTGCACTTCAAGCCCTTTCCACTGACCACCTTCCAAGCATAACTTAGAGTTATCTATAAAAGCCTTAGCCATAATAGTCCATGGTTGGTCCTATTTAGCAAGTGCCACCACAAGCTTGGTGCATTGGGCTTTTGCATGAACCCCATGATTAAGAATCCCAAGACCGCCTTGATCCACGTCTAGCAACGGTTTCCCACTTAGCCCATTGCCAGGGCGTCGAGTCTTTCTTGTTGTTCTTTCAAAGGAACCTCTTGACTGGTTTCAAGAAATCTTTCCAATTGCATATGGTTAGATTAAGAAACAGCCCACTGAAGGCTAAATAAGGGAGTAGGAAGGAATTAATGACCTTTATTCTGCTCGAGAAAGGAAGGAGCACAAATTCCCACCTTCGCATCTTGTTCTTCACTTTCTCCATCACCCATAGGAATCTTTGTTTATGGGTCACGTCTACCGCCAAAAGGGCTCTTTGGTTTCGAAAGATGCTTTTTAACCTTGAAGTCCCCCACGATCCTTTCATTGAAGAGAAGCTCCGATTGGCTACCATTACAAAGAGTGATGAGCAATCTGTTAAGTACGGAGCCTCATTTACCCCTTGTAATTTTTTGTGTTAAAAATGCACATTTGTAAGGTCCTGTTATGAGAAGAAGCCATCGTGCTCATAGAAAGCTCACTCCTCGAAAATCTAAATTTTCACAAAATTCTCCTGATGTAAAAATGAACTCAATTAAATCTTGAGCAAATGGATGTAAATACGGCATTCCCTCACGTGACTTAGAGAAGGAAATTTACATATTAAAGAAGAGCTTGTATGGTTTAAAGCAAGCATAAAAACAGTGGTACTTGAAGTTTGATCGAAGGATGTTGGATTACGGATTCACAAGATGCAACTCTGATCAGTGAGGCTACACAAAGAATTTGGGAGATGGGAAGTTCATCATCCTTATGTTGTATGTTGATGACATGTTGATTGCAAGTGCTAAAATACAACACATCAAAGACCTAAAAGAGGAGCTGTCTAAATCTTTATCAATGAAAAATTTAGGTGCTGCAAAGAGGATACTTGGTATGAAGATATCAAGGGACAAGACAAAGAAGACAATAAAGCTATCTCAAGAGGATTATATCAAGAAGGTACTAGAAAGGTTTGCAATGCAAGATGAAAAATTGGTTTCTACATCTTTGGTTGGTCACTTTAAACTAACCAAGGATATGTGTCCAAAGACACAAGAGGAAATAGCCTATATGTTTAAAGTTCCATATGCTGCAGGCGGTAGGTTCTCTAATGTATGCTATGGTCTGGACAAGGACATACATTGTACATGTAGTGGGAGTTGTAAGTAGTTTCATGGACAATCCAGGTAAAGAGCATTGGCAAACTGTGAAGTGGATACTTAGGTATCTAAAAGGGACAACAAGAAATGCTTTATATTTTGTAGGCACTGCTATTGTTTTGCAAGGGTATGTTGATGCAAATATGGAAGGTGACAAAGATACTCAAAGGAGCACTACTAGCTATGTCTTCACAGTTGGAGGCACATCAGTAAGCTGGGATTCAAAGCTGCAAAAAGTGGTCTCACTTTCTACCATGGAAGCAGAGTATGTAGCAATGATAGAGGCAAGCAAAGAAATTATGTGGCTTCACAGATTCTTAGAAGAGTGTGGATACAAGCAAGACAATTGTGTCTTGTACAGTGATAGCCATAGCGCTATCCATCTTGCAAAGAATTCAACCTTCATTCAAGGACAAAGCACATTGAGGTGAGATATCATTTCATACACACTCTTTTGGAAGAGGGACATCTAAAGCTAAGAAAGGTGCATATAAGTGAAAATCTTGCATACATGTTTACAAAGGTGGTCAACAAGGAGAAGTTGAGCTTTTTCTCATCTTCAATCGGCATTCAAGGATAAGAAGACAGGATGGAAAACAGTCACAGGTTTGGTTTGGAGATTAGTCTCCAAGTGGAAGACTGTTAAGTATGGAGCCTAATTTACCCCTTATACTTTTTGTGTTAAAAACGCACATTTGTAAGGCCCCCATTATGAGGAGGCCATATGCATGAAGAAAAATTACTCGTCGGAAGTCAAAATTTTCACGGCCAGTTGGAATATTCCTTTTTGCCAAAATATTATGGCCGGACGACGGTTGAAAAGTGGTCAGAAAACGGTCGGTAGGTTGGTCGGGCTGACCGGTGGCCGGTAGTCAATGGGCACTGGCCGGTGGTCAGAAGTCAATGGCCGGTGGTTAATTTCAAATTGGATTTGTCTTCTCAAGGGTAGCCACACATGGGTGCATGGGAGAATTCAACTCAGACTAGGCTCCATGACTCAAATAAAGTGGTAAGGTATTGAATATGCTTCTACCACTAAGCAAGAATGTGATCCTGTCCATGACTCAAATAAAGTTGTAAGGCATCCCTCAAAGGTGTTATGGTGTCCGTAAGTGGTTAACATGCCCTCCTTCATGATGTAGATTTTGTCCTCGAAAGCTAGTGAGATGAAGCCCGTTCGTCGAGGTGGAAGAGCATCTGAAATGAATATCTTTCAAACACTACAAAATCAACAAAAAATGGCACAGTAATTGCATTCTCATAGAACATATATAATTAAAAAGCACATGCCGTGAATAGGCACACAAAGTGATTGGTAACAGAATATTAAACAATTTTTAGTAGTAAACATTAAACTGTAATATAATCAAACGCATAAGCACTTGTATAGGTCAAAAAATAAACAAGTTTAGGGTTGCTAATTTAACACGATGGAGAGGCACTAGAAGTCAACTATTAATACCATGTGCAAGCTTCTCAATTCTCTCTGATCAATTAAACTGTTTAATCACGAGAGCAAAGTATTTCATGTCTGAGGGCTGACTAGAGGCTATACCTAGAAGACCTTCTCGTTTAAACTACAATAAAAGGAATTGCATATGAAATCATCACCTGAATTATTTCCTTTGTTTGACACTCCAAAGTGTTTTCCACATTGATTCAAGTTTTGATGTGTGTGCTTATTTTGTATGCCTTAGGCTTTTTGCTTTTGAAGGAAAAGCGCCCACACTGGGAACCTCTAGGGCCCCAGTACCATAGGCAATACATGTGAGTGAAGTACCAAATCAAACTGGGATTCCTCTTCTAGCTTAAGATTTTACATTTTTTGGCACTTTTGTTTTTTGTTTGTTTGTTTTTCATTGCCTTTCAATTTTGTAACTTTGTAGGGTCATATTGACACTGTTACCCTCCCTAAGCTCATTACAATCTATAATACTTAAGCTAAAGGTCAAGAGGGATTAAGTCCACTGGAAAGCACTATTGGATTAAGAACCTAAGTAACCATTGACAATTAGGAAGGCATATCCCATGGTATTAAGAGAAGATCTCTAATGTCTATCTTGGTCAAACTAGCTTAGTCAGACTGCTTGATTCATAAACCTAGACAAGGGACTATGACGTAAAATTATATTGAATCTGATGTTTAATACCAACCAAATGTGTTGAATATTGTGCTACCAATCACAGTTACAACAGACAAATATGGATGCTAAAAAGGACAACAGGCAATAATAATGGACAAGAAACACTTTTCGTGTTGATAATCGCAATCGATTCAAAGAGTGAACTATACAAAGATTGCGTGAAGTTCAAAATTCCAACTACTACAATGCATTCCTGTACACACTAGAAAACACAAGGAATAACTCTAGGAGGCACATCAGTGGGAAGAGGCACCAACCTTTATTGAACACAATCAAAACAACATAAAGAACCCTAACCTAATTATCTGCACCCCCCTAGAGGGTTAAGGAAAGAGGATATTGTAGAGATGGGTGGGTAGCCCTAAGTCTAAACCCCTATCCTTATCATCGTCAAGAAAAATAAACTCATCATCAGTGAGACCATACGTGCCATCCGTGCAATCATGTAAATCTTCCTCATCATTAGATGCACACATGTTCACTAAGAATGTCACTAGACATGTATAATCATCTTGATCAAAAGGGTAAGCTTGTGCAATCAGAGGGATGTTCTCTACTAAGTAGGGATCAGTCGTGGTCAAGAGACGTATCATCCATTCTAATTCCTCAAAAATTTTCTCACACGCTAGTGTATCTACCAAATCCCATTCACATGCAAGCATCGGGTAGACTATGTGAAACACTTGTGAAAAGTAAAGAAGATACCTCTCACCCAAGGTAGGAGTGGACGACTCTAGCATCCTAGCCATATTTGTACACACAAATAGATTATGATTAGTGTGCAAATATTATAAGGTTTATGTCAAAAGGTCGTGTCCTTGTGCATAATGTGTTATTATGATTTTTGATTCATGTACTAGAAGTTGTAGGTTTCTAGCTTTTTGTTTGGTGGCTCTTTATATTTTAATTAATTATTTATTTTTTCTTGAATATAGGGATATATATATACATTCCCTAAGATTGGGAGATTGAGAGGTTAGGGAGGAAGGTTAAGAGGGAAGCAAGTGAATGATGGATGTCAGCAAACACTCCCCCCTTCCTTGGGTAGATCATACCTTTTGGAATGATGTCATCACCTTTTGAAACCAGCTGTTCCAAGTTGTAATGGATGAAGACTTTGACCAATATTTTTTCACTAGTCTAAGCATTTCATCTAGTTGCAAGGGTGGTAAGGTGCTCTCCCATGATTTTACTTGAAACATTGTTTTAGGTGATGGATTTACAATGGGAGGTGCTATTGTTCCCTGTTTTTTTTGTACAATTTTGGTGGTAGGTGGAAGTTGTTAAGAAGCTTGTGTTTCTGTAGAAGAACTACATGAAGGGCAAGAAGCTTCATTTTGTTTCTATGTTTGAGCCGAGCGATATAAGTCGTTCTCGCTTGGATACCCAAACTAGCTCCAGATCAGGTGTATGATATTTTGTGATCTTTTCCTTCCCATGATCTTCAATCTGCTTTATCGTTACAGGATTTGACTCACATAGTTTCATAGGTGACATGTAAGAATACAATTTACGTTAAGGCACCCAGATTTGATCATTTCCTTCATAGTACTCTTGGGCTTCTAATAGTCATTTAAGAATCCAATGCAATGTTTCCTTACATTTGTTGGAGTGAGTGGGACGTCTCTTATAATGCTTCTACTTTTAGCGTAAAAAACGGTCCCATAGAAGCTTTATGGACCCATTTGTATGTTTTCTTTGTTATATTACAATGAGTCTTGTGTGTCTCATGCTTTGTTTCAGCTACAAAAGTTGAAGCTCTAGAGGGTTGGGCTATAGGTACAAATGGTTCAATCTCTTGGACATGCAATGTTTTGGGTTGTATTTCCTCAGGAGGTGATATCTCAAGGATTATCGCTTGAGTGGCAGAGCTAAGATTTGGTTTTTGTATTGTGACACTCCCAGTCCCCCAATCAATAGTGCATTTGGTCGCTATCATCCACGTGCATCCTAGGTTTAGATTGCCTTCCATAGTTCCAATAGGCATGACCAAAAAGTCTTGAGCTACGACCCCGTTGTCATAACTGACGGAAGTGTGCCAAGTTTCAAAAACCGTAGTTTTTTTCCTGTTGATACCCTTGACTTGGATGGTATTCTCAGATAGAGATGGATTTCCTAACTGACACCACACTCCATATTATAGCAGATTATATTTAGCACATGTGTCCAATAAGGAATTATATAGCACCTTCCCATAGGTGCTAATTAACTCAATACGATATTGTAAAGGTGTGTCAGAGTTCAACCAATCATCCTCTATTTCAACTTGAAATGCATATGTAACTCCAAAGTTTGCCTCTCGTTGGCATCTAATACGTTGCTGTTGCTCATTAGCCTCAGCTTGAGCTTGTATATTTTTCAATTCTGCTTGTGTCTTGGGTGCCTTTTTTTGATGGATGGAACATAGCTCCTCTTGGCTTAAAGGATCATAGTATCTTTTAAATTTACTCCCATTGAGGAATCCAATGGTTTCAACTCCATCAAGAGTTTCCACACGAACGGTATCTTGTGGGGTGATTTCCCATACTCTGTATGGTTCTTTTCCCACATATTTCAAATTTTTCTTCTTGTTACGCACTCCATACATAAGGACTTTATTCCCAACCTTGATATCCTTGTTCTTTAAATGACGGTCAAACCGTTTCTTTCTCCTATCTTTCTCCACAAGTGCATTTTGCACACCCAATTGTCTTTCTTCATCTAACCTCACTCGACTAAAGGGTTACCATCCCAACCTTCTTGTGAAGCTACCTGCTGACTAGGAATTACAAACTCCCATGGCATAATTGCTTCTTGGCTATATACCATCTTGAATGGTGTAAAATTAATAGCCACTTTGTAAGCAGTACGATAAGCCCATAGAGCTGATGTCAGCTTCAAATCCCAATCTATGCGATGAGCTTCCACCATTTTGGTCAAGATAGAAATTAAAGTCTTGTTAGTGCTCTCATCTTGGCCATTTTCTTGTGGATAATAAGGTGTAGACTTATGGTGGCTATCATGAAATTTGTCGTGAGTTCCTTTATCACTCCATTTATAAAATGAGTACCATTGTCACTTACAATCTTAAGGGGACAACCAAATCATGTAATAATGTTCTCAAAGAGAAACTTAGCAGTTGACCTTGCATCAGTCTTGCATATTGCCTTGGCTTCCGCCCACTTTGTCACATAGTTAGTGGAAACAATAATATATCGGGATTGAGTGTTATGAGTTGCCGGACTAATTGGGCCTACAAAGTCTAAACCCCATTTTTCAAATGGTTGAGCCACTTTAATATGATGGAAGGACACCTTATCCTTTCATTGTGTGATCTTGTAATATTGTCATTCATCACACCCTTTTGCAAAAAGTGATGCATCCTTGAATAAGATAGGCCACCAATAGCATGATTGCAACACCTTTCTAGCAGTTAGTTTCCCTGAAAAATGTCCTTCGGCTATACCCACGTGGGATTCTTGTAGTATGTATAAATACTCATCCTCACGAGCACAATATCTAAGAATATCATCCTTTTCTAGATTGTAGAGAGTTCCTGCAATTAGAGAATAAGGTTCACATTCCTTTAATAGTTTTTGAGCTATATCCTTACGAAGCTCTTTGAGTGGAAAACCATTAACTTAAATGTTCACAATCTTCTCACTCCATTCATGCATGGTCTCGACTAGGAACAGGGAAGTATCGGGCAATTTGTCATCGATTCCAGTAGGGGCTTCACCATTGGGTATGCGAGACAAATGATCCGCCATGACATGTCTTTTACTGGGTCCCACCACAATGGTAAAAGCAGACTCAAGAAGAATTAACAACCATCGTGTAATTCTTCCCGTGGAACAAGGTTTATTTACTAGATACAACAATGCTTGATGATCCACATAGAAAACAATCTTATTGGCAAGAAGGTAGTAGCAAAATTTCTTCAATGTGTAAATCATAGCTAAACCTTCTTTCTCTGTAGTGGTGTAGTTCCTCTTAGCATCATTTAACTGACGACTTGCAAGCTAATGGGATAGTCCAATTTATGTTCTCCTGGTTGAGCTAGAACACACCTAATAGCAAAGTGTGATGCATCAATATGCACATGGAAAATTAAATTCTAGTCGGGGACTCATAGGATGGGAGCACTTGTCAAGGACTTTTTCAATAACTCATAGGCATGGTCACACTCTGCAGTCCAGTGGAACTCAATAAGAAGCTTGTACAATGGGCGAGCTATCTTGGCAAAGTTTAAAATAAACCATAGTAATAACCAACATGGCCCATGAACCTTTGAACTCCTTCATAGTTTGTAGGTGGTGGAAAATTGGAAATGGCTTTAATTTTGCTCTCATATGTGGAAATTCCATTTTTTGACACTATATGCCCTAAAATGACTCCATGTTTAACCCAAAATTGATATTTGAAAGGGTTTAATGGGATGCAATACAATCTGTACTTTTCAAACAATTTTTGTAAACATGATAGATGTTCTTTCCAAGAGGAATAAACACAAAGTTTATCTAAGAAATCTTCAAAAAACTCCCTCAAATATTCCCTAAAAGCAGTGTTTATCAATCTTTGGAAGGTAGTAGGGGCATTGGTTAAGACAAAAGCCATAACAAAAAATGTGAACACTCCAAATTTGGTTATAAAAGCAGTTTTAGCTTGGTCCTCTAGTGCAATCGTGATTTGATTGAAGCCAGAGTAACCATCTAAAAAGCTATAAGCTTCCTTCCCTCTGTAACTCTTTTAAGCACATGTTCCGAATATGGCAAGGGGTAATGGTCTCTCCTAGTGCCAGCATTTACCTTCTTGAAATCCACGCACACTCTAAGTTTCCCATTCTTTTTTGGCACAATAACTATTAAAGACACCCACTCTGAGTGCTCAATAGGGTATATGAATCCACATTTGACAAGCTTTTCAATCTCTTCTTGAAAAATCTTTGCATACTTAGGATTCATTGGGTAGGGTTGTTGCTGGACTGGTTTAGCCATGCCATTCATGGGAATTGTGTGTTGCAACACGGAAGGTGGAACACCTTTCATATCATGATATGTCCAAGAAAATACATCCTTGAATTCATTGAGAAGATCCTTAAGTACATATTCCTCAGTCTCAGATCTTGGGCAATGAAAACAAGTTTGGACTCCTCACTTGGGGTTGCTAACTCTATTTCCTTAACTATCACTGGACCATCATAGACTCCATTACTTCCATCGCTATGTGTTCTCTAGCCTTTGTATACACAACCTTATGCTCCTTCGTGGTGTAGGATTTGAAATACTCAGGTGAAGATGTAAATATGTGGGGTCTTGTTTTTCTCTGGACTGTGATTTCTCTTCTGCTTCCTTTTGTTATTGAGCTAGCTCTTGATTTTGTCGCCTCCTTATAGTACGGCTCAAATTTGGCTTCTCTGTAGCTTCTAGCTATGTGATGTCAATGGGTTGTGAACTACACCACATGGCGCTTTGAAGGTATTCACCCCAATTATCTACCAACTTTTGATGAGCATCACATGTCCCCATATAATTAAGCCATTCTATGGTAGATTTCTTTTCATTTATCCTAGCACACATATTTGCTCGATATGGTTACCTCTTATATCTCTTACTCCTCTTGTCTAATTTTTTATTATGGCCGATCTCCAGTGAAGAGTCACTAGATGAATTGCTACCCGTGTCTTCTTCTATCCCGGATAGATTGTCATCTAGGGTACCACTGGGCCTTGAATGGTTTGTCCCCACATTTGCATCAAGATTTAACTCAAATTCTTTGTCCTCAGAGTCAATTTCAATTGATGATTCTGACTCCAAATCATGTGGGCTATAGTTTTTTGAGACGCTACTGGTTCCAATGTCAATCAAGCCTTCATCTGGTAGGTCATGAGAAGCTATATGCATTGCTCCTATCATATTTAAAGGTACGAGTTGTGGCATTTCATCCGCCTCAGGTGTTACCCAGGTCATCCTATTTTCCCAAGCGTTTATGGTTGCTGCTAAGTGGACCCAAGTTACATTGTCAGACCCAGTCATTCTAGGTAGAACATCCATATAAGAAAATCTTCCCCAACATTAGTGTCCTGTTTACACGTGTAATAATACTTCAATGGGGCCGAGTGAATTGTGGTGTCAAATCTATGATCAATTATAAATATGTTTCCTAGAGGATGGGCTGGACCAGTTACAAGATCAACTCGATGACAAAGTCTTGGAACTGCAAGTAGACATGGTTTTTAGACCAATCATGCACCATTTTTTCTTCCCTCATGAAAGGACATCCTAAGATCATCTCAGATGACATAGTGTGCTTGGAAAAATCCATAATAATGAAGGTATGCCTTATTTTGTGTTTAAAGACCTTGATCTTGAGATCTTATAGCATCCCAATAGCTTTAACAATAGTCCCATTGTCCATCTTTACCACTATGTATGTAGTCCAAGGTGAGGGCTTTCCATAGATACCCATCAATTTTTAGCTACAATGCTAACCCCAACACCACATCAAGGATTCCCTTCACAGTTAATCCCTTGGTAGTGTGATTGGTATGGTTGTATTGGCTTCATCGCCTTCAAAGTATTGTCCCAACTTGTTAACATGTATTTCAACAATAGAGTTCTCATCTAGCTTGGGTTGTGGATCTAAGTGTTCCTCCTCTATTGGCACCTCCTTAGCTCCATCCATCTGTGCAAATTGTGGTAGCCCAACTTTCAGTTCTCTATTGAGGAAAGCTTGAAGAGCTAAGAATAGCTCGGGGGGTCTCCATATAGTTTAGATATGATGGTGGTTCTAACTTTTGAAGCCATGAAATCCATCAATTTGGTAATATTTAATGGCACTTTTTGGGCTTTAGTCCCTTGACATGGGGAAGATGGGATCTCCATCACGTCCACTTCCCAATGACTTAAAGTCACTCTCTTCTTGGATGACATTAGGTATGGCTAGCGGTCTATGGTATTTGTGAGTTTGATTTTGCGTAGGGAATACTATGTCTCTAATTTGGATCTGCCTAGGTGGTGGCTCTAGATCCTTTTGGGTCTCTTCTACCAAACTCATTAATTGCTTGACTCGCTTGATCTCCTCTATAGGGTGTGGGTAACTTCCTATCTTCTTGTTGGGTTCCTTGGGTCCTGGCCATTGTGGCTCATGATGATCTTGTTTTTTTCTTTCCTAATGGTCGTTTTAGTCTCCATGGTCTCACCTGAATCAAATCCTCTTCAACATTGTTCATATATACGGGGTCATCACCAGTCCCTATGTTGGTCTTTGAACTGGGGTTTGACTTTGCTGCTTTTTGCGATCTCTTCCTTCGTGTTTTCTCTTCTTCTAAGATTGGGCAATTGATGTCGTGTCTCTTTCTTCAAGAATATAATTTTGGTTTTGGAGCAGATTGTGTGAGTACATTTACTGGTACCACGGTAACCTCAATTAAGTTCAATGACGTGATCTTTGGTGCATTTGGATTATTAGGACATTGGGCAATTAAATGATCTATGCCACATCGATTACAATTGAGTATTGGCATTGTAGTTGTACTAGCTTGATTGGATTGCATTAGTGTGGCATTCTTTTGTAGACTAATGGGACACTTGGCTATACAATGTGGACCCCACACTTGTAGCATTGAAGAGGTGGTCTCTTTTGGTAGAGTGAAATTGATATTTTGGCCTCTTGCCGCAAGAGCAGCTACTTGATAGACATGTTTGACTTGTTCCCAATAGTCCTTCATGTAGTATTGTGGACTTTCTTCCAGTGCATCAATCCCATAGACAATATTAGGGTCTAACTCATCCTTGCCATCTACACAAGAAATAGATGACTCACAACCCACTTGATTCACAAAAGTGATTCTCGGATGTGGGGGTTGCGGTCCTAGCAATGGAGGTGGTAATGGTGTCGTTTGAACAACATTTTGGACCTAGAGACCATGTGTTGTGATGGTTGTTCAAGAGGTGGGGCGGGCATCAATGCAGACAATCAAGTGTGTCCATCCATGCTGCTAAGGTTGGTCTATTGGCCATCGTGCATTTAAATACTATGCAATTCTTGGCTTGATGACCATACCTCCCACATGCATTGCAACTCCCATTAAATTTTACTCTAAACATAGGGAATTCATTGGTACTATGTGGACCAAAGAAAATTGAGCACCATTGTTGCTCCCGTCTTGGATACGTATGAATGTTTTGTGGAGCACGATTGTCTCTAAGACTTTCGTGAATGGCCTTGGTGAGATCTGCTAAATTCATCTCAAATATCTTTGGATCTTTAGCAATAGGTTTTATGGTCATTGGCTCATGTCCCGATGCTTGCCAGCTAGTAGATTTAGGCTCAACAGATACTCTTTCTCCTTGAGCATTAAATTTTCCTCCAATTGGATCTCATTGTTGGTGACTCCTTCCCAAGTGGTGATACCTCTAATGACTAGGCCATTGTAGAGATCCTCATGTCGTAGCCCCCTAACGAATATATCGAGCAATTGGTTATTATTGAACTGCTCATTTGAATTACAACGAGAATTCAAATGCTTCAAGCGACTAATAAAGTCTCTCACACACTCTCCTTCCTCTCGTTGGGCTTTTTGGATCTGAGAGGCTACACCCCAAAGCACTCCCTCTCATATTACTCTTTCAAGAACAATCTCCTAAGAGTAGGGTAAATTGTTTTCTCTTCCACCCTTAGGGTCCTATACCAATCCCCACCTTCCCACTCAAGGTCATGCTTAAAGCATTACTCTTATGTAGATCATTATGTTTCTCCTAGTGAGGGCGAGCTTTTTGAAATGGGGCCTCTAAACCCAAACCAATGGGCCTACCCTCACAAAATGTTCGTAAAGAGGTACGCACACTACTTGGGCACCACCTTCTTTTGGGAGTGGAGAAGGAAACCAATAAAAAAATAACACTTGCACTCACCCACTCAAGCAACACACTTTGAAAACCCCCTTACTCTATATACACTTTGGACACTTGAACACCATCAACGATTATGCAACCCAATGCCGTGCATCAAAAATGAAATATGCAATTTGTGGAATAGCATTCACCTTCTCCCCATAAGAATACCCATAATACATCCAAACTCTTTCTCTCTCAAGCACTCATCAAAAAATCATGCGCACAAGACTTGCCTCTCAAACACACAAGAGAATCACTTACATCGAACTAACACACTTTGCATAGAGAGCTCATCTCCATCTATGCAATGCCGTGACACAAATAAAATCACCATGAGAGGTAGCCACATGCATATGTAATGAAGCAAAAGAGAGTTGGAGTGAGAAATTTCTTTAGACCAATTGAATAAGTGTGGAGAAACAAACCAATGGTAAATTGAGAATAGAACACTTACTTGATTTTTCGCACACCTTTTAAGGGGAGGACAGACGTTGGCTAACCATCACGAATTGCGACACTTGAAAGTTTTGAAGATGATTTCATGATCATTGACATAACCATGAGAGAGATCATGATGTATTTACAAGTTATTGAGGTGCTACAAATGATTTATTGGGCTGATGGAGTAAGAGATTGTAGAATGGAAAGAGTCGAGAATAGAATTGCACTTCCTCCAAAGAGGAGGGTTAGGAGGGAGGGTGTGAAAGAGGGAGAGTTGGGGTTTTCTCTACTATTGATCAAGAAACAACATGAAGTTGAAACTATAGGTGTGTGTCCTTGAGTCTCTCCAAGGGGGGCTATTTATAGTTGTGTAGGAGTGGGATTATGCTACACTTAATTAGAGTAAGTGATTAGACCTAATTAAGTGTCCTTTGACCACTCATTGAATATTGGACATAAAAGGGACTATTTATTTACCAAAAATATCATTTTAGACCGTGAAGGCTCCATAGGGGTGCATAATGTAGGTGGGCCCCACCATGAGGCCCTACGGGTGGCTCTTGCGGGGTATCTCAACTTGTCTGTCTTGGCATTTAGAAAGCATCTTTAGGTTGGTCCCATCACATGCAAGTGACCTTGAACACTCATTGCTCTTCTAGAAGATGATTAGGGAAAAAATAAGATCTCACCCTCTTGATTTACTTGATTTACAGTTCCCTTTTGCTGCGAATCTGACAGATTTACACTATTTTGACCATAACTTTTTACCTGTAGCTCGGAATGACACGCTTCAAAAGGCAAAATTGACCTTCTCAACATGTTTGATATGAATTTGGACTATTCTTCACGCCCATGCACCAAGGAATTCGGTTTGGAAGGTCCACACTAGGCTAGGGAACCTTTTGCTTCCAAGTCTTCTTGTATGGGCCCTTTGCTTGTATGCATCCAAGGGGAATCATGCTTTTTCAAAAGGCTATGATGCTTAAACAAATAGAGGAGGGCCCAATATTATTTTCTTGTGAAAAGAATATACAATTGGAGTATTTTTGAAAGGAGAGAAACTATATGTATATTCTTAAGAGATATTGGGCCACCTATGTAGGGGGCATAGAAGACTTGTAGAGAGGGACCATAATCTTTGGTAAAGACAAGTGGAGAGTTGATTTCCATGGGAATTTATCTATATGAGGTGGAAGATGGATATATTATTTTTCTACTACTAATTCACAAGAGGTAAGAAAGTTTGGGGGTATATAGTTGGTTATTGTATGCTTATTCTATTTACAAAGAAAAAAGAAAAGGGTGGTAATATAAATATATGACTAAGGTGACATTTTTGGGAAGAGTATAATGTATGTGTCACCACAAAGGTTAAATGAAGAGGGGGAATTTACTGTAGATAACTTAATAGCGTAGAAAAATATATACACATATGAGGAAGAGGACGTTGAGTAGGCTGACAAATGTTGCAAAAAGATGGTTACCATTTTATGCCACTCACTAGGAATCACATATTTATTCAAATACTTCAATATGCTTTCTCACATCCCCGTCTCCACTAAATTTTTGTGTGAGCTTGGCTATTTGTACTGCCTTACTTCTAAGCTCTCTATCAGAGGCGTGTTACACATATTGAGAAAATGTTTTCAAGTCACCCAAGTGAGTAGGTATAGTAGTGACATGCACTCTTGGGACTACATGTGGAATGGGGGTTGGCATCAAGTTAGGCATACGGGTGATCCTTGGGTCCCAAGCTGGGTACGATGTTGTGCCATGTGGTGGCCCAAAGTTCATATGTGTGGCCCTAGGCATAGAAGACGTGGGATGTGACATGATAATACTAGCTGGTATGGTCTCATTGAAATAAGGGCTTGTATGTTGTGGTCGTGGAGCATAAGTTGTTGAAACAATGGGAGGGGTAGGATCTACATGAGCACGAGGATCCATATGTGCATATGATTGATACACTCTTGTAGATCTTGTTGTAGGCATTTTGGGACCCCATGTAGAGGCGATTTACTAATAAATGAGGTCCATGGTGTGTTTTTTTGTCATGCCCATGACTTGGGTAGGCATGATAGCCGTGGTGTTATCAAGAGAAAGATGAGCTAAACTTGGAAAGGTAAAGCTACTGTTTGTGGGCTCAAATTTTATTGAGGCCTCTGGCAAAACAACATATGGAGGATCCATTGGGCTTACTAAGGGAGTTTCCATTTGTGATAAAGTTGGTTGCTTAGCCTTCCCTGTATCCAAGAATCTCATGAGACCCGTTGAAGGCATGTGGATCCCTTTGTTCTACCTCTCCAGCTCAATAACCCTATGGATGACATCACAAACTCTTTGTTGTTGCTCCTCTGTGCTAGTAGCACCCATTGTGGATTGTACGACATCTAACCATCCCACATGATAGGTGTGACATATGTATAGGTCTGTTAAAGTCTCCATTTGTAGTTCATACTCCCAGTTTTCATTTAGAAACGCTCCATCTAGGATTGAGGTGCTAGGGGTTTCCTTTGAACTAGATGCAATGTGGCTCTCTATGGGTTGACCATTAGTGGTTGCTAATTCAGGAACACTCAATTTCTCGACTAGCATGGATGTTGACAAGGGGCCTTCCCCTTTATCTCTCTCCATTTCTCTACCTTACGTGAGCTCTCAATTTTCTTTTTCCTAGCTGCAATGATATATTGCTCAACCTCTTGCACTTCAGCAAGGCTTCTATCATCAGGTAATATAACCTCGGAGGGGATAGCTCTAAAGAGACAGGGGGTGCAGTGAATGGAGTATTCACATGCACACTCTCTAGGAGCATGGGGTCTACATTGGTCACATGAATGATGAATTTACTTCCCCACCCCCTTCATTCACATCGCTAGCTCCATGTTCGGAGCGAGTGGCTCTACTCAAAGTCTCTTTCAAGCAGCTAAACACGCTCGGCCTGGACCGTGGGTCCATGGCATGCATGTCTTGGCTTGAAATATCAAGATTGGGCATTGGGTAACCTTCCATGATGTCAGAGTTAGAGGAAGAGTCACTAGATGCAATATGTGCGTCTTGAGTGGTACTACCTTGGGTTCTCACTGAGGGCCTAGAGCCTAATCTGGAGGAATAATAGGTGCTCGCATAAACGAAGACACTCTCTATATGATCGTCCTCTAGCACATGACCAGAGTGTAGGTGTATGTGACCTCAACACCCCAGAAGTGTTGGTGAGTGCCTGTGAAGGCCGCTCACCTAGCTTTTTTGGGTGTTTTGCAACCCAAATTTACTTTTTTTTTGTTTTTTTGTTCTTTTTTTCTAAGAAAGCCACGGAATATTGAGTTTGATAGCTGAAAACAAGCATCTTGGTTGAAGGAATGTGCCGTGCTTTACAGGCCCCAATTCAGTTACTTAAAGCCCTCGGAATCCTAAAAACAATTTTTTTTTAGTCGGGAAGAAGGCTAAAATTAGTAAGTTCAAAGATGCAAGTGTGAAGGGAAGGGTGGAGGACTTGAGGACTTGACCCACATGCCCTCACTTACCTTGAGGGTAGTGTCTATACTATATCATTAGACTGAGGAGACTGAGGTCTAAGCCTGGGCTTGGGCTAGGGTTGGGGAATGATCCCAATCCCTTCCTTTTAATACAAGATTTTTTCTTTTTTTCTTTTTTTTTTTTGAATTTTCTTTTTGGTCTCAAATTTTCTAAAAAACTTTCTGTGGATAAGGTAAGGTTGTGCTGCGTACACAATTGCACCTTGCAGCTCTGTCTAAGCTACCTACAGCTAACAGAACTAATTAACACTAATTTGCATTGCACACACACTGCCTACTAACACAACACACTGCACACTAAAGAAATAATCAACCTGCTCACTATCTAGTGCTCACTGTCTATTGTACATTACAGAACTACACTAACTAACAGACCTGCTAAAACCTGCACCTTACAGTGCTTAATAGATCTAACAAAACCTGCACATTGCAGTCACTAGCAGATCTAACAAAACCAACTAAAACCTGGACATTACATCCACTAACAGACCTAAAAATATATGAAAAGAATGGCTTCAAGAGGTAGCACAATGCTCCTCAAGCTTAGTGCAAGGAAATCTCCAGCAGTGACGCCAAAAATGTGCGCTTTTATCGCACGTGTCGGAGGCTGGGAGCTTGCCGAACACTATGTGCGAGCCACAAATGGTTGCACGCACACAAGTAGACTTTCCTAGTAAGCTCAAATGAGCAATGGTGTGTCACTCACCTCTCAACGCTTGCTGTCGTGAAGGATTCCATGCCGCAAATAAGAAGGAGGCACTGTTGCCACCGTGCTCAACCACCTCACTGCCGCCTCGCCGTGGCAGTGCTCGATCACACACACACACACACGTGCACACACACACACACACACACACACACACACACGTGCACACACACACACACACACACACACACACACACACACACACACACACACACACACACACACACACACACACACACACACACACACACACACACACACACACACACACACACCCACCCATGAGCGCACGATGGAGAAGAAGGTAGAGGTAAAGAAAGAGCACTTCTTTAGCATGCACCTCCAAGAATGAGGATTTTAGGTCAAAATGAATCTTTTATATGAATCTGACCCATTCACACATGGGTGCCCACAATGGCTGATCATAGCGAAAATACTGTAAAAATTAAGATAAGTGGTGCCCTCTCATCGGCGATCACCTATGCACCTATAGGACAGACAAGCCTGGTCCATGACTCCAACAAAGTGATAAGGTTTCCGTCAAAGGTGATAGGGTGTCCGTAAATGGTTAACACCAGGTGTGGGACAGGTGTTTAACCTCACTCCTATCTTATTGCAGATTTAGCAAGAACCACGAATAAATTGTCAATCCATGGGACGAAGCTGATTCGACTAGGTCATAGAGGCTACAAGAGGTTATCAATCTCTTGGAAAACAACAAACAACTCGCATCTAGCTCACGCTACACTTAAATAACTGAAATCACCAAAATCTAATCACTCATGGACAAACAAATCACATCCGTTATAGTGATAGCCGTTTTTCGGCTCTTTGTAATTGCCACAGTAAGTTATCTCACCCTACCAAAATCACCCAAACACTGTGGCTATCCCTACCATTTCACTGTACATAGGCGTGCGTGAGTCACGGGACTTTTCCCATATCTTCTTAAAAAACCCTCAATTAGCTAGTCATTGGGCTAGTTGAGCCAAAAAAAAAAATAAAAAAAAAATAAGTATATTATGGCCCATGCGTATGTAAATATTTCTTTGTATATAGGGCCTAAATAAAAGATTTTTTTATAATTATTTTGGTATTTATTTAAATATTTCTACCTAGGTGTGTGCTATTTATGCTCTGTACATTGCCTCACCATTACCACAATTTTTTCTTACCATTTTTCATACTCTTTATTCCATATAGAAATATTTTCATGTAAGCTTCTCTTATATTTGGTGTAACTCCACCCCAACAAAAATCCAAAAAAACTAGTTTTATTTATGTGTATATTTTTTCACTATTGTGATTTTTCCCTTCCTACATCTATTTTGTTTTTTTTTCTAAAAAATTAGAACACCAAAAATATTTATCTTTTTATGGTAGCCTCATAATGAGAGAGATTTCGTTTGACCCCTTTATATTTTTTTCCACTTATATTATTTATATTTGACATGTACATATTTTTTAGACCCCTCAATATTTGATTTTCTTAGTTGTACTATTCACTTATATCATAATCTCAACAATATCTTCAATTATAGACCTACCAAATAAGGTCAAGGGTAGGCATGCATACATGCACTATGGAGGGCTCACTCTTGGAGGTATTCAAAAGAATCATCCAAAGAAGGACCCCACAAGGACCTTGTGCAGTGGAAAAAAACGGTCGGTTTTGCTGAATTTTTAAAGTTCACTTGCTCTCCGAATTTGAAAAGGTGATACAAACAAAAGTTGTAGCTCGTGGGCTGAACTTTTGCCTCAAAATTTTTCATATTTTTTTGAGCTACGAGTTGTGAGCTATGATTTTATTAGTGGACCCCAGTTTTCCCATGCTATGCAGCCACACTCTCTCTTCCACTTTATCATTTTCCTCTTTCACACACACTTCTCCACTCATCATCCCCACCTCTCTCACCATTCCTCTCTGCACCCTACTCACCTTCTCCTCAACCTTGAAGAATAAGAGAAACCATGGTGAACTCATACCTCCCACACACAATTCCATTCCAAAATTGACCACCTAGTCTCATTTTTCCTCCTCCAATTTACCCATATCTATAAAAAAAACCACAAAATTCAGCCTCTTCTCTTAAAAGACAGCATCATGGTGGTTGATTACTCAGCTTCAATTACCTTGTCTCTCAAGGAAGGTCAAGAGTGGAGAAAAAATGTACCGTCAAAGCTAGTGGACCGTCAACAAGCGTCAAAATTGGCCCTACTCAAGACACTTGGAGCATCAACCTTGTAAGAAATCCACCTTTTCTTACCTCTTAAGAGTTTTTCTTCCTTATTTGTATCCTACATGGATACTCCCATTGTAAATATCCAATTCCATTTGTAAATTAATACTAACTCTACTAACACTAACCCACTATGAAAAGTCCTATCACCTCCATTTCTCTCCTCTCTCTTTCCCCACCAACTTCTTGATAATTCCAAGCAAAAGAAATTAGATAAATTGCTGAAAATCTAACCCAACCATGGTTAGAGGAGTAACCCTAGCCTTCAAAATTGCTATAAAAGGAGGGTGTAGCTAGCACAAAAGGGGGAGCCATAAGCAAGAGCACTATGCTATAGCTTGAGAAGCCAAGCTCAACCTCTCTAGAAGGAGCTCTTGAGTGGAAGCTCATTGTCTTATGCATGTGCATGTGTTGTAATAGGGGATTAGCAAGGGAACTCTATGCCATTGTAAAAGAGAGAGTGATCATTCAATTGAGAGTAGGAAATCTATCATTTCTCCTACTAGTGTAAGCCCAACATTTGCTGAATCAAGGAGGGTGGATTTGGACTAAGCTTGGATACTTTGTCTCCCTTCCAACGTGAAGTAATGGACAACAATGATGCGTAAGTGTCTTGGTGTTTTTTGTTAAGTTCTTGATAGCTTGTCTCTGGTGTTGTCATCAATCTAGCCATAAATCCCACATACTGTAAGAGGGCGACAGGGTGGAGAGGACTCCCCTGGCCTTAAGACCGTGATTGGGGTGGCTTTTCTTGTGATGTGTTGTGGTGAAATTTACGCAAGCTATGTTGAACAAATACTAATCTCACTTTGATTTGTCATGACAGATTTGTAAGAAGGTATTAATGCAACAAGCACCCCCTCCCCCTTTCTCTCTCTTTCTTAAATATATAGTTGTGTTTGCTTGATCATTGCCGATACGTTTCAAAGCATCCCGAGCACTCTCTCTCTCTCTCTCTCTCGTGTTTTAGTGTGTGAGAGTATTCCATTGGTGTTAGGGTTAGTGTAAATTCCTTGCTTGTTTGTGGGTTTCTCTAACGATTCTCCTCTTTTGCGTCCTAGTTCGCTCTTAAACTAGGTGGTGCCCCTTGTGTAGTTGGGATTTGGCTGGGGGTTTGTTGTTTTGGTTTGTGTTGTGTTGTGCCCCAGCCCCATTGAGCAGCACGGGAGCCTTGAAGGGTGTCTAGAGGTTGCTCTTCTTGTTGCCCGCCCCGGACCGCGCCTCAATAGCATCAAACGACATTCAAACGTTATAGCATCAAACGACATTCAAACGTTACAAAACTTTTAGGACATGTTTATAATACCTAAGCACACATGTCTATGGTCTCAAATCTCACTTTAAGTCAAGTGCAAAAATCATGATTATTAACAACAGGAGTTTTTGACCTAGTCGTTTTCGATCCAGAATGCATCTAAATGCTTAGCAATGATGCCCCAATACCCCGCCTATACTTCATTTTGATTTTGAAGTGTAAATTCCAGCTTATGATGAAATTAGGCCACGGGTCAAGGACGCCAAAAGCTACAAAATACCGTCAAATGCTTTTGTCAATGCATAGAGCTCTTACCTGTGATTGCAACACAATAGACGCGACTGCAATGTGACAACCGGGAAGGGAGTAGGAAGCACGAGAAGGAGAGAAGTGACTGTCGCTAGCTCACATTGTGTTTCTATTATCCAAAACTTAATAATAACTTACAAAAATTGGCTTGTATACCTTAGCCAAGGTTTCCGGTGGTCAAAACTAATATCCTGGGAGCTCTAACTAAAGACAGGTTGATACAATCTGGAAGCTTGTAGCCCCGGCTCATCAATTACAAAGTTTATTTGGAAAATAGGAGTTACAATATTCCCAATTCATCAAAATAATAAGTGTTTTTATAATGAGAGCTCTGAAAAATGGTATCCAAGTTAGCTTGCTGCTAACATTCCCCCCCTCCTTGCCTGTGTCGTCCCTTGACACAGCTTCATGGGCTGGAATAATCTTTGGGTTGACGGCTCGCGAGGCGGTATTCTTTCTATAGAACCTGGAAAAATTGCATGGTGGCTCTGTTCCTGAGCTTGATGATTGAGTAGCCTACAAATCTAGAAGTTAGGTTGCTGATCACTGGCCCAAAAATCTTCATTCGCCAAGTGAAAAACCCTATATAGAACGCTTCCTCAAACTCCAACATATTGTGAGATGGCAAGAACATGCAGAGGGCGTAGAAGCCATAAAGGACTTCTTCGGAAGGTTGGCCGTTGAGGTCGTAGCAAAGACCTTTATTTCCCTCAAGGAACGCCATCCACAGTGCTCCTGCTTGCTCTGGCTCATGAAAAGCTTCAATGCACGTGAGCAACATTCGTCAAATTTTGTAGAGTATAGCACATGAGAAATCAGGGAGACTTTTGAAGAATGCCATGGCGCCCGTTAGGGTTTTCACCATGTATTCCTCTATCGGTGTTTCCTTTTCTGGAGCTGGCAATCTCGGAGAATTCAGCCATGTAGGCCGCTTCTTGTCATTGCTTCATCTGCTTGCCATGTCCTTACTCTTGGTACACAGACAAAGGTCGGGTCTTTTTGATGTGCTACAGGTGCTCTTGTGAAAAGAATCAAGTATTTGGGATTCTTGTTCAACCAGCTCTTTCTCCACTTGGGGTGGACTTCTTCTATGCCTTTTGCCTGCATGTCTTTATATAATCTTTCCTTAACCTGTAGTAACAGCTCTACCTTGATCAAGGGATATGGTAGTGATTGTTGATGCCATTGTGCATTGATTTGGTTGGGAGTGAGTTGAGTAACATTGTCTGAATGAAGAACTCTCAACTCCCGATCCATCGTTGCTTTCCATTGTTCATCCTCTCCTGGGCAACCTGCTCCTTAAGTGCATCTTCTTCAGCTTTTGACAGCTGGACCATTGACACTTGATGGGCATATGTTATTGGTACTTGAAAGTATTCTTCTTGTCCCAGTCCTGTGTTTCCATCTCAATGAAAGAGACTAAGGGAATTTCAATGTTTGGTTGCTTAGATGTACCTGCTTCTTCCTGTGTCTCTTGCTGTCTGTCTCGCAGCAGCTGATTAACTCTCTTGAGCTCTGCTATCTCCTTGCAGCTATTCCTCTCTTTGTACCCGCATCAATGCAAGGTATCTTTGTTGTGATTGCTCTAGATTTAGCTCTAGCTCGAGATCTTTATTCTTCTTTTCTAGTGCTTTATATACTTTGTCTGTACCTTTGACCGAGGCAACTGCAAGATTTTCTCTTATTTGTTGCAAGAAAGTTGCTTGATCATTGATCCTTTGCTCTGAGTATTGCAATGAATAATTTGCTACGTCAAGCTGCACTTGGATCTTTTGAACTGACAGAGTTGTAGTTAAAAGTTCGTTAGTAACTTCTGTCAGTTGTTCGTCTTGCATCCGATAACTTCGTGATAAGTTCACCTAGTTCCTCCATTTCCTTTTGCTGCTTCTCTCTGACTAGATGGTGTTGTTCAGTTTCAGCTCTCGACTCTTGAATTTGTCTTTGCAGATCAGTGATGATAGTCATTTTGTCCTCTAGTTCTCCTTGGAGAGCATCGATAAACATCTCCAGCTCTCTAGCCTTTGCACTACGGCTAAGTGTAGCTGTTTGCATTTTCTGTGTCATCTCCTGCATCTGCTTGGCATATTCGTTTACTTGTAGAATAACCTCATCATTTGTCTGCCAATATTTATGATCTTTCGCTGCATAGATGTTTCAGCAATCTCTGTGTGTGGATCCTTGGGTGGGGATGTGGTTGCTTCGACAGCTTTGTCGAATTGAGGCTTTGTGGATGCCTCGGCCGTTTCTTGCTGGGTGGTTGTAGATGGTGTGGTTTCTATTTCTTGTGCCTTTGGTTGCTCAAAAGTAGTTGCTATCTGTTGTTCAAATCCTGCTACTTCTTGCGGTTCAAGCTCCTTTTCCTTGATTTGCTCTCCCTCAGTGGGTCTAAGTGTTGGTGAAGGTGGAGTGCTTGGCATGGGGTGGTCTTGTTGTTCTATAGCAGGGAGGTAGGTTTAGAAGACATCTTTTGATCATGATGTGTCTCTCCTTGTTTCGTTGCCTCTGCCTGTCTTTCTTGCTCGGATGCCTCTTCTCTGGCTCTTCTCTCAATTTCTTGAGCTTCTTTTAGTTTGAGGGCTTCTACCTCTGCATACATTCTTTCCAGAAATTCAGTGGGGTCCTCTGCCTCTTTCCTTGCAAGGTTCTTTGTTCTAGGTCCCTTTATCTCTTTTGGTATCCACTTTTCAGGGCCCTCTCCTGCAACTTGGTGGCTTCTTTCTTAGGTTTGTTTTTCCCTTTCAAACCTCGCCTTTTTCTGCTGAGGTTCCTCTTGGTGTGCGGCCACTGCTTTTCTCTTCATCTCTTCAATCTGGGCTCTTCTTTCCTCGTTATTTGAGATTTTGCTGCTCTGTGCTTTAGGAGAGCTCTCTGCAGATTCTTCATCGGATTTGTAAACTCCTTTTGTGAACCTTGTGGTTCGAGGAGATGGCTGTGCAGACACGATCCATGTGTTTTGATCTGGGACAGGCGGCAAATTGTCTACCATGTTGATAACATGGTATGCTATTCTTATGAGTACCTCAGGTGCACCCATATAAGTTATCTTACCCTCCTTCTTGGTACCCTTCAGTGTGGATAGCACATAGTGCACGTGATCAATGGGTTGCCTAGTTGTCTTCTTCAACACTTGTGTGAAGGTAGTCGCAACTGCATAATTGGGCATTGTGTACCTTGGCGGTCTCTTTGCTAGAAAGTGGAAGTGTTGATGATATAACATTGCTGGTTCTTCCACTTGCTTCTGGATAAGATCAGCAAAGGTTTCCGTAGCAGTCTCCTTGGTGAAGGTACCTACTGTCTTTCTATGTCTGGCCCTCATTGTCATCCCCTCTGTTGGTAACTTGAGAGCCTCGGCCACAGTTTCCTTTGTTATCACCACTTCTACCTTGTATCCTTGTTGGTCAGTTATTTGGGCTGATCCATCTTCCTTGATTGTAGACAAGAGCTCATAGGCTTTCTGAAAGTCTACAACACACGGTTCTTGGTCGTAGAATTTTTGAGTCCAAGCCTTCTGTTAGCTTCTTTTGTTTTGGGCTTTGCCGCGACATCATTTCTTTTGGCAACAACTGCAGCTCAACCTGGTGTCCTTCTTCACTTTTAAACGTGCCTGTGAAAATTGTGGTGTTGTTTTCTTCAAGCTGTTCTCTGGATAGATATATTGCCTTGGCTGTCTTACTGAATTGGGGTCCAGTTGATAGGGTGGAAACTCTTGTAGATTCTCTTTTTGAGAGACCCTCTTCTTGGCCTTCTCCGCAGCTTGCATGGCTCCTATTAAGTGAATAGAGTGCCAAAGTTAGAAAATTCTGCCATTACCGCTCTGAAATGCCCTTCAATCTGAATTGCTGACAAATTGAGTCCAATTTTCTTCAAATCAATTTTTGAATATGCATAGATACATAAAAACATGTAAAGATCAAAATCATAAAGTCCAAGCAAAAATTTGCAACAAAAGTAAATAATTACGATTATTTATAGCTGATGAATTTTTCAACTTTTTGCAATTTTGACATCATAGGCTTGAAATACATATCAATTAGATACTTCGAGTGAAATATGGGCTCATTTAAGTGCACAGAGTGAAAATGGGGACAGCTTTAGGATTTCAGTCTCTGAAACAGTAGATATAAAGAAATTTTGAGATTTTGAGCTCCACATTTGTTCAAACTTGGTTAGTGGGCTTAGGACATCATGTGCTTTGGTCCCATGAAGGCAAAGTTGCAATTTCCTCCCATATTGGCAAAAAAGTAAATAATTGCAATTATCAAATGAACATTTTTTGGTGCAACCTTGTTCTAGGCATGATGTAGACCTTGTGTATGTGATATGAGGTGATTAGGATCAAAAAATTGTGAATGATAACTCAGAAGTTGGTTTGAAAGGACTTCTTTGTGTTTTTTGTCAACTTTCTGAGTTATCATTGATTGTTTTGGCTCATATTTGAAATGTGGCATGTAATAGGTGTGCACAAGTGATAGGTGATGTGAAGGTACTATTTTCAAGCCAAAAAATTGCAAAAGTAAATAATCGCGATTATAACAGTCAACTTTTTTTGCAAAACTTGACAAATTTTGACTTAAACATACTCAATACACCTAAAACAAATCCTAAATTAGGTTTGGTTGGCATCACTTCGTGCTTTGTCGACTCTGAAATCACCAATTTTTGTGACTACATGGCCTGTGGAGTTGGTTAGTCACTTTTGAGGCTATGGACTTTTCCGCTACATAGTCCTGAAGCAACTCATCCATTTTTGGCCCATTTGGAGTCAGTTTGACTTCATATGTCAAATTTGACGCTTTGTAGCCTTCGAGCTGTTTTCTATTTTTCGAGGGCTTGCCTTGATTAATTTTATGAAACCAACCATATACATTGTATATAGACCCAGTCTATAAGCTGTCTATGGAGTCAGAATCCAATTCTGGCATCTGCCAAAAACCTAGCTTTTCTACTTGGGACCCCCCTCGACCCCTGTCGAATGGTCATCTGGTGATATAGAAGTGTTCTATTACATGGGGGCATGCTACAATTCAAGTCTCGTCCGATTTGGTTGAGCTGATAGGTTGCTATGGTCAATTTTTGGTCGTAGGACTTCGTGCACTGTTGGGTTTAGACTAGCTATTAACCATACAGAATGGATCATTGATAAATATAGAACTTACCCCTCATGTCTCGTGTGAGACGGCACTGTAAATAGACGACTGTGGACTCCAGAAAATGCGCGCAAAGAAGGTCGAAAAACTTTCTCTCCAAAGGAGACAAGTGGAAATGAGGTGATTTTAGACTACCCTGGATATCTATACTCGGACTTCCCGGACCATTTTTCCCCAAATTCCCTTGTTAGTCCTACTAGGCTGTGAAATCTATGTTAGACTCAAAAATTTCTGCAATCGGACTCTGGTAGCTCATTTTGCAAGAATTTTGCAAAAGTAGGTCTGGTCGCCTAATTTAGGCTTCCCGCTTCCATTTGCCGATTTGAATGAATTTTTTTGTGCCTATCTATCTTGTCTTTCGGATCATCAACATATATTTAGTTTTTCCATATGAGCTCATTTGCTATTTATTATTTTTATATTTAACTTGTTTATTGAAAAAATCAAAGAAAATAACAAAATACACTAAAAAAGCAAAGTGGAAATCCAATAATTAAAAAAATCCATCAAAAAACACAGCTTCATTGTTTTTTGTTGGATTTCTTCATTTTTAAGTCCCAATATCAAGAAAAATGATTAAAAATAACAATAAAAGACTATTTTTTGATGATTTCCTAATAGTATATACACTATTTACACTCATCGAGGAGATATTATCAGTTAAATTCCCCTTGTTAATGATTTATAAGGGCATTAATAGGTAATTTTTCAAAAAAGCACATGTTAACATCAAACTTTTTTCCTCCCTCTTCAAACATTGCCCTTAATTATTTAGTTCCCTTCCACCCCTCCTAGATGGCATACTCCGGGACGACTGTGTGCATGGGTTAAACAATCATGTCTATGCATAGACTTGGTTGGCTCTATCATGCTTTGAAGATTAATTAAAACCATTATGTTTGCAAGAGCTGGGTCTTGAGTAATTAACTCAAGGGTTTCTGATGTCGAGGTTTTTTGATGCTGCCTTCCAAAGAGCAAATCTTGTAGCTTGTGTGCTCTTTACTTGATTATACCGTCAGGATGCTTTGGCATGCTGATTTCTTGAGCTGTCGGTATCAATAATGGTTGTTGTTGAGCTTTTACCCGCCATTGATATCTTGGTTTGCTTTGGTCCAAATGGTGTGGTGGAGTCTTCTGAGACTTAACTCTCCATTGCTTGATTGGTTTTACAGTTTGCAGAGAAGATAAGTGCTCCTTTTTTTTCCATTTTCATTTTGTGTTAGGTTTCTTGCTCGGAGATGCTGCCCTTTGTGTTTTGAACCTTGGAACCATCTTCGGTACAGTAGATGATGTTTTGGGCATCCATATTTGAATCGACTTGTCCTTAAGCTGTGCTTTTGGTACCCAAATTTTCTTGACTCCTTGCATGCTACTTGTAGCATTTGCTTGTCAATAGGATGGAGAAGATTGATTGCTTTGTTTTTTGCTCTACTGGTAACCTCCTTTCCATTCCTCTTTGCTTGGTGCAATTGGAACAATGAGTTGTCCGCCATTAGGTGATAGCTTGAGCTGATTGGTATCCCAATCTGGCACTGCCTTGTAAGTTTGCATTCATGGGATTCCAAGAATCATTGTTTCATTCATGTGTTCATCTGATAAGCATACAAACTAATGAGGGCATGAACATCCATGTACTATCACATTTAAGTTGATTACTCCCAATGTTGGTGTTGGGTTCTAGTTGCATCCCTTGATAGTCCTGATTCTTGCTATCAAAGACTGACTTGTTGCTTTCTTGTACATGGAATAACTGACTACATTTACTCGAGTGTCTGTATCGACCAATGCATTCGTGCTATGATTTTACAATTATACTTTGATGCGAAGGTCCATTCCATCTAACCATTCATCATCTGTTGACACTGCATTTTTCTGCAATTCCCATTGTCAGTCATCTAGTTCCAGAGTGTTGATGGGAATAGGTCTTTGTTGATTCTTGAGAGAAGCTTTCCTTTTGATTACTCAAAGCCGAGCTTCTTCTTGGGATTCATCAATAACTTGATGTCGTTTTATCTTTCTTTGCTTAGCTGCATGCATCGTTCCCAGCAATTCATTGGTTAGTGGAAAATTGTACTTCTTTAAAAGACATCCACTAATCCAATTAGCCATTGGTATACCATCTAGGGTGGACAACTTAACTGATCCAATTGGAGATACATCTTCAATGACAAACGGTCCGTTTCCCTTTTTCTTAAAATTGGGAATGTGTTGATTAAGGGAACAGACTAAAACTAAGTTCCCTTTTTTGAAGATTTTTGTTATTAGATGGGAATCAAAAAATTGTTTTTGTTTTTTCGTTTGTGCATAGATGTGGGCTACAGTAGTTAGCCTTTGCTCATCTAGATTTTCTAAATCTTCAAGTCTCTCTGAAAATTCATGTCCACTCCATTCAAGATCCTTAGCTACCGTTAGTGTCGGCAATAGAAATTCTATTGGTACTATGGCATCAAGACCATAAACAAGGTTAAAGGGTGTAGCATTTAAAGCTGTTTTGAATAAAACTCGATAAGCCTATAGAGCAGCATGGAGATTCATTTCCCAATCTGTCCTTCTTGAATTGACCACTTTAGCCAATACCGAGCTAAGAATTTTATTCGTATGCTCAGCTTGTCCATTTGCTTGTGGGTGATAGGGAGCGGATTTGTTATGGATGACCATAAATTCATTAAGCAAATACTCAATTACCTCATTGAGGAAATGAGTTCCTCTATCACTAACAATTTCTATTGGCAGTTATCTTGTGAACACATACTCATATAATAATGCGGTGGTGGTTTTGGCATCATTCTTTTGAGTTGCTTTAGCCTCGGTCCACTTAGTCAAATAGTTCTTAGCTACAATGATATATTGAGCTTGGGCTCTATAAGCAGGTGGATGTATTGGCCCAACAAAATCTATACCCCATTTTGCAAAGCTCTAGCCCCCATCATTGGTCTGAAGGGTATGCTATCTACATGGGTTGGCATTTTTGCTCGTTGACATGCATCACACCTTCGAACATACTCCTTGGCATCTACAAAAACGTGTTGGCCACCATATGCCTGCCATTAAGATTTCTCTTGCGGTGGTCTCACTAGAGAAGTGACCTCCAACTAATTCATCATGTGTTTGCTCTATAATGAGAATATACTCGTCTTCATTTTCACAAAGACGCAAATGCTGATCTTTACCTCTCCCATACAATTGGTTTCCAATAAGAGCATAGTCTCTTTCTTCAGTTTCAATTGCTCTTTGACAACGTTTACTCATATCCTCAGGAAATGTTCGGCTTGATAAGTAAGTAACTAGATAGTTACTCCACTTAGGAATAGATGACATTTGGAACAATGTTATATGAGGTATGGGTGCTTGTTTTTGACATTGAGGACAATTTTTCACAAAAGAATTAACATCACTCCTCGTAGTTGGCCAAAATACTCCAAGTCTCAAGATCCGTCGCATAGTTTGGTCTTCCGCAAAGTGAAGTCCTACTACAGTAATATGTGCTTGACTCAGGTATTGGGTTTTCTCCTCAGGATTAATGCATAAAAGCAATATTTCATCTCAATTTCTTTTGTATAGCCTTTCAGCTAGTAATTGATACATAGCCAATTGCTCAATCAATCCGTTTGTAATGGGAAGTGGTATTTGCGAATCTACTTGAGCTATGGTCATCAAGGATACCATGTTTTCCGACCATCGAGGTATTTCTCCTCAGGATTAATGCATAAAAGCAATATTCCATCTCAATTTCTTTTGTATAGCCTTTTGCTAGTAATTTATACATAGCCAATTGCTCAATCAATCCGATTGTAATAGGAAGTGGTCATCAAGGATACCATGTTTTCCGACCATCGAGGTATCATTTCCACGGAGAACAGATATGAATCTGGTAGATCATCGTTTACTCCTTTAGGTGATTCTCCTAAAACAATCCTTGATGAATGATCTGTTCTTTGATGAGTGGTGCCTTTTTTCACAATTACAGAGAAATAAAATTCCAGAATAATGATGAACCATCTCACTATTCTTCCTGTGTTGCATGGCTTGTTGACCAAGTACAATAAGGCTTTGGTAGTCCACAAAGAACACAAATTTGTTTGCTAATGGGTAATGTCTATACTTTCTTATGGCATAAATCATTCCTAGTCCTTCCCTTTTGCTGGTTGTATAGTTTTTCTCTGCCATATTCAACTGTCATCTAGCATATCAATTTTTCAATCTCCTGGTTGAGCTAGTATACATCCAATGGCAAAATGGAAGCATCTACATGTATGTGAAATATCTTATTCCAATTTGGTGCTTTCAATATTGGAGCTGAAGTGAGAGCTTGCTTAAGGTTCATGAAGGATTTTTCACACTCATCAGTTCATTCAAAGTGTGTAATCAAGCTATACATGGGTTTTGCAATTATAGCGTACATGTAAATGAATCGTCTGTAATATCCACAATGTCCCATGAATGCTTGAACCCCCTTGACTGTTGTTGGTCTAGGAAAATCAGCAATAACATGAATTTTATCCATATCAATATCTATGCCATTTTTAGAAACTATATATCCAAGGATCTTTCCTTGTCTACCCATGAATGTGCACTTTTTAGGATTTAAGCAAATCCTATAAAGTCTACATCTTTCGAATACCTTTTTGAGGTGTTAAAAATGATTAGCCCGGATTGATGAATGTACACATAGATCATCCATATATACTTCCAAGAAATTACAAAGATATTCTTTAAAAGCATGGATCATTAGTCTTTGAAAGGTGACAGAAGCATTAGTTAGCCCAAAAGACACAACCCCATAGGAAAAAATACCCCATTTAGTTGCAAAGGCAGTTTTATGCTGATCCTTAGGGTCAACCAAAAGTTGATTGTATCCCAAAAATCCATCTAAAAAGCTGTAAGCTTATTTCCCTGCAACTCGTTCTAAAACATGCTCAGTGATTGGAAGAGGAAAGTTGTCGCTAATGGTAGCTGTATTCACCTTTTTGAGATTGACATACACTCGTAATTTTTCATTTTTCTTGGATACTACCATAATTGGAGACACCCAATCTGTGTGTTCAATTTCATAAATGAATTCGGCTTCCTTTAGCTTTTCTATCTCTTCTTCGATCTTTCTGGCAAATGTTTCATTATATGTGTATGGCCTTTGTCTGCTTGGTTTCACATCATCTCTCATGGGTATGGTATGTTGACAGATTTTTGGATCAACTCCCTTGAGATCCTTATAAGACCAAGCAAAGATATCTCGGTATTCTTTCAATAAGCTTATCAAAATCTCTTCTTCTTCTTCTTATTCTTTCGTTAGATCATTTCCAATATAGGCAGATCTAGGCTCTTCTCCTCGTTCGGCCAGATCTATCTTTTTTGCATTCTCAGGTCCTTCATAGGACTCACCCTATTTTGTAGTTCCCTGACAGGTTGTTCGACTATGCTTTTTTGATCTTGGAGAGTATATTTCTTGTAATGGGATGGAACAATCATTATATCTTTACCATCCTCCTCAGTGCTTTCCATTTCAATTGTATATATCTCGTTTAGAGTTTTTTTTCAACTCTTGATTTTTTTTTTCTCAACTCGTGTCATGGTTTAACCCTTGTCCTGTTTTTTAGGTTTTGCTTGAGTTTCCTTTCTCGTTTTTCTCAAAGTTTTCAACATTCTTGGCTTTTAGTTTAAAGGATATCTACCAGTGATTTTGTCCTTGACACAATCATGTGAATCTATCTGCATTAGGAACTTTGTTCTACTCGAGACTGATGGCATAGGTCTTGCTTTCAAGTTTCTCGAATCTCTTTTTCTTTTATATTAATTCTGTCTTCTTGGTTTTTGGTTTGGAAAGTCAAAATACTTTTCCTCCCCTCCTTTCATGTGTATCTTAGCTCTCACATGTTCTTTTTCTGACCCCGAATCATTTGAGGTAGCTGAATGTTCTTCTAACTCATCTGTTGCATCATAGTAGAGGTCTGAAAAGACTTTTTGAGCTTTCATCAAGTGCTTGGATTCTTGAATTTTGTCTTTAATATGAAGGATTGAA